>NC_135178.1:13747000-14068667 GCF_041146795.1 Maylandia zebra
ATACCAGCAACAGCGTGACGCCGCCACATTTTTTTTTTCTGCTTCTGTATCTGCAAACTCGATCAGTCTTTCATGTGAACTGATAATTCCTCCGTTTGAAATGAACGAGCTGTTTGGTGAACAAGAGTTGTTGAAGACAAACATTTCCCGGGAGCCTTCATTTTTATTTACAATCACCGCGCCGCTTAAAGCCATTGTTAAAGAATTTAACAGTGTGAACCGTACCCCCTCGGGCTACCAGAATCTAAAACACTTCCATAAAAGTTGGATGAAATTGTTGTGATCTTCTCCTCCGCCTTCTCCTCTGAAGTACAACAGTGCTTGAAATATGAAAAAAGGGGAGGCATCAATCAGGCTGTACGGCAGTAAATGTGAAGAGATAAAGGTTGACACGCGATAATTGAAAATATCTGCCGCTAATACACCAGAGTCTGTGTTTGTATTTGAACATAAAGGGGAAGAGTGGCATGTGACTTTCCTTGTTAGTGACAGCTGCCATGTTCCCCGGTCTACGGGGACGTAGCACACTGGAAGATTCATCTGACTTCTACAGTATGTCTGAAGTTCCTCAAATCCCCCGAGACACCTCTTTACATGTTTGATGATGTTCCTGAAGAGGTTCCAGCTGAATCTTGTTCAGAAGTTTTGCGCCTTGAATTCCCTGAACATTTAAGTCCCAGAAACAAGAGAGAGCAAACACGGAGTGATTGTGAATTTGTGTTACGGTTTTACTCATGGGATTATTTCTGCTCTTTTAAGGCAACGTTACAATTTCTGTTTCTCTAGCGATCCCAACAAGCAATGTGGTTTTCTAGTGATGACTCTAATGTCGTCAGTTGAAGAAATATAAATTTACTGATGTTGTGGATGCGCCCTGTATTTATCTATGTTTCCAGTTTCAACGCACGCTCGCAGTATAGGTAGGAAGTGAAATACCCATTACTGCATGTGTCAGTGTCATAAACAATAGCGTCGACTCCTCGGAAGGAGGCAGGGCGATAATGGAGGCAGTGCATCAATGTTCAGCACAAGGTCTGCAATTCACACGAGGAGAACACTCACCTGAGCACCGGGAATGCTGGTTGTAGACGGAATTAACAGTAGCAGATGTGTAGTGGAGGACCACTTTCTAAAATGAGCTCTGTGTGCGCACTGGTTAAAGGGTCAGTTCACCTGAAGTGTAAAAAAAAAGTACCTAATGGTATTAGAGCAAGTAGATTCACAATTGCTGAGTTTTTCATTTTCAACAGCTTCTGAAAAATTACCCGTCACATCAATATAATATTAGCTCCAGGGCTCAAGTATAAATGGACAATTGACCAGAAAGCAGTTTCATACCCAGTGAGGCCTGTTCCCACATTATTCCATGAAAAATTAAGCAGATAGAACATTTGCAGTTGAATCCAAGTGTTGAACTTGAAGTTGGTAGCAGTTCACTGGACCTAGCAATATGAAGCCCAAAGAGATGGTGATGCAAGGAGGCCATCAGGAGGCTGACAAAACCAAAATAAGCATCATCAGACAGATAGCAAATATTTGTGAGTGGTCAAATTCTTAAAAAGATGAGTCCACCAACAATTTAATAACACAGAAGGCTGAGAGACCATCAAGGACAACTGAAGGAGATGATCGCAGGATTCTTTGCTTGGTTAAGAAAACACTCTTGAAAAGTAAGAAATATGATTGTCAAACTCTGCAATCAAGGTACATTTATTTTTTAAATCCTTATAAGTAAAATTGTTTTAGTTTGTTTGAGCCAGTGAAATGGGAGACTGTGTAAAAATGGCTGTATTTCCTAAACAGTTACTGCAGTTCTTTTGGAAAACATCTTGAGTTAAAGTCCACACTTTAATCACAACTTGATTGCTTAATTTGAAATCCACTGTGATGACGTACATGCTGTTATTACTGTTTGTGGAGTGACTCTGGTTGAACCCTTATATAGAAGCTTAAATTTGGGGAAAATACTCCAAAATGTGTATCAGATGCATCACACTGGTCCTGACAGTCAGAGTCTGGATGGCTCAAGAGGGAAACGAGGTTGGATACAAACGAGCTGCTTGTAAACCACTATTTATTTTTAAATAATGGTGAAAGTGCAGTTTGTGGTTTTACAAATTACATTTCTGATTCATCAAAGGGAGGCTTAATGCTGATTTGTTGTATCTCTTTTAGTAAATATATCTTAAAGAATGAATCCATGACATCGCCAAGCAGCTAATATTTGTAAGATGGGCTGGAGGAAAACATTTAAACAATGTATTATGAAACTATCAAAGGCTTAACAGCATGTACATTGTTGGGGATATTGCATTTGTTTTGATCCACCATTACTCTCAGCATAAGTGCATCCAAACTCAGTTTGCCCATTTGATAATAAATAATAGAAACAGAAAACTGTCTACCACATGCTTAAGTATATAAAGTAGTTATATAGGTCTTTCATTTCCTATGATGTGATGGTCCTTTAGGCAGAAAGAGCAATTACTTGAAAAAAATGTATAAATAAAAAATTGCAGAGGGGCTTTGCATTCTAAAGGCAAGCACATGTTGTAGTTTCATGTGTGAAAGGATTCCTGCATGAGACCGTGTATGCGTGCGTGCATGTGTGTGTTTCTGAGTTGACTAGTCTAAAAGAATTGAATCACTTAGGCCTGGAAAAAATTACTTCTCTATCATTATGAGTCTGTTAATAAAACCAGTTTGGCTACATTTGAACTCCTTCCTCACTCACAGAGAGGAAATCATACAGATAACATGTAAGACAGTAACAAGGAGGTACTCATGTGATATAAGCTGGACTCGCCTTTGTAATTTTTTTTGTACTTAAGCTCAAAGCAATCAGATACGGGGAGGTAGGTAAACATGTGATTAATGTGCGTGGCATACTCTTGCAAAAATTGCTTTCTCACACTGTTTTTATGAAGAGCAAATGACCCAGAAGAACCCTAAGGTGCAGCTTTTAACATAGCGGGTTAAATTATGACAACTGCCAAAACAAAATATCCCAGAATGCATCTTTATGATTCAGTGAAAAACTGTTTTTAGAAAGTTCGACAGCATTATCAATGAGCAAAGATAGTGCTGCCTGCTCAGGGTGTCTCTTCACTTTGACCCCCATGTCGCTCTTCCACCTCGTTGGTCATATTGTCAACCATTTCGTAGTGCACTTGGTGTCCTTGAGTTTTGTTTGGTAGTGAGGAGAAATTCCCAAAGGACTTCTGTTCTTCTGCCCCTGAGACCAGTGTCCCAGGTGTGGTTGCTAAATATTTTACTATGTGTTGACTAGTTACAGGTCATGCTGGTGTTACTACCAGAAATTACTGAGCTCATTCTACTGACGCCAAACACATAAGGCGCAACTTTGGCAAATTTCTACAATGTTGCCATCTCTTAACTGGGAACTAAAATATATATATATATATGTTTATACATAACCATATATTGTCTAAAGTATATACACACATACACACACACGTACACATTTTAAGAAATAAATGTTTTTTGGCCATCTGGGGCAGCAAAACAAGAAAAATTGTTCAACCGATGTGTTTTTTAGCACAACATGTGACAAATGCCCACTATCCTCCCTGTCCACATATTTGGTTTGAGAGAAACATGGATCATAAGCAGCTAAATGTTTGTTTTGTTTTTGTTTTTTTTACCAGAGTAAAATACAACCAACAGAATGAAATACGTACAAAAGATCCTCAGCTTAACTGAGTTAAGTAGCTTGTCATGCTTTCTTGTCCTTTGTCATCTGCTATATAATCATTCTTTCTAACCATGTGGATTCTGATTTCGATACAAAATGATGTAATAGCTCATCTGGCTAATGAACCATCACAGTTCCCAGGTTACTGTAAAAAAGGAAGTAGTGAAAGAAATTCTTTTCACATTTTTTTTCTGTATTGCAAAAGCTAACGAAAATTAAAATCCATTAAAAAAAGACAAACGTAACCCTGACCATTAGCACAGTTGGGCTGAAGACTCATTAGCCAATCATTGCGTGTAACCTTCGTTCAGTTCAGGGGCGGAGCGTGGGGGTGGCTTACTGGGCTTAAGCCCGGGTTGTTTTGTCAGAAGCCCGGGGTCTTTTGGAGTGTAATTTTTTCATAGCTAGATGCCTGGCTGACAACTGTATAAAACAAAAAGTACACACAATATTCGAAGCACATAGTGCACACTGTGGGAATTTACGACTGTGCGTGAATCCCCCCTAATATTGGTATGATCCGAGCTCAGGCACTAAGCGACTGAGCGAGGGGGCGGGGCAGCTGCTGCCTGTGAGTGCGCTGTTGGAGAAACGGAGCCAGCCATACTAAGGAGAGCTTAAGTTTGACCAGGTACCAAAGCAAATCATTCGTACCTTACAAATAATGTAAATATGACGGTGTATCACAAAAGATTGATATCAAACTGATCACTTGACCAATATTACGTTACTTGCTCTTCAAGTGAATCAACAAATGGCGAAATGAAAAGCCGAACAAATGCTATTTTTTTAAGAGTCTTAGCTTAAGTGTGTTTATTTCATATTTTCAGTTCTTACCCTCCCCGACTAAATCGGTTTCAGTTATGTACTGAAATATAAGAATGGACATTAGAGGGCTCTTTCAAAGAAAAAACTCAGGTAAATGTTATTTTATATATTATGCTTTGTATGTTGTTCAGTATATTTCTATGCAAAACAAGAGGGATTTCAGTACACAGCAGGATATTCACATTTGTAACCAGATATTTACATACACTTTAGGGAGAAAACATAAAACATTTTTACTGTACAACATCAATTTAGAGTAAACTTTTGTTTTAGATAAATATTGAAATATCTTTTGAATTAGTTAAATGTCAGAATAAAGAGAGACAGAGCTGTCTATTTTTATCACTTTCATCAAATTTAGGAGTACATATACACTAAGTTTATTGTTAATTAATAAGAAAACTGCAGGCGATTCCATTCTGAGCTGAAGAAGCTTCTGATAGGTTAGTAGAGTCCATGTGAGTAAATTGGTGGCACACCTGTAGATGCATATAAGGCAAAACACAGAGCCTGTTTCTGTGACATGGGAACATCAAGAGATGTCAACCAAAACACCAAGAAAAGAACTGTGGAGCTCCATAAGTGTGGCTCAATTTTGAATACAATTTGGTGCCATTTGCAATTAAGAAAGTTTCTCTCTTTACTCTTAAAGTTAACAAATATGTTTTTTATATTTATCAATCTAAAAAAATGAATATTTAGTCTGATTTGATGTTACAATTTAAAAAAGTGTTTGTGTTTTGATCTGAAGAGTACATAAATATGTGGTTTCAACTGTATATTTGATGATTGTCAGCACAAAGAGGGAGAGAGAGGAGAATGAGGACAGAACAGAGATGGAACAAGAGCAGGTGAGACACACATGTTAGTCAAATGGTTGTTTACCAAAAGTATCACCGTATCATAGGTCCTCATGTATCTCGTACCTAGTGTTTCTTTTTAGGTTTGCTATTTTTCAAATTCTACATTTATTAAGTTATACAAGGCTAAATAATTATATAAACTTTTCTCAATCTAAATAGTGGACATTGGTAGAATTAAAAAAATAAGTGTAATACAGGTCTATGATGATTTTTAGTGCTACTATCATCTAGTTCTGATTCTGGTTCTGTCTTGGTTAAATCCTAAGTAGTCCTGATTTTGAACTGTTGTAGTCCTGTTTTAATTCCGGATCAGTTCTGGGTCTGGTTGAATTGGGGTTTAGTCCTCGTGTCTTGATACAGCCCTGACCTTGTTCTGCCTTGCTGCTTAATTAAAAAACTAGTTTAAGGAGTCCTGCACATGTGATATATATTTTTCCCTATATGAAGTCATTCTTTTTTGAACAAAACTCAAAACAGAGCCTATTAATCTTTCAGTCATTTCTACCCCCCCCCCCCCCCCCCCCCCCCCCCAAAAAAAAAAAAAATCCCACATGCATACTACCCTTTAGGGCTAAGCCCCGGGTGTTTCAAATGTCTGGCTCCGCCTCTGGTTCAGTTCTGATAAATACTGTAGGAGAAGTTGTGAACTGTGACTGAGTGAATGAGCCTATCAGTCTTTTGACAAGATGAGCTAGAAAAAAAGGAGCACAGCTTCCATGGCTTCTGTTTGGTTCTCCACCAAAGCTGTAAAGTCAATGCAGAAATACCCTAAACCTTCATTCTTCAAAGTAGCCATCAAAGCTCCTTTGGTTACAAAAGCAAGTCCAATTGTATAGAAGTGCAAGTAAAAATGACACTAATTCTCATTCAACCTTTAACACTTTGCTAATGAGTTTATGTTCCAAGTCGCTGGTTTTAAGTTGGAGTCATTACAACATGATGTTTTTAACAATGGTCAAAAACGTTGGTTTTAGGGTGGGCCGACCTTGTGATTTACAAACCGCTTATTAACTTGTCAACATGACACGAAAGGTTTTGAAACACCAAGATGACAATAGCCAGAAAGTCTCAGACTAACCAGTCTGTGATGTCATGTTCCTTATGTCCATCTTTTATATACAGTCTATGGGAAAACTGTATGCTTTTACTGAGAGTTTGATGGCACAATGGCCCCAAGCTGCAGGTTCGCCCAACCCACACAGTTATTCCCTTCGTTTAGGTGAATGTAATGCAGCTGGTGTGGGTGTTGTGGGAGAGAAAGGCAGAGCGTCACGGTGATGACTGTGGTCTTGTCAGTAATTCAGGAGATCAGATGACACTTCAATAGAAAAGCCAGAGTGTGGGGTGGAATTTGAAAATTGAGTTGACAACACCAACCATAAAGGCGTTATGGTCTCTGGTATTGGTCTCTAAATGGCTGTTGATTCTGTTGTTGAACAATGTGCTCGAGAAAGATTGCTGCATGAAACTGCAATATTACTACCTCTTGCACTTAAAACTTTTTGGCTTTAATGTTTTGTATGTGTGTGTGCATGTGTGTGTAATTGAATAACAGAAGTCTCAGCAGATGTGAATATAGTCTAAATGTTTCTCTTCAGCTCGGCCTCTGTAGCTTGATAAATGCTCATATTAGGTTTTCCGTAAGTCCTCAAAAAATAAGTCAGAAAATGGCATTTTTATTCTTTAAGACCATCAAAGAGCAAAATTGCATGCAGCTTACAAACCCGCCGTGATGCAATATTTTTAGGAGTTGTGAATGAGCTGGATTTAAACAAAAGCAGCTGTGGTTTAATGTTAACATTGTACTGTCCTGTCACTATTTCTGTTTAAAGCGTTATTTTTCACCCTCACAGTTCCGTCTGATTTAAAATGGTTTAGAGAAACAGTCTGCAAATCCCTCTTGAGCGGATTATAGTTGAGGTTGGAAAACTTGGGGCAGTTTCACGCGCTTGCTAAATTGCATAGAGATCAGTGAGTCAGAAGTATATAATACTTTAAAAAGGGTTGGGGTTTTTTTTTTCTTCTTTAAAGCATGGCTGTAACTTTGTTGCTTCACTTTACTGAATTTTTTAGGTTCTAAAACATATCGTCTCCTTATAATAAGCATTTGCAATGAATAGCAAACATATATTTTTTAGGTATACATATATATATATTTGTATTGTTTGTAGATAGATATGCTTAAAATCCCAGATCTGGAATAACAGAGCTGTGAGAATGTACTGTGAGGTGTGATTTTCTAAAGAAATTGCGTCAGCATCTGAAGAATGCCTTTGTGTTTCCAAACCTGGCTCTTTAACACACATTTCAGAGGAGGGCTGTCAGCTTATGGCATATTAGCTGGATGGGTTCGTTTCCCATGGGACATGAGAGGCTAGCTTGGAGGGATCCCAGGGTAGAAATGGAAGACACACTATGTGAATAGCTTTACTCTGTCATTCCAATTCGGCACAATAAAAATCAAAAGCAGCTTGGCCACAGACCGTGGCTTCACCTGGAGCTTTCTACAGTACAGTACCAGCCTCAGACACAATGAAAAAAATACTGCTGTCAAGACTCATTTTATACTTTATAAAAGGAGCTATAATTGAAAAACAATCACTTCCTGCATGACAATTCCTCATAACTCACACACTGCATTTATGGCAATCCAGAGCACAGTGGTGTTTGCAGATATATGCTATCTCAAACAGCACATTATAATTCTGATGGCTTGTGTATTGAAATCACTTCATGTGCATAACGTAACCAATTTAATATTGCTTAAGTCTAAATAAATGCCCTTCATAGTATGTGCTAATGTGTAGTAAAAGTGCGACATGTCCTTTTGTTGTTTTTCTGGAAGCCGTACTTTTTAGCAGCTGCTGTTTTCTACATTGCTGACTGACTTCAGTAAAACAACCTCCGCCACGCTACTTGCCCTTATGGACCCAGAAAAACATGAAATCAATACTGTATGCATTTCAAGCAGGAAAATTCTTTTATTGAGTATACTGCTTTATAATGGTTTCCATTATTGACATCTGTGAGTTATGAAATAAAACCTAATGCAATGAGGATGAGGAAAATAGCATTTGAGGCTTTTTATTGGATCAATTTAAAGTCAGCACACTGCATTCTGATGACAATAAAATGCTAATCCTGACCAGTATTTACAACATCAAAAAGTGCTGTGTTTTCAAAAAAATGCTAAAACAAGAGAATTTGAGCCATAATGAAAGAGTCTGCAGGTGTGTCTGTCTCGATTTTTCTGGAAGGAATTTTGACTGAATTTTGCGAGATGATGTGGCCGGCCGATTTTTACCAAACAGAGATCAATGTAGGACGTTTCACAAAATGGTTTTGGGGTAGAGGACATGATCATATAATCATATTACTTCTTGGACACAACCAAACCAACATCTTGTAACTTTTAACACAGTTTTCATATATGCTCTTTTTTTGTATCTATTAATGTTTATATATATTCCTATTTTTATTTCAGATTTTGGCCCTGATTGGCATTTTGTGACCAAACCTCAAAATCATATTGTGAGTATTACTGTTCGTTTATAATTAAACATAATAATTATGTATTTTTACACACATGCATTCAATTATTTTATTTATTTATTTATTTACTAAGCAATAATCCCAGAATTAGAAAAAAAATGTGTGCTATTGATGCAGTCATCTGAATCTGGCTGATCTCAGATGACCCTTCCTCTTTACTCCACCACAGCCACCCCCACCCCCCTTCGCCCCTTCTCCCCTTTCTTATCCATTACATGGGAGCTGAATGATGGTGATTTGGTTGAGGCCCAGTGAGTGCCTGTAGAAAATTGGTTGGTTGATAAAAACCCTCCTATCAAAGGGGGCTACTTTCTCATTTACATTTAGATGAGTATTGATTATTTATTTACTCAGTGGAGTGGGATTCTTTTCCAATCTTATCTCTCGTCTGTGCCTGTCACCTGGAAAAAAAAGAGATAGAGTTCTTGACACCGCGCTAAGATAACGGCATTTTGTAGAAGCAGATAAAACTTGGAATGGTGGTCTCTGCTTCTTACGTTCCTCCTTTTCCTCCTACCCGATTTTGACGGAAAAGGGAAAGTTTGGAAAATTAAAACTGATAGCCCTTGTTCAAAACATTGGGGGGCAGGCAGTGAAGGAATCTCTATTTGCAGGGGGAATAAGTCAAATTGGCTGTACAGATATGGTCAGGCTGCTTCCACGGGGAGAAATCTTATTCGAGTTGTCTTAGTAGTTTAGTATTTCTATCACACATAATATAATGTTGTTTCATAATTGTAACAGTAAACAATACTGTACATTTTATCCAACAGTGTGTTTAATAAGAATCTATTACACAGTGCGGGAGTTACATGTGATCCCAGCGTTTGCAGGCTGTGTGGAAATGAAGCCCCTGGACGTGTCTGTCATGTTCTAAGTGCTAAACTCTGGTGATGTTTGGGTGGTTGAGCTGGGGATTGGTCATGCATTGCCAATGAGTCTGGAGGCTTGTGGCAGGGTGAGGAGCTTTGTGAGACTGACTAAAGGTGTTTAGGGTGGGAGGTGCAGCATGTGGGTGCTCTGTAGGAATTGGGAACCCCTGACAGACCCTGCCTCTTCTTCTCAGCTCTTTGATGGAGAGTGAAGAGTCTCTTGAGGTGGCCTCTGTCAGCTCTACTCCTCCTCAAAGCAGACACGCGGCTTCGGCACAACACTACCGCGCCTTTCTCACCCTTCACCCCCCGGGCCACTCCCAACCTCTCATGGTCACTTTTCATCTCCTCCGTCTCTGCACAGAGGATCTTGCCACATGTAAATGGACTTGTAAGCACTCTATTTTGAGACCACCTAATAGGAAGCTTGCATATTTGTTGACCCCAGAGTATATCAAGGTTGGCAGTACGTTGTAGTTTGGCACAGTAAGCAAAGCTACACTGCCAATGACTCTTCACTGCTGCCTCACTGAAGGTGACTTATTATGCTGCTCAAGGATTATACCCCATTTTTCTTTGTTAGCCAGTCAGTCATTAGCCTAGTTACACATCTGGATCCCCACAGCAATTTAAGAATATGGAAGGTTCCTCTAAAAAAAAAAACTAATTAGTCCAACTGGAAAGGAACATCTTGTTTTCCTGCACCCCTAATGGATTGGACCAAGGTCTTTTGAAATGCAAACCCATCAAGGAGATGCCTGAAAACAGCCCCTAACCCTGCCCTGACTGTCTCACGATGAACATACTGCTAACATGCTACTAGGAGTGAATGCAGCCACTTTATAAGAAAATACATTACAAGTAATAGTAATACTAGTTACATTATACAGAATTTTTACAGTGTTGTTGCGCAGTCACTTGAAATACAACAATAACCCTTCAGTTGATTCTTCTAAATTAAAAACATTCATGTATAAAGCAATAAACAGTTGTGGTAGCAGACAACTTTAATAGTAATAGTAATAGTAGTAGTTAGTAGTAGCAGTAAAATTGTTGCGACAAGCACAATATAATAACTGTAATAATAATGTTACTATAATACACCAAATCTCAGTGTGTCTGTCCATTTGTCAAATTAAGTCCAGCAGCTACCCACAAATATCTTATACCCCTGAAGGTTCTTATCTATATCAGAGATTTTGACATCGTTATGTTGCCTAGCAACATCTTACAACCTAAATTGATAAATGTTTAGCATTTATGTGCTTATAACCCCTTTAAAAGCACTGCATTGTTTTAATTTCACTGACGTAATTAAGCCATTATCTAATTAAGAACATGTTATGTAACAAATTATATGTTATTATCGCCTTACCTGACAACCACCTAATGGCAAAATGAAATTTATATAGTAGAGTAGGGCTGAGCATTGCAGAGGACCCACAAAATGAAGTAATTTTTCCCACACAGAATTTATTAAAAGGTTAAAAAAAAAGGATTCATTATTATATTATTATTTACATCCTGTAAGAATAAAGCAAGGTGTTTAAACTTGTTTGCCCCCAATTTTTATTTACTTTTTTCTTTTAGTAAGTAAAGAAAAAAGTCACCGCAAATACTTTTGGATAATAATCCAGTTTCTAATGGATGAAAGTCTGCGTATATATCTAGCGTTGCAACACTGAAAAAGAAGGAAGACAAAGATGCTTTATAATGTTAACTTATTAAACCTTTTTTGCTTCTTGATATTGCACATATAGGTTATACTATCACATAAATGAGACATTGTAGAGCATTGTTGTGGTTTGCATAAAGTCCACAGCTGGCTGTAGTAATGTTGCTGTCTAACAAATCGGGAGGATATTGATGTATAAACCTTGAAACTACTCCTTTTTACATGCACTGCCCACAGGAGAAGCAGCATCAGAAGTGAGTAACATGAACATACATATAACATCCTGATTATCACGGTAAAGCGTCTTCTCATCATTTTATTTTATTTTGTGTATAAATGCAGCTATAAATCAGTCACAACCTTTAAAAAACATGGCTGTATGCATTCAGCACACTAACTCATCCCGATCTCTTGGACTGAGTGTGTGCCTTGGCATTGTTACCGAAACTCTCAAGGAAGGGAAGTGAATTGGTCTATCAGATTTCCAACAACAACATCGAGTGAATGGCAAGGTAAGTACAGCTCAGACTTGGTTAGCTCGCTGATTAGATGACAAGCTGTAAGGTTCGGTCAATCAAGTACGCTTCAGAACTGCTCATTTAAGGCTCTCGGTTTGAAATGACGTTTTCAGCTATCCCCACAGGAGAGAACAAATCCAAGAAGAGATCTCATGTTTCTATTTTTTCCTTGAGCTTGTTGGTACGAGAAAGATGGGGCCAGGGAGTTTTCTCCTACATTTCAAATTCAGCAGAAGACAAGGACCACAAAGTTTACCTAACAACACCTATACACAAACTTAAGACTTTTAAAGACAGTAGTGTTTTCTAAAGAGGTCTGCTGTATCCAGTATCCATTCTTATTTTGACATTGTTGATTCTACTATAATTAAATGTTCTTTTTTATTGAAGTTTCATCTCCAGCATTCATCTTTTTCTCCACATCTGCTCACTTTTCTTTAATTGCATGTTACTTTTTTGGTAATAACTCCCTTCAGGGCTATTTGTGTGACTACACTTTTGACAGGTAGCACTACAGACTTGGATTCTTGCTGCCAAAGTTTTCACGATCCAAAAAAACCTCACCTTTTTTTCATGACTCCCACAGCTCTTTCTCTTTCTGCAGAGGAACAGGGCCAGAGGTTGAGAGGAGGACCTGTCTAAGGTCTGGCTACATCTGCCAGAGCTTCCTCCCACCTGTCTGATGCTGCTGAGATTTATGTGGCTGTATAGGAGGAGGGCCAATCCAGTGTGCCAGGCCATGTGTAGGCTTCCTTTTACGCTGACAGTTGTGTGTATGATACTGTAGCTGGTTTCCAGTGAGGCTTGGCCCAGTGTATCTGGAATCTGTCATAAATGATAGCTTGAAAAGGTTAGGACAGTTCAGGGAAGATAAATGGTGAACTGGGAGGACAGCTGATGTAGGAGCACAAACACTTCAAGACGATGGAGTGGACTGAGGCCAATCTCCCTATCCCGCTCGGCTGTGGTAGTTCCTCTGCTGCGACTGCGGCAGATGGAGGAAATCATCCATTGTTTGCTCCACTAACAGAAGTTTCTACAGACCATTCATATGAGCCACTCTATTACTTTCATCAAAACAAATGATAAAGAATGGTTATTAGGTTCTCACAATGTCTTTTGTGTAATAAAGCTTGTTAACTGCATTGTGCAAAACAAATGGGCAGAATAATCAGTATACTTATTGACATTGTGTCATTTCTAGTTAGAGCTGGAAAAGGACTCTCACTATGGCTCCAGGCTTTGCCTTCTATCTCTCAAGAGGAAGAGCGCTAATGGCTTCTGAAAGCTGGGATCGAAGGAACTCATAAAGCTCTGTAGAACGACACAAAAGGAGGAAGAACATTATTAATCCTTTATTTTTTTATATCGGAATTCATGATGTTCTGTGCAATATAGCATGCAAGCCTGAGACCAGTATTATGCTGCATCAAAATAAATGATTGCACAGGGCTGTTGGCGTAAAGTTTAAAAGTGAAAATAAACTTTTGTCTGGTTTAGCTCCCAGAAACAGGAGCATCATTGTGACGGGAATAATTAAGTTACCGGCGCTCCAGCATGGGTCGGGCCCTCCCGACGCTTGGAAATAAAACACTGTTTTTATTGTAATTTTTAGAAATGTTATAATAACTATTACTGTTGGATGATAAAATGGGTGTTGACAGACTACTTTATTTCACCGAGCTTGTATATATTAATATGAACCATCAGAGTTTCTGATTTAATATCGGAAACATGGTAGCTGTATTATCATTTAACCCCTTAACACCTAGTGTGTCATGTTTGATACATGGGGTTTTTGTGAGTTTCTGAGACTTCAGGGGGTGTTTAGTGTGAATAATGATTTTTAATGAATCCAGGACATTAACACAGTGTCATTTATAATGACTTTTTCATTGCACGCTAATGTTCAGTCCCAAATATCATCTCTCTTTGTCTAATATTTGAATTTTTTTTTTTTTCACGTTTCAGCATTGATGGCCAAACTGATGCAAACGCTCGAGCGCAGATAAATGAGCTAAAACCACTTTGTCACAATGGAAAATGAAACTTGCCGCTGCATCTGGCCAATTATTGATGCAACAATGTGTCATTTTTATACCAAGGTTCTTATGCAGATGTAACAGACTATTTATAAAGTGCTAATTAGTGAACTTCAGAGTATCTGATCAGAATCAGAATCAGAATCAGAATCAGAATGGGTTTATTGCCAGATGTTGAGGTTTACAACATTAGGAATTTGCTGCGGTGCTTCAGTGCAAACAATAAGAATTAAAGTGCTATGTAGAAAGAAAGATATGTGCATGAGATATACATTAGATATATACATGGGAATAAGAATTAAGAGTGCTACGTAGAAGGATATATACATGAGTGCAGGTGGTGATCAGTGCCAGACATGAAATGATGCAGTGACACAGCGTAGGGTCATGTGTGAGTGGCGGGGACAGTCATGTGGTTATTGTTCATGTGTCCAACAGCAGAGGGGAAGAAACTGTTCTTGTGGCGAGAGGTTCTGGTGCGAATGGACCGGAGCCTCCTGCCTGAGGGGAGCAGGTCAAACAGACTGTGTCCAGGGTGGGAAGGGTCAGCTGAGATCCGGGCTGCACGCCGCAGTGTCCTGGAGGTGTACAGGTCCTGCAGAGATGGGAGTCTGCAGCCAATCACCTTCTCAGCAGAGCGCACAACACGCTGCAGTCTCTGTTTGTCCCTGACAGTGGCTCCAGCGTACCACACGGTGATGGAGGAGGTGAGGATGGACTCGATGATTGCGGTGTAGAATTGCATCATCGTCCGTGTTGGCAGGTTGAATTTCTTCAGCTGCCTCAGGAAGTACATCCTCTGCTGGGCTTTCTTGATGACGGAGGTGATGGTGGGCTCCCACTTCAGGTCCTGGGTGATGGTGGTACCCAGGAAGCGGAATGAGTCCACAGAGGTGATGGGGGTGTCAGTCAGGATGATGGGGGGGAGTGGGGCTGTGTGCTTCCTGAAGTCCACAATAATCTCCACTGTCTTCTGGGCATTCAGCACCAGGTTGTTGTGGCTGCACCAGGACACCAGACGTTCAACCTCTCTCCTGTAGGCAGACTCATCCCCGTCCGAGATGAGTCCAATAACGGTGGTGTCATCTGCAAACTTGATTAGCTTGACAGACTGGTGGGTGGAGGTGCAGCAGTTGGTGTACAGGGAGAAGAGCAGAGGAGAAAGAACACAGCCCTGAGGGGAGCCGGTGCTGATGGTCCGGGAGTCCGAGACATTCTTCCCCAGCCTCACGTGCTGCTTCCTGTCCGTCAGGAAGTCAGTGATCCACTGGCAGATGGGATCAGGCACATTCATCTGGGAAAGCTTGTCTCGGAGATGGTCTGGAAGGATGGTGTTGAAGGCAGAGCTGAAGTCCACAAACAGGATCCTGGCGTAGGTTCCTGGGGAGTCCAGATGCTGCAGGATGAAGTGTAGGGCCATGTTGATGGCGTCGTCTACAGACCTGTTGGCTCTATATGCAAACTGCAGGGGGTCCAGGAGGGGGGCCGTGAGGGTCTTGAGATGGGAGAGAACTAGGCGCTCAAATGACTTCATGACCACAGATGTCAGAGCCACGGGTCTGTAGTCATTTAGTCCAGTGATCCTAGGTTTCTTGGGGACAGGGATTATGGTAGAGGACTTGAAGCAGGCAGGCACATGACATGCCTGCAGTGAGGAGTTGAAGATGCCAGAAAACACTGGGGCCAGCTCGTTTGCACAGTGTCTGAGGGTGGCAGGAGACACACCGTCTGGGCCGGGAGCTTTCCGAGCATTCAGATTCTTAAACTGCTTCCTCACATCTGCTTCATGAATATGAAGAGTTGTGGTCGGAGGAGGTGGTGTGAAATCCTCTTTTGTGTGGGGTGAGGGGGCGGGTGTTGTAGGTGAACAGTTTGAAGGTGGTGATGGCTCTATGGAGGGGGGAGAGGTGGGGGAATGAGTGTCCAAAGTGCCTCTATTGTTGGGGTCGTTGGAGGTGTGAAGGCTGCCTGATGGCTCGTCAAAACGACAGTAGAAGTCGTTAAGGGTGTTGGCCAAGAGCAAGTCGTCAGTGGAGTGGGGGGTTTTAGGCTTGTAGTTTGTAATATTCCTAAAACCTTTCCACACAGAGGCCGAGTCATTCTCTGATATCTGCTGCTGCATCTTCTCAGAGTGCTGATGTTTGGCAATGTCCACTTCCTTAGTGAACTTGTACTTGGCCTCTCTGTAGCAGTCCCTGTCTCCGCTTCTGAACGCCTTACTCTTTTCCAGCCACAGCTTTTTGAGTTTAGGGGTAAACCAGGGTTTGTCATTGTTATAACTCACCCTGGTGCGTGATGGCACAATGCTGTCCTCACAGAAGTGGATATAGGAGGTGACAGTGTCCGTAAACTCGTCCAAGCTGTTAGAAGCAGCCTTCAAAGTGTCCCAGTCTGTGGTCTCCAAACACGTGCGAAGCTCCTCCACAGCCTCGTTGCTCCACAGTTTTTTGGTCCTCACGACAGGTTTGGAGAGCTTCAGCCTCTGTCTGTACGCGGGGATTAGGTGGATCATGACGTGATCAGAAAGTCCGAGTGAAGCGCGCGGCACCGCGCGATAGGCCCCGCTGATCGTGCTGTAGCAGTGATCCAATGTCCTCTCCTCTCTGGTCGGGCATTTAATATACTGTTTGTATTTCGGAAGCTCATGGCTCAGATTGGCTTTGTTAAAGTCCCCAAGAGCAATGATGAGAGAGTCCGGGTATGTCCGCTCCGTGTGGAGAATCTGCTCTGCGAGTGCGCACTGAGCTGCTCGCGCATCCGCGTCTGGCGGGATGTAAACAGCGGCCAGGATGAATGAAGCAAACTCCCGCGGAGAATAAAACGGTTTGCAGTGAATGAAAAGATATTCCAGTGGTGGGTCAGTTACTAATGTCAGTTAAGTTGTTAAACTGCTTGCCGTACCTTCACATTTAACAGAAAGACGTGCGGGTGGTAGAAATAGCCTCAGCTAACTCTCAGTGAGCAAGAATGCATAAGCAGTTAAAATGTCAAACTATTTCTGGAAGATTGTGGTTGTGTTCAAGCTCACATAGTAGAATTATTTAATGTTTTTGGTGGTCAAATCCTGTTTTAAAACATCCTTCCTGTTTAACAGTCTCCTATTTTACATTTTCCAATAAAAGCTGATTGATAAATTTGTGAAGTGTCAGCGTGTGTGTGTGTGTGTGTGTGTGTGTTTGGGCTTTACAGGTCAAACCCACAGCATGTGAGCTGCTTTGTTTCCTCTGTTATTAAGAAATGATTGGCAGCTGTCATGTCTTCATCACTGCAGAGTGATATTTGTCAGAAGCCATCCCTTTGACAGAGGATCTGAGGGTCTTCTCAGCCAAGAGATGGCTTACTGCTTCAGTGCACTGCAAAGCATCACCTACAGGAGAGCGATGCCTGTAATCAGCCTTTGTCTTTGTCTGTGCTCATTCATATTAGATTCAGTCATATCAAGGAGCAATATACCTTGAGTTTTATTATTATTATTACGCAAGGCTCTTCATTGTATCATTTGCCCACGCTTTTATTGCTGCAAGAGCAACGTAGCATGTACCCCACATGGATTTTCAGTGATGATTATTAACTTGAATAGATTATTTGCGAGGAAGACAATATACATACCTGTAATCGGCTCCTGCGTCAAGCTGTTGTCTGATTTTTAATGACACATGCTTTATAATTTATTTAAAAGTCTATCTTTCACCACTTGGCTCTGCTAGGTGTTTATCATCATTTATCATCTGCGTCAATCCGCTCTCGGCTGTAAAGAACCATGCTGGGAGAACGAGTCTCTGCTGTAACTGTTGTTTTGTACTGGCTGCCTTAACAACCCAATCAGCTGGCCCCGCTCTCACTTCCTTCATCAATGCAGGCTCCGTAATGTATGATAGAGCTATGATTTATAATCCACGCTCAAAATTAAGCAGCATAAATTACTCTTATTTACTCTGCAGGTGATAAAGATCCCGTCAAATAATGTCACTTGAGCATAATTTTTATAGAACAGATGAAATTTGTTATCTGGGAAAAGCAGGTCAAGTTCATCAATTAAATGTCTGCTCTTTTTATTTTTTCCTCCCTTCGCTATAAACGGTCCGGTGCTATTTAAAATGATTGATTTTATTATTTCTTCATTTATTAAAGTACTTTGTGAAGCTGCGGCATGAGTAATCAGGACAACAGAAACTGACTCAGCATGAACGTCTTAAATTGGCATTTAGGCATCTTCGACTCTTGTCTCCTTTGTGAGTGTTTTAATCACATCCATTAGGTAATAGTGTTTTTGTTGTTTTTTGGGGGGTAAAAGTCATAAAAAGGGGCATTAACTCAAAGCAAAGCACAGATTTCAGGTGCTTTTATTTCTGTTAAGCCTTTGGGAAATGACTTGGTGAATAATATATGGAGCAGAGAGGAGGAGAATGATTTTAATAAATGTCTTGTCACTGCATCACGTCATTCCACAAATGGGACAAATCCACTTTTAACGTAATGCGCTTTTAAATTTTTTATTGTGTTTTATCTATGTATTCAAAAGTGACCCGCTGCGATGGAGACCTTAAGGGGTTAAAATATGTGCTACTTGGAGTGTGTTCCCCAGAAAAGGAATGAGGTCCCCGGGAATGTTTTACAGATAAAATAAAAAGAATCAGGAGAATGAGAGAAAGAAGAGAAGTTGAATATATATTTCATGTGATAAGAGAAAGATGAAGCGCGAGAAAAAAGATTCCATTACAGCTGCGACAGTTACAAAACTGCTGCTGTGCAGAGTAGCCTCTGTTGAAAAGATTGATGCAATAAGGACTGACCTTGGCTTGGAGCAGGAGTCTGTGATGTATGTATGAGCATCTCCCTGCTAAATGGACCCAGATTTGTAGCACTAATATACATGGAAGCCCAGTACCAAACTCGCCACAGCTATAAATCAACAGCCACTTTGGGTGTCATTTCTGGTTTATATTCTACCATTGTTCTGTGCTTTTAATTCGTGTCACTGCCATCTGTTCATTTGATGCAGTTTCATACTGTATGATTTGGCTGCGAAGATACTGTGCAGACAATCCCTGTTAGACCATCAGGGTGGATTAACTGCACTGGTAAATCCCCACTGAAGCTAGCTCAGAGTAGCATGTAAATACAATCTGAATTGAGTGGACTCTTACAAATTGGCTCATTGTAGGGGAAAAAAGAAATTTCAAATAAAAGCTTTTAAGGATTTTCCCAGAACTCGGCAGACGAGAGCATCAATATATAGATAATAAGAAAAACTCCTTTTAAAGTTCCAGTTAAAATGCTTTAATGGTTAATAAGTGCAGGTTTTCCTGAAAGCTGAACCTAAATGAAAATATATGGCCAGTTCACCTTAATGCCCAGACATGACTTTCTGCAGTTTGTGTGCATCGTCTCTTTTTAAGGTTTTCCTTTATTTGAACTGAAATGCTTCAGTTTTCTGTGCATTTACTTTACGGGTTTGTGAAACATACACGTAAGAAGCAAAAAAAGGAAATAGGTACAAATGGTACCTTTGTAACTGTTCCGTCTATTTTTGCAAACTGTTCACGATTGTGATTTTGAACTGATAAAAGGCCCACCAGTGAAAACAAATATTTATCTATGTATGGGCTGATGGGTGCTAGGATGTGAACTACAGTAAAATCACAAGGATTTATGGCTTTTTAGTTTTTGATTGTTTACAGCCAGACTTTTTAAATGACTCTACCCTCCTGAAATACAATATTTAGATTTCTCGCAACTGGAAATCTCCCCCAGCCAAGTTAGAATAGAATAGAATAGAATAGAATAGAATAGAATAGAATAGAATAGAATAGAACTTTATTGTCCACAATAATTGTCTTTGGAAAATTGTCTTCAGTTTACCAAGTCACAAATCAATCAATCACTTTACAATAAAAGTATTGACAGTTGTCAGCCCTCATTCAAACATACACATATATAAAGCTTTGATACAGCTACAGAAATACACCACAGCATCTTATTATTCAGTTTACTCATTGCTTTTGGCACAAATGATCCCGTGTACACCTTTTTGCTAGCTAGAAGCATCCTATAACGTTGTCCTGGGGGCATTCATTCAAAGTCAGAATAAAGAGGGTGTTTACAGTCAGCAACAATACATTAATATGGTCATTTCCATATTTTCTCTCCTTTGTCAAACGTGCAAACTCAGTATGTTGTTAAATACGTTTTTACCTCGATGCCAGTCAAGAGAAAAACATAAAATATTTTGTGGAAGAAAAAAAAAAGATTAATTGGGTACAGTTTCAAACAATGCTGGGGGGGGGGTCGTCTATAGAATTTATAGAGGTCTTTTCAAAACAATGTCATTTTCCTTTTACAGGTGCTCAGATATTAAGCAAAGGGAGGTCGTTTTTGAGAGGTGCATTAAAAGAACAACATGACTGATTAAAAGTCATTACCAAGGTAGATTAGATCATCATCTCCAACTATGAAATGCCAGGAATCTGCCACTGAGGTGAGATATTAGGGTTTGATTTTAGTGGAGTTTCCAGCATTTAAGAAATGCGCCCTGTGTTGCACACTAGAGCTTTGACACATAATCTTGAGGTTAATTTGAGAAAACATTGTTGACAAGTCAACAAGACTCTGAAAATTAGAGCTTAACATATTATGACACTGTGGAGTACTCTACAAAAACTTTGAAAATGGTCTTAACCTTGGATTTCTTTTCATTCCCAGCATATATAGGATAATATTTCTCCTCCTTCCTGGGTGTGTAGGGGGAAGCACAATGACAGAGGTCAAAATAGCCATTTTTGTTTTCTCTTTTAAGTCCCTTGGCAATGTTGCAAGACATTGTGTCTTAAATTGTGTACATCACCCTAAACCTAAAATCATCCTCCACTGCCTTTAATAAAGCCCCCGATAAGCCCCCTTTCATCCCGTGGCCGCTTCAATTTTAGTGTGCCACCGAAGTTATTTAATCAGTTCTGCAGTCTCCCATTCACAGCGTATTACCAATTCTGTCTGCGATCTTTATCAGCGCAGTGATGTATGTATGAGGCAGATGTTCCAAGAGGCAAAGGAAACAGAGGCCATGAATGAATGAATTATTGGACTCATGAAAAGGAGCTATAGATATAGAATTTTGAGCCCTGTAATATGTTTGCTTTCTCTCTCTTATCTTGCCAGACAAAAATATACCTTATCGCCGACTGCTAGGGTCTGCTTGAATGTGGAGTCTCTCCAGATCGTCCTCTTGTTCCATTTCGTTGTGTTGCATTCGGATAGGTTGTTGCTGCTCTTGTTATTTTGTTGTTGTGCTGCTCCTCCGCGTGTAACAGGAAGGGATCTTCTGCTGTGTTTTGCTGCTGTCAGGGGAGCTGAGGGGGAACTACTTTTGATACCGAGTGAACTCAACTTTATGCAGGCGAAACACAATCGCCAATCCGAACACGAGCTCACACGTGACTCTCTCCCCCAGCCGGCCTGACACCCCCCCTACCCTCCCCCCGCTCAAGATGCCAAATGTTTTTACCCATGTTTAGTGTTAGGCGAATTTGCAGTGAGTGTGTGCAGAAAGGAAAGGGCATCTGCACTCACACACTCACACGTACACGCATGCATACAGCTGCGAGCCAGAAATACACTGGGCTGCCGGATAATGAGGGTGGACAAGGCGGAATTATCACTTCACATCACAATAATATTATCCTTCTCACAACTCCCGCAGCATCTTCCATGACGGTGTGACATTTCCATTTTACTTGAGTTTAATCTTGGTCCTCTAAATAAAACCATAGCCTACAGGCTCTTCCCAAACTGACCCAGTCCTATTTTAATCACATGGAATTAAATAACTACGGTTTAACACTGCACTTGTTCTGACAGCAGTCATGACAAGTGGTTTGCACAGCAAACTTCCCCTCTAGTCAAATAAAGAATAAAAACAAAGTAAATGGAGGCGAAAGATGACAAGAGTGATACTTACTATTTACGAGGACTATAGTAGAAAACATTTTTTTGGTGAGTCAGGGGTTATTTAGATGTACCGCAGTTTTGTTTTTTTAATAAGTACACTATATAGTACCCAGTCTACAGCTTAGCTAAAAAAATCTGATTACATATCCTGTATAGCAGGGGTGTCAAACATAAGGCCCCGGGAGCAGAATCAGTCCTCCAAAGACTCCAATCTGGCCTGCTGGATGGCTTTGGAAAATGTGAAGGAGGACATACACTGACAAGTTTACCGAGTCTTACTCATCCGACCCACTTAGATCAAAGTGTGGTCCAATGAAAAATGAGTTTGACATCCCTGCTGTAAAATATGTTACGCTTTCATGAAAAGGTGAGTTGAATGAACTCTAATTTCAGCTGATTAGTTGCAAAAAGCTTACTCGTGGTTAGCATTGTTTCATGCTGTCATAAACCAGCAAGGCATAAGTGAAACTTTAAAAGTCACGACTGTTCAATTTGATCTGAAAACTACAACTTTAAAGTTATTTTAAAGTAGCTTGACACTATCAGGCATTTGCAATATATTCATGGTAAAAGTGTTCACACCACAAGCCGCTGTCTGTTACCTCTTTGCTTTCCTAACAGCTAGTCCATTTGTTAAATCCTATGCAAGCTGTCCAGCTTGGCACAAATGCAAGAACGGGGGAGACGGCAATGCAATCTTTCACTACACAAAGAGCGTCTGTGATTTTTACATTTTGTTGCAGTTGCTGCACGAGGTTCCCCTAATCTTTACTTCAACAATGTGATGTCAAATGTGAATGTCAAACTACTGTGTAAGCCGTATGATTTACTGGAAGGGATTGGCATGAATACACGCTCACATGATATTTTTATTGACACCTTTGAGTTTTTCTGCAGGCTAAATAGCACCTTAAGAAATTTCATTTTGCATCTGCTGTCAGTTCAAACGCTGTGCATCTTTCCCTGCAAGCCAGCTCTCCCCCTCCATCTCATTCCCTGTTGCACTGGGGCTGAACACTATGTTAACCTAGTAATTGGCACTGGGCCTTCCCCATTATATGGCTTTCTATTGAGCCGTTCTACATGACTAGTTAAAGAAGATGGCATGAAGATTAATGAAGTCCAGTTAATACAGGAGGGGGGTACCTCTCCAACACTTCCACTGAGGAGATAGCAGAAACTAACAACAGTCTGCCCCCAGCTCAGCCGTTTCTCTCCATCTTTTTTTCCCCCTTTTTTTTATATTGCCTGTTTTAACCCGTGAACTCTGGACCTTCCACTTGTAAAGCAAAGCCACCGCAGCGTCCTCGTTTGATTGATGTTGCTACAGCAGTCAGTCTTTTCGCTCTGAATTGAAAAGCCCAGCTCTCCAAAATAGATTTTCCAGCACAATTCACACTGGCTGCCAGTAGATAGAATGGCAGGGCAGCCATTTATGCAGTTTCATTTAAAACCTCGAGGTAGCTGACGTGTTCATTCACTTTTGGCAAATGCCCCTTTGGATAAGGTCTACAGTTTCACTTTCATATTGTCTTGAGAGGGTTTCGTAGCTGATGTTAAGCCACCAGCGAGAGTGAAATGATAAGGCAAATGTGAACTCTGGGTAAAAACAAAACAGGTGAACTGCACTTTTAAGCCTGACAGAATTACCTCTGATTCAAATGTTAAAATTTCATCTGCAGTTTTGCACATAGTAAGGACAGAAAATGTTATTTGTTTGAGTGTTTTTACCTATAGATTTCCTACAGATACCACTAATTTATCCTTATATGTGTACATTTTGAGTGAAGCATTTTAAACTGTCATTAGGATATTTGGCCAGCAAGAAGAGGCTGTAAACAAAAAGCTGATATTTCATCATCTTCTAGTTACACATTTGGCAGTCATGGAAACCATTAGCATTAATTTGGAGGTGTATTTCAGTTCCCTTTTGAAATGTAAACTCTGTTTCGGTCTACACCACCTCCTGTAGTAAATAACTGGCTTTTTAACTCCTGAATCCTTATCCGTGTTCACTGGAGTCTCCATTGTCTCTTTGGAGCATAGACGCATTATTCATATACAACTGTAGACCTTTAAATAAGCCTCTACAACATAGAGGTAATTAGCCCCCACAAAAAGTATGTATTATACCTTTTGTTAGTTATAAAGAAACCCTGTGATCATCCTGCACTGATGTTAGCATTTCCCTGAACCTCAGAAGTGCTTAGATGCAACACATGTGAAAGGTTCTCTGCAGTTTGTTCGTTGGGTGCTCTTGTAATCAGATAAATTAACCAAAGCTATCAAAAGATTGCAATAACACTCAGCGCTGCCATAAACCTAAGAGCTGCAACTGTGGCGGGAGCTTTATGACAGACGTCACTAAAGCACGCTGATTTATTTGCACGCCGCTGTCCTATCGATCTTTCGTACTGGGGCCTAACTCTGCCTCTCAAGAGAGACCTCGCGAGCCAGGTTCTCACCGGCAACCATCAAAATCAACTCCAAAGCACCGGGATATTGAATATGTGTGTGTGTGTGTGTGTCAGTCCTTTTACAACTTCAGACATGTGACAGTGAGTGGTTGTTTCTTTTCTTTTTTTTCCCCCTTTTTTTAAGCATGCACGTATTCCTCTGGTGTTTGTGTAACATTAGTACATCAGGAAAGAACGCCACTAATGAAATTGAATAGAAAGCATGTGTGGGTAGCAAAGTGACCCGTATCCCGTTTGTGCATGTAATCAATATTATAGCTTGGCCTCTCTCAGTTGTTACTTTAATCAAGAACAAGCTGTACCTCTCTTAATCGCTCGGTCCCAAGATGAATGTTTCACAAATGCTGCTGAACATATGCTTTGATATATGCACCTGATTGGTGCATGTAATATACAGGGGCTTTCTTTTTCAAGCGGTTCCAAGAAATTGTACAATTTGGATGGCAAATTTCATTAATTATTCTTATGTACTAGTGCCTTTAAGAATCTCTCGTTTTTCAAAAAGACACCTTTTTGCCGTTTTAATCATTAATGAAAAGTATGACACATAAGGGCACCCAATCATATGGTACACATTGCTTCATCCTTTTAACAAATATGTTTCATAGCCCTATTAAAAGGGGTCTTCATCTGTCCTGTCAAAAGGCAGCCTAGCAGGGTTTTTTAGTTTAATTACACTATCCAATTAAAAAAAAAACTCAACCGCATTCTGATCCGCCTCTCCTTGGGTTTGAGTGGATATGACATTTACAAGGCTCGCCTTTCAAGCAGACAATGGCGTGATTGATGAGGTGCAGACACTATGAAGGAGGCGATTGCCATGTGGAAGCAGTGCTTAGTGCACTTTGATTTATTTATCATCTGTTTCTAAAGCAAGGCTGGTTGCTCCAGGTTCGAGCACTGCTAGGTGAGGCTGTAGGTGAACTGCAGCCTTGATGCTGTGCGTGCCGGGTGCGACAGGACACTTTAACATGAGCACTACCCCTGGAGGAGTCTGCGTGGCAATGCCTTAAGGGGTATCAGAACAGAATTATTGTCCTCATTGTGTGGTGGTGTTGAGTCCACTAAATATTGCTGTTATTGACACTGACATGCTGTGGTCAACCAGCAGGGGCCTCTTGTTAGCTGACTCTTGCTGTTTTGTGTGTTTATGGAATGATTAATTCATTCAGTAGGGGAATAGCTGGATTCAGTCCACACACAGATGCTGACAAGTAAAAAGGAAACGCTCTCAGCACAAGTATATACATAGCCTTTATATCAGAAGTCTTAGATGCAGTATTTAAAATGAGACTTTTTTTCTGCCTGATTTTGAAATGCTGTTAATTGCAATTGATTGGATTTTCAAAGTCATGCCCCAGAGGACAGAAAAAAAAAATCAGCAAACATCTTGGTAGAGTCAGCTTTGTAGGACTTTTGCATCACATTTGAATAGTATGAAATCCTTTGTCCTGAATGCCACTATGAAGACTTTTTAGCACAAATTCAGGGTTTTGTATCCTGTTATAAACCTCACTTCTCTAAAGGAGAAGGTAACGTCTTGATTGGAACATCTTGAAAAGCGCAGCTGCATTGGAACCCAGTGAGGCGTGCTCACTCGCTGCCGCAGCAGCAGCAACCTCATCAGAATCCACTGATGAACTTCTGACATCTCTCTTGTCTTCACTTGTACAGTGATGGAGTCGGAATAATTTAAGAGGAGACACCACAGATGAATACGGTAAAATAATTTAACTAATAATAGCTCCCTGACATTTCGCCACATGATTATTTAAATAAGGTTATTTCTACTACAAGTTTTCTTATATATTATGTTTAATTACTAAAGCCATTTGTGTATTTTTTTCACAACAGAAATCTGAATATTGGATAAAGAAAAGATCAAAGTTCTTGCCATGTTTTTGAAATACAATGTTTCGTGGTTTTTAATAAAAATATTCAGAATATAAATGAGAACAAAAATTGTGGCTGTAAGATTTCACCTCATTTTTTTTTAGCATTTTACTTTTTTTTAAGTTGCTGTTACTTTGAGAAGTTACTAAAGCCCAGCCATTAAATTGTCTGATTCAGTGATAGGTAAGCATTTTGGATCAATATTAGCTATTTGCTAATATTGGCTATTATCTATAAGTATTGGCAATGGCAATTTCATTTATCTAGCACATTTCAATATATGTGAACTCAGTGTGCTTATCTCAGATGATAAAAATAATATAATAATGACCAGTAAAGTCATATTTAAAAAGTAACGAAGAGAGGAGAAACACCCTTCAAACAACTTGAGTCTTGATTTTCCATAGTTTGTCCAGCAGAGGGCACTCTGCAACTTCAGAATATTGGATTTTTAAACAATCAAGTATCTGTCTCAACAATCTTACAAATCCTTTCTTCAGCAGTAGAAATATACTATATGAAACTTTTTTGAGGGACACAAAAAGTAAAGCTGTGAGTGAACAAAATTAACAAGAACCTTTAAGCACTGGGGAGAAATATGTAAGACAAAAATTCTGAAACCTCAACATGATCGCCGTCATCTCAGTCAGACTCAGCAGTGATGGGTGGTGCTGTTAACTCAGCATGATGACGGTCAGCCCTTGAAGAGGGAGCAAGGGTGAGCCACCTTTGTTGTTTATGTGCTGCCTCCCTGGCAGCCTCCTCCATACACAGACTGAAGGGGGGAGTCAGGAGACAGATGCTTAACGACTCCCTCAAGGCCACGGCTCCGGCCCTTATCTCATCCCCCAGTTTGTGCAGGTTGCCATAGTAACTGACCTGAACACTTGCAGGGATGAGTAACACTACAGTGTATATTGGCCCACAAGCAAACAGAAGAATTTATTGAACACGTGTCCCCAAAAAAGCCTAAAGTGATGTTGGCTAATGCAGTTTTTTAATGTTCACTATTTAAAATTATTGTTTGAACAAGTATAAATGCATAGTATTTTTTTCTCGGCTGAAATATAAATACAGCACGGGCATAAATGTGGAATTAAATTTATGTTATATGTTTTTAGGTGTATCAGTCAAAACAGTGTAATCTCAGTGAATATGAGCATGCTGTCTATTCTCATAATAACTGAACAATTGAATAATTTAACAGTTTGTTTCCTTTTGTTTCCGGGCTTTCTTTATACTTTCTTCTAATTTTACTTTAGGTCCTTCATTTCATCCATCCACGCCTCTACAAACCCAAATTGTTTTCACAGTTACACGTCAGTGCAATGTTAAAGCTGGGATGGATTACATTTCAGAAGTATGTAATCCATTCAAGGTACGTTTTCATTTCATGAAGTTAATACTTTTTTGATGAAAAAAGACATTGTCAGCAAAAAAGCATGGTTTAGTCTTGCAAGCTATATTTTAATTTGCTCATTATATTTACTTTTTAAATGTCATCTGGTTGCCGTTACATTTCCTGACAAGTGTATTTGTTTTTGCTGTTTAGTTTTCCAAAAGCACAGTTAACTTTGTGTCACGAGACCTATAAATGTAATGTGACATGAAAATAAACCTTTTGCGGCACATTTGTGAACGTCTTTGTTAGTTATGTACAACTTCATGTTCAATAAGATTAGAACAATATAGCTTGAAGCCTTGTCAGCTTGTGTCTTTCACTCAGTCCGAATGTACAGTATATGCATCATTCCTAATGTGTATGTATCAAAAAATTTGAAATCTACTCATAACCACTGCAGGTAAAATATGGTTAGCTGTTAAATATCAACGAATCATTTTAATTCTAAGCAAAAACCAAGCCTGTTCTTACTTAGGCTATTATTATTTAGCATGCTAAAGTTAGCTTAATTCACATCTTGTACGTAAATAAACTAAGACAAGAGATTTGTGCATATATGCTTTATGTATTCACAGGGCTGTTTATATAAGAATAGCAGTGTCTTTGTCAGCAGAGGTGCTCATGTGTAGTCACAGACTTGTGCTAAAAGAGCAAACTGTACTAACAAGGACTGCTTGCACTGTTGCTGGTTGCACCAGCATGTGCACCATGGCGATCAGACAGGTGTTTTGACATCTCCCTCTCTCCTCTCAGAGAAACATCTGGCACTGCTGCCAGGCCTAATTGTAACAGTATTTTGCAGGCTGTCAGTAACCTGGACACTAACAACCAAAACAAAATTATAATAATGATGCAAGTAAAGCCTTTTTCTCTAGGCCTATACTGAATATTTCTGGAAGTAGTAAAATGTATTTCCCTTGTCATTATCTATTTCTTGTATGGCTTCCCATAACCACCTTGAATTATCTGTGTAATATCTGCTTATTGCCGGTATAACTGAACACCATGTAACTGGATGTTTTTCACACAGTGCTTTTTCAACCCACATTTCCCTAACACTTAGCATAACAGCAGCCTGACTCACTGCAGCGAATGAATGCTATTCACCACTTTTTGTAATCTCTCACATACAATCCCACTTTTGCAAGTCTACCTACTCATTTTACGGTTCTGCTGCTATAGCGTCAAAGGATAAATATCTGAGCCTTTCATAAATGATGCAGTAAATCATTTGAAATTCCAATTGTAATTTTATTGCAATCCTAAAATGCCATTGCATCTATTTTTCATTCATTTTCTTAATCGGTAACCAGCCAATCCCAGCTGTCATACTGCAAAATGTGGGCTATACCCTGCACAGGTCACCAGTTTATAATAAATAGTTAACTTAACATGCATTTTGGGGGGTCTGTCGGAGGAAGCCTGAGTACCTGCCATTAGTTCTTTTGTGTATTTTGGGGTCACTCATGACTAGACAAAGCTGTAAGTAGGACAACAGCATCAGTTGTTTTAGGATGTGCCCCAAAACAGCACGTTTACATTCAAACAACAGACCATCAGGGGTATATAGTAAATATGACAAGACAAAAGAAAATGAAGTTAGTCAATTTCAGTATACAGTTAAGGTATGTGCAGCAAGCACAATTGGGGTGGATGGTCAGGAAAGGATGAAACTTTTTTCTTGTTGTTCTTGTTTATTATTAGAATGATTTCTCAAACCAAATATTTAACTTAGATATTACGGAAAAGTACATGAACTCAAACTATGATCTTTCCCTGAACCTACTGAGCCTCAACAACGTCATAAAGATGCTCCATTCATTTTGTTTTGACACCAGAGGCCCTTTTTTATGCAATCCTGACCGTGGCATCAAACCTGTAGAGGTTTTACTCATTATACGAGGGTGTAAACCACTACAAAATTGCAAGCAGTGTTGATCGAGTTACTTGCAAATAGTAATTAGTTACTAATTACTGAATACTTCTACAAGAAAGCAATCCCATTACTCTACTGATTACCTTTTTACAAAGGTAATTAGTTACCTTATTATTTAGTTTTAAAAACATGATACACGACCTGAATACACACTAAAGCAGTAGACCTTTCAGCCTAATTCTATTTTTTCCGCATAATCCATCATATAAAATTGGATCAAATGAAAAAGTCTCTGTTTAAAAATTGTTTTATTAGTTTTAATCTTTTAACTTTATACACATTGCATCGTTGAGCTACACTCATCTGTTGCTGCCAAGGACGTTGCACGCTCGTACGTCATTGTCATGAGACACTCAGAAACAAAATCACAGTTTAGTAACGCAGCATGCTTATGGGTAGGTAGCAGTAATCTAATTACTTTTTTGCAATAGTAATCTCTTACTTTACTCGTTAGTTGAAAAAGTAATCGGATTACATCACGAAAACCAGAAAATGCACTGAGAAAATTCGATTCTGTCCATTTATTGTTATGAGTTTTGCGAAATCATAATATTAAAAAGGGTTAGAAGACTTTTTAAATGCTTTTTTTAAAATAATGATCATTAAATGGTTTCAGCTATGTTTTGCATCATTACGAAGGCTGAGTGAACGTCGGCCCAGATACAGTAAATCAAACATTGTCAGTTTATCGATATGATATCATGCTGTATAGCTATTACCATATACTGCAGAAATAGCATGTCAGTCAACAGGTATTTATAGCAGACTGTAAACAAAGCTCCACTTTTGATTGACACTGCACTCTGTATGACTTTCGATTATGTCGTAATATTACCAACGATGTGTGCGTGCGTGTGGGTTTCTGTTCGGTGACAAATAGAGGATGAACAGTTTTATAAATGTAGACAAAGGGTGTTAAGTAGAACCGTGGCAAAGAAATTAAATGAGTACAATAAAAATGGTATGAGCCATTTTACGAGTGACAAAAGATGCTTACTTTTACAGCGTCCAGAGGACAAATTCCTGTGGCAGTTGTAAGGAACAATTACTTAAATAATTGGGCTTTCAAAGAAAAGATTGATTGTCTAAAAGCTGTTTTCTGTGGAGAATCCATTAGGGGAAACCATTTTTTCTGGCTCCTTGACATAGTGTTTTTATTAATTTCTACCCGCAAAGATGCATGATTCTTTGGTTTTTTGCTGCTCTGTCACTGGTCTCTATGATGAACTATGCAGCGTGGGGAAAAGTCATCAGATGAACAATTTAGATTCAGCCTCTGATTTACGGAGGCTATGTACATATACGTATATTTCTCCGGCATATTTTTCCTTTCAGTTTACAGATACGCTGTTATAAGTGAGCTGTGATGTCTTGACGTAAGAAAAAGTTCTGTACATTAAGTCTGTGTGTTTGTGTGTGTGTGTTTTTCCTTTTCATGGCTGCAACAGTATGGTATCTTCTTTATATTCACAAAGCTTAATTAGCACCTATTCACTACATGCTCTTCACACTGCAAGAAAAGGCGAGAGCTGGGAGGCTGCCTGAAGGTTATCTCACCGACAAGCTGCTCAGAGACGCCGCAGTCTCATTCATAGTCGACCGAGAGCCACGTCAGGCAGGTCGTGCCCTGTCAGCTTAAACCTGATTTTATTCTGCCTCATTTTTAGGGGTATATTGTAGCATCCAGATCCCATTTTTAGGGTAGATGTGATAGGCCGTAACCTTTACTGTAATGTTATACTCTTAAGTACCCAGATGATTGATTCAGCATCTCCAGTAGTGTTATGATGAGAGGTTGGGGGTTGGGAAAACAGGGGGGGCGTTGTTAAAAACGTATCACGCTGGCGGGATGATAAGGCGTCTCCCTGAATGCTGTTAATGCGAGGGGGGCCTGTGGCCATCTTGAGTCCCCCTTCTGTTGTGCTGATGGGACAGAGCCACTGCCATCTGCTTCCCATCCTCCCTGTACCCCCACCCATGGACGCGGCCGCTCTGCGATGCCCTTTCATCCTGCACGCTTGCATTGTCTTCCATCTCTCCTTGGAGGTCACGCTGTGTGCAAGTACAATAGCCCATGTGCAGGCCTTCATCCTCAGAATATGATGAGGGCCAGCAAAAGTAATCGGAAACGTAGAAAGAGAGGGTGAAATATCTAGAAAACAATATCTTCACCTGAAGTAAGCATGATGTTTGGATTTGTGCTGCTTATATTTTATGCTGATGTATATTAGTGGCATACCTTGGCACTGCATGCATCATCACATGACTCCATAAACCTCAGGGCTTATAGAAGTGATGGTGGTGCATGGTAGAGTATTATGTAAATGCGAGGAGAGGGAAGTGTATTCTAGGAAAAAAAAAAATCACTTTATTTATGTGTCCTACATCTCAACTTCTATTTCAATCACCCTCGCCGTCACCCCCACCCCACCCCAGCCCTCTCCCTCTGAGAAGGGACCGGCAGCTTCGCTCCAGGGCAGTCTGGTCTTCCTGTGACTGACACCCTCCACTGCCGCCCCCCCACCAGGATGCTTCACACACAACCTGGGGGGCCCGTGTAGAATTAGCTTTAAAAGTAGGGCACGGAAATTGTCTGGACAAGAAAGTGTATCAGTGCTCTGTTGTGTTCAAGTTCCTGCCACTCAGCCCTCATAAGGCTAATCCTGAGGAACTACCTCACGCTGTAGGGGCAGAGTTGCTCTGCTTTTTGACTTATTTCCCTGCACTGGTACATACATGTTAATGCACTCCTCAGCCCAAGGCAGCTGAATATAATTAATATGTATGAAAGGTGAAAAAGGAAAGAAAAGAGGTGTTTTTGATTAATTGTTCCTCTGTGTAGGCTTTACCGTATTAATAACCAAGAGGATTAAGAAGGTCAGGACTGACCTGGTAAACATTAAAATTTCATGGAAGTACTACACAAAGCTGACAGTAAAAAGACAGTAAGCGTACACACACAGGCTCTCACGCTGGCATGAATATAAATTACTCACATGGCGTAACACCAACCAAATCTGAAAAGTGTGCTGGGATGTCATTAATAATAAACAGGCAGGCTCCCATTTATTAGAATAGTGAAAAGTCATGTTTTCTCCAATGTGGCCTATTTTAAAGGTGCATCTGTGGGAATAGAGGAAGTGCTCTGTGCTAGCATCTGAGCAGGCTTTCCGTGTTCCCGTTGGGAGGAGGTACGCCTCGCGAGCAGCTGAACACGCTCCTCATTCTGGTGGGACAGCGTTGGGACAAATAGCAGAGGGAATATCTTGCAGAAGCTTTGCTTAAGCTAGATTTCTTTTACCTTGTGTCTCCGTTCTTCTTATCATGTAAAGATCTGGGATTTTATTATCCATGAAAACGTTCCGTATATTTTTATGCCTTAAGCTATAAAATGTAATGGAAAGGGAACACCCCACAGTGCATAAAAACTGCTCCGATTTTAGCACAGAGCTGTAGGATGCAGCTGATACAAGCCCAACGGGTCCATTTTTACCTTTTGATTCTTGCATTTAACCTTCCGTTAAAAATTATCTGTGTTATCATCCTCTTAGATTTAGCCTAATAAATCCCAGTTTTATGAGCCATCTTGAAGGAAAATTATCATGATGTTATCCTTTAAGTAACATATGTTCCAATTTACTGACATCTACTGGATTTGATGTGGCATCAGCCATCCATTCACATCATCATCATTGTCATCATCTTTTCATGGCATGAAATTCCCTACAATAAGTCGCCCTTGGATTTTGGATTTTGGTGATCAAGCAGCACATGAAGCCAGAAATGAGCAGGCTGCTGCAGAATAGGGGCTTGTGCAGAAATGAATGGGCTTTTATGCTTATTATAACCATGCAACATAATGTACCCGAGTCTGTTTAAATAAGAAAAGAGACAACCACTTCGCTGAATAATGTGCCCAATTTCCTTTTTGAGAATCCAATTTATCTGCTATGCCCAATCCCTATATTTAAACATTTTATTGAGTAGAGCCCAGTTAGCAAAAATCACAATGAATTTGAAGTGATTAATGCTGGAAAATTGCTAAGAAATTCTACTCTTTTCCACCATATCATTGTACTTTATTTCCTCTGCTGATGTACTGGACAGCATGCAGCAAAGAACTATGCCATGATTCATTTTGCATGAGTGGTAATTGATGGCTGATATATAACTAGACCCAAATTTTTTTTTTTTGAGGGCATGGGAGATGTTTGGAGTCTCTGAGGTGTTTATTGCCAGATTTACCCGGTGGAGGTTGACAAATGCAGATGTAAATCTAATTTTTAAAGGTTAATGGTTTAGAGAATTCCAAGTCATAAAGAAGGAGTTGTAGTCATACGTTTTTCTTTTCTCCTTCTGGGAAGCTGATAAGGTTTTCCTCCATGTTGACTTGATTCTTACTTTTGTGACAACAAAAAGATTGTTTTCTAGAGTAAACTGGTGAAGAAAAGGCTACATCAAGTGAAAATAATTGTGAATGTGTGCTGTTTTGATTGCTTTGAGCTTGGCTAAAACGCAGTGTGGCCAAGTCTTTTTCTTTTCTTTTTTTTACATCACTAAAAGATGAGTCATACAAGTACAAATGTCAGAAAATAAAACTGGAGTGATATCATTAACTGCCTGACACCTCTGCAGAGTCCAAGCAGTAGCCCTGCAGGAGGTCACGGGAAGTCACATGTTGGGGGGGAGACTCTGGGGCAAAAAATTAAGCTTTTCTGGACAGCTGCTGCAATAACGTGAATAGATGTCTTCCCCTTTGCAATTAAACCCTCCCTGATTACGTCTCTCTGGCTATCGATTGGAAACTTTCACTTAATAACCACTAACATGGTCTCTTATCTTAACCCCAAGGTCTAGCCGTCAAGGACTGACTCTGCAGAGATTTATGCCCCCTTCCTTAGTGACTCCTCTGGGACATTGTGTCATTTCTGTATTCCAAAGTCTGGAAAAGTGCACCGATTTCTTCTTAAACATGTGCTTTCTAAGTTTGTGAGTCAAAATTTTTTTTGTCGAGGTGCAGTCAGAGAGAACCAGGGTGGGAAATTGCTGAATGTACGGCAGCTCTAATTCTCTTTGATTGCCACTGATTATAAGTCTGGTAGAAAAAAAGCAGCAAAAATGACTATTACTGCTAAAAGTATAATTCTGGTTATGGAGCCCCAGTTCACTGCTTAGAAAATCAATCCTGCAGCGCTAATGGCAACCAAAAGAGTCCAAATGTACCCAAAAAGCTCTCCATTTTAATACAGTGACACTCACAGTTTAATGGCTCAATACATGAAACCTACATTTGTGTATTTTATGTGTTATTTGAAAGCGTAACACATTTTCAGGTAAGTTACCTTAATTGTAGTTAATGTAATACATTTGACATTTATTTTGGTCAAAACATGGTTTAGCTACAGTACCGATATATTAGTCAATAAATTAAAATTTAAAAAGTAAAAATGAGTAAAAGAAGAGTAATTCTTGACTTTTTAAACATATTTTTACATTTCACTGTCATATTATCTTAGTAGGGACTAGACAAAGCAAAAGTTACAGAAATGTGTTTATGTCTTGTGTGACTGAACGAGAAAAAAAATATATTGGCTAATGTATTGGATTTTTAATCACCAAATATCGGTATCAGTATCTGTGTTAAAAATCCATACATCAGTTTACGTTGAGTTCCCACTCACAGTTTTAGTGTGCAGTGAGGGATTAAATGGTTCTTTTCTTTGGGTTTCACCTACAAAGAAACTAGATGTCGCCAAATTCATGGCTTGTAAACTGTGTGTAAGAATCTTTATGTTCTTTCCCAAATAATTGCTGTAATTATGTTTACAGTTATCAGCAAGCACTGAGTTATCACAGTCAGTATAACCAACTGCAAAAAGTCCAAAACTAGTCTAAAACTAGCGATGTGGAATGGTGTCATTGTCCTTACCTGGGAGTAACCATCACAAGTTTTGTTTTCCAACCTATTTTACAAATCAAAAATCAGCTAGCAAAATTGGTAGATAATAAGTTCTATTATCTATTCATATTAAATGTAAAATCAATTGTTTGATTGTTAGGTTTTTTTGTTTATTTGATTTAAAAAAAAGAATATTGAATCCTTTAAAATATACACTGATTAGTGTGTAATTCCATCATCTAACCAACTGTTGGGTTTGCAAGAGAAGAAATCAATTAACAATACATACATGATGTCTTACATGGACATCACCATTTCTAGTACTGTGGAACCCCGACTTACAAAATGAATTCGTTTCCGAGGGTCTTTCGTAAGTCGAAAATTTTCTTAAGTCGAAGTACCCATCGCGCCTTTTGAGTGAACGATAGGCTATAAGTTGATTGCTAACTGCAACAACAATACGGGCAGAAATATTGCTGTTAAGTGCCTTCGTAACTAGAATTTTTCGTTAAATGGGTTATTCGTAAGTCGGGGTTCCACTGTATATCAAAGAAACTAAAATGTCATCTTCTTCCTCCTCGCCTCAAACCTCATTTCCTAAACTGAAGTCAGGGCTCTAACACACATAAACATGCATATTTATTACCAATATTGTTACAATTACTTAATGTCAGCAGACAGCTGACAGCAACTGGTTATAAACTAAATTAAAGCTAACATCATGCTAGCTAAGGTTAGGCTTGAGTGTCCAAAAAAACACATGCTGAAAAAAAATGATTGGTTTATTTACTTAGTATCTGAGTCCCACAATGTTAGATCCACTTCAGCTAAAGTTCCGCTGACACAGGTTAACAGCAGCTAACAGAAGCAAAAACACAGACTTACCAAGAGAAAAGCTCAGCTGATCCTCACCTCTGTATCGCTGTCACTCAGCAGATATGAGCACCACTGATTCATTTGACTCCTTTCACAAAGCTTTACAGTCTCCCCCAGAGTAAATACACATGGATACATATTGACAGCTGAGGTAAACAGTGGATTGACAGCCTACAGTCACTCGAATGAACGGTGGCAAGAGCTGTTTGTCCTACAGGGGCCACCGCAGTAAGGATATTGCACTTGAATTGGGAGGTGTAAGAAAACAGAACTTGGCTCAATGCAATTTGCAATCTACTGACATACAGTGGTGATATTTCACCCACTGCAACTCGTCAAAGTCGTCAACTTGAAATCTTTAACGTCTTACATTGATGTCTTTAAAGAACAGAAACTATGGCAGAGTGTGCGTGTTACATTGTTTCCATATTGTTCTAAATCCAATTAATTTAACAGGGCTCTTTGAAAATTATTGTTGCGTTCTCTTTTGCTGCAGGAAGAATACAGATCACAGTTGTTTGGCACCATTTGACAAAATGGCAAAATCACAGAAAATAATAATTATAAAAATGATGGGATTTATTTGTGGAAGCAATAATCTGTGACATTTTGAAATTAAAAAAAAGAAAAAACTATGGTGTTCTTTATTACCACTGATTATGACACAATATTCATTTAGCATTGTTCCAGTTCATGAAAATGTTTTAACTTGCTCTGTAATTATCCTTTAGTTGTCCACATCTTTTCAAAGGATTCCGCTCACACAAAAATGTGATGATATTCTTTTCCAGCTGGTGAAACAGGGATTTATTTGAAATAAATAAACAGACTGCGAGCAAAAACAGCAGTTTTCTGTGTCTAAACAAAGAACCTTCAGCACATTTAGCTTGGCTGACATTCACATCAACTGAATATCATTTTCTTGCTCATATTTTACTGTCATAATAATTGATGTTACTCAAACCAGTACCTTCTAATAATAGTAAGAGCAAAAATGGTAATTTTCTCACAGACTTTGATAAGCTGGCCGTGAAACACGAAGAAGAAAAAAAGGCACAGTGTGTGTAAATGTTTTCTGGGACAGATCCAAGCCGCTGTTTGCTCCAAAAGCAACATTGACTTGTATAAAAAATTCACCCTTCACAGCTCACGCCTCTGAATCATACACCTGTTTGGTTTCAGCGTGCCAGTCTTCCTCACTCGCTCTCTGCTCAGCCATGTGAACACAGCGCAGGTTGTCCACAGTACTGCCCTCAGGCCCCGCAATGTGTTCATAGCCCGGCTGGCTGACTGGCTGGATGGGTAGGTGTATGGAGGGGAAGAGAGAAGAATGCAAGGAGGGGGAATTAAATAAATAATGGCATGGCCTTTCTTCGGGTGAGTAAGCAAAGAGGGGAGCAGAGTTTTCAAGTGGCAGACACAATGCCCTTTTATTTTGAGGAGCTTAGAGCCCATGCTCTTCATTGTAAACACAAAGCTTAAGATAATCTTGTATGTTTGCTGAGTGCAGAAAAAGCTAAAACATCCACTTGAGCTGTGCACTGCATAGCTGCACACGGCTGCGCGTCAAAAATTTTTAATCAGCAATGGTCATTTGAACATGTTGAACACAGCAGGGTGTTATCTTTTGAGCCATATGTATAGATGGTTGGGTTTCTGTTTTCTTTGTCTGGTGTCTGATCTTCGGCTAACTGCTGCATTCATCAAAGGCCCAGTCAGACACACAGAGACAATAGCTAATGAGTAGGAGCTCCCAGTTGGGCTGATCGGAGCTTTGGTGCTTCAGACAATGCAACAACATCTGTGCTGCTGAGGGCTGCTGTGTGCTGACAGAAACATCCCCAGAGAGGGAGGGAGAGGGGGCGTAGGTGGTGGGGTAGTGTCTTCACACGTCCTGGACATACAACCCTCTCTCCTACATCCAAACCCTCTCATCACCCATCTGTGCCAGGTCTTGACACATGGAGGGGATGGGTGCAGCGAAACAGTGATCTATTTCTCATCCAGGTACAGCCACTTGCACCAAACCAAAAAAGCCCGACTAAAATAAGGATTTGAAACGTCAAGAGTTTTGAGTTACCACTGGAAGAGGGAGAGAGATGATTTTTCCAGCGTGGAGAGGGAGGGGTGAAAGAAACAGGTGTGGACCTCCCTGTGGATAGAACTCCTCAAGGGGAGGGTTAGCAATGACTGGGGCTGGATGGATGCCTCCCCACAGGGAGAGAGGTGCACATAATTCAGGCAAGATGCCGGCCCTTTCCCATGTACGGAATTAGTTATGCTGAGTGGTGACAGGCCGGGCATGAACAATAAAATTCCTATTCAGTCTACAACATTTAGGGGAGTATCTTATTGTAAACATGCAGGTAGAGATAAAGAAGGTCTGAAAACAGGCATGTCTGCACGCTCACTCCCTCCAAGGCGGTGACCCATCAGGAGGACAAGGTGTGCCTGGTAATTAAAATGCAATCTCTGCTGCTGTGCCCCCTGGAGTGGCAGCAGCGGCGGACTCACCCAGGAGCCTGGGGGTGAGAGGTGCCACCTGCACTGCCACACCACCTGCGCCACCACTGCCTCCCTTCATTAAGCCTGGTATTTATACTAGCGTCTGCCCCCTCCAACAGCCCTGGTCTTCGTGGGCCCTGGTAAGGCAGTGCTTTATTAGAATTAATGTGGCACTTCAGAGGAGAGTGTCAGTGTGGCGAGTACCGGGGTGCCAGGAGAAAGAGTCCCCAGCTCTCCTCTGTCACATTGAATAAAAGCACCACAGCCAGCCTGGAGCTGAGATGAGCGTGGACAGCACATGACAGAACTGTTTTCCAGGGCCAAGGGAAAGTAAAGTATTCTTTATTCAATCTGTTCCCATGTTTACAGGATGAGCTATTATATTGTACATGCAGAAGATCAAAGCCTTGAAGAGAGCATAACCGTACGAGACAGAGCAGTGTGCCAAACAAAAACCGGACATCCGACGAAGCTCGCCAGACGCCATGTGACGGGTAAAGAAAATTAATATCAAAGAGTCTCTGCTGTCTAAAGACTTAGCTGAGCATCCCGCTTCCTGTGTTTTGGATTAAGTAATTGTCAGCTTGATCGGGTCAGGATTTAGATGTCACATCATAAATAAGCAGTTATTAGAAAGCAAAAAGAAATTATCCGAAACAAGCAGGCGTCCTTGAGGGTCACATCTTTGGCAGCATTGTCACAATGCTCCTGCTCTTCCATACGTGCCGGTAGAACGAAACAAAACTGTGGCATTTAGACACATTTAGCTCATAATATCTGCATGTTGCGCCACATTTGCAGGGGAGTTTGCGACACTGTGTTGTAACCGTTGTTAACGGTGCGTTTGGTCATTTCTGCAAGGATAAATGGGGGAAAAAGGAGTGGTGGCAACACTGATGCTACTTGTAGTCAGGCAGCAGGGGAGGGCATTAAAACCTAGTTTGCATCACTCAGCGCCTCCAATTAAACACGAATAACCAGATACAAGTTCCTGTCTTCAGATGTGTTTTATGAGCTCCCGTGCAGCAGGGGAATTCTCCAGAATATACTGTACATCTCCCTGCAGTTTGGCTATCTCTACTGCACGCCTCAGTTCATTAGTGTTAAAAATGGTAAGCATTTTACAGCCAGATGTACTTTTTAAGTCTTATTAGCTTCAGATGATGTTGTTTAAGGGTCATATGAGGCTTCCAATTAAAGCTGTAGGAAACTAAAACAGAAGTTTCTGCAATATATTTTTTCTCCTAGAGTTAGATGCAACTTTTCCTACGCCACAGGCCTCAGCATCCTCCTTATCAAAGGCAGACATCAAAGTGCTCTTGCAGCCTATGCACGCATGGCTATATTAATCCTTGAGACAACATCTTGCAAGCTCGACTTGAAAAGAGAAATGAAGGGTTCAGTCATGATTTGTAGATGCAGTCCATACTATACTCAAAGTAGTAAACAAATCTTGATAACAGCCATGTGCTGTGGTCACTGAGGCATCAGAAATGTTTTCCGAATCAAATATTTAAAAACAAAATACTACTAGATGTCTTAAAATCCCCCGGTTGTTTCTGCTGGCTTAAAGCCACATGACTAATTTTGTTAACCAGCTTTTTAGTAAAAGAATCCAAGAATTTCCTCTCAGTCTACTCGTGACAGGAAACGCAGCACTCTCTCATTTCAATTTCGCATTTCTGTTTCATCCTGAGCCGAGGCAGAGGCAAGAAAACACTTTAGCATCTCCATGCACAGGGAGGTGCACCGAGGCCAGGCCGCTGCTGCACTCGCAGTCCCCTTACAGTGCTGTCACTATTCATTCATAGCCTGCCCTTCCTCCTCGCGCCACAACCTCAACAGGGGCATCGCTCATGATAGAAAACAATGAGCATGATTTGTGAACCCTCACCGTCTTTGTAATTTCATCAGTGTAATGGGATTATATTTCAAATCACCACTCCTTTGTTCATTACACATTTAAACTCCTCTGACAGACAAAAACTTAAATAAAATGTGCATGTCAACCCTGGTTGACTTTTCCTGCTCCCGCAACTGATTAGACAAACAGTGCACCGGGCCGGTGGAACGGGCGGGAAATAATGTGCTCATTTATTCATTTTTCAGACAAGTCACAATAGATTTTTAACGACCAGCGTCTGACCTCCCTTAGGTACTTCTTGCTTAGGGGGTTAATAAAGCCTAACGCTGAGGCGCTCGAGCACCGAGAACGAGGGCTGTGCTGAGAAGATGCCTGTGATGAAATAAAGACAGGGGCCAAATCAAGAGTCTCCGAGGGCCCCGCTCCAACTCTGGAGAGAGGAAGAGAAAGAGGGTGTGGGGGTGGTGGTGGGGTGAGGCTTGGAGAAAGAGACTGGTATTCCACTTAGATTCCAATTCCTCAGGTCTCTGAGGGACAATTAAACCAAGTGAGGAAGAAGTGCTCTCTTTTCTCAATGCACTGGGGCGTGCATATTAGACGCCGCAACCATGGTGATACACACACACACACAGAAGGGTCTGCCAAGATTTAAACCGGAATGCTTGCAAAAAGTTGCTCGGAAAACTTCCCGTTGACAATTTAGAACACAGCTCTCCAAACAGTCCTGAACGCCGGTGTCAAGTTGGCGTGCAGTTAAAGGATCTTTCCCGAGCCATGGCGAAGTTGGAAGAAATGTGTTCGCAAATTGAGAAAATGACAAATTTCTTAGTTTTAAATTGCATGTACGCGAGCCCGTTAAGTGCTCATCCACGCCGCCTCAGACGTGGCGAAAATGTCAAAAGTTTGGGCTCAGCAACGCGGCGAGAGGGAGAGAGGGAGCCCGTGCAGATGTGCTGCCACTAGACATCCATCTTGTTTCCCCGCGTAGCTCAGTGCTCTATTTGTCTGAATCTATGTCATTTTAGCTCACTCAGGTCAACGGCAATTCAACCTCCTCTTTCGTCTGAGGCACTTCAGAATCATAATGTGATGCATGTGGGATAGGAACCTGCTAAACACAGTCCCTGTCAGTGCTCCGACATTGCTGGATATAAATGATATACGCCACGCGCTCGCTTCGCTCCCCCCCACATTCTGAGCCACACTACATCCTGTTTCCACCTGTCCGTGATCACTATTCTGTGCAAACGTTTTCTCCCACACCCTCTCAGGTAAGTGTCCGCGATGTGTCACCGCATCAGGCTATAATCACACGTCCAGAAGTGGCAGGGGAAGAAGTTAAGAAAAAAAAAATCCTGGTGAACTGGAAAAAGAAATAGAAACAAAAGGATTAGTTGAGAACAGTCAATATTTCATACTTTTCCCAGGTTTAGCCTTGTTTCTCTCCATTTTAGTTGGCGCAGCTCTCTGCTGGGCGCCTCTTGGGAATGGAGAAAATTACATCCTACCTGATAATTAGCAAAGTTCAGAGCAAACTAAAAAATCTGCCCCACTCTCTTAGCTCCCCACCACTGGCAGCTTTCTCTTAGCAACTAATTAAGTCCGCCTCTGAGGTTTTCAGACAGCAATGGTGTGCTGGATGCTGCAACAGCAGAATTAAAAACAAAAGGAAGAAGGATGGAAATGAAGAGCGAGCGTTCATTTTTTATTATGTTTTTCTGCTCCGTCTTTTTTTCTTCTTCTTTTTCTTTTTTTTTTTATATTGACGAATAAAATATGACAAAAGTATTCCTGGAGGGAGTATTATTATTTCACACATGGATGCACTCTTCAAATAGAAATAACAGCCTTGGCCGCCATTACGCATGGTAGCAAATAGCGAAGCGCCCTCTGTCCATAATGTTCTTTAATTATTATAATGTCATCATCCATATCCGGCAATGTTGCACAGAAAAGGAACAGCAGAGCGCACCGGGTATTAAATGCAAATCATTAATGGGCCCCACAGTTGAATGAAATCACACTACACAGACAGCATTATTAGTGATGTTATCATCACTGATGTAAATCATATTTGGGACTTTTCATAAGAGACACATATGGTCATAGAATGGGTTGTGCTTTTTTTTCGTATTATTAGCCTCATATTAGATTATTTTTCCTCCCCCGGCCACTTTGAGTGGTAAGAGAAGTTTCAGTGAAGCCAGCACAGAAAACAAATAAGAAACGAGAAATCCTGTGATTTGAGTCTAGAAGCTAATTGTAGACTGTCATAAACCTTCAGTTAAACACAGTACAAGTTGCTCATTAGAGACGCTCGAGACGCTGGGCCGCTGATGACTAGCAGTGTAAATGGAGTCGGCTTTTAAAAGGCAACCCAACGGTCTCCTTGATAAGGTTCTTGGTAGCACTGAGGATTTTTTTGTGATGTGCAATCCATGAGAGACAGAGGAAGCAGGCAGGCAGGCAGTCATTATTTTCTCCACAATTACCTGAAGTCCTTGATAACAAGCAAAAAAAAAAAAAATGCCATATAATTAGAAAAACACCAGCAACACCATTATTGTCAGGAGAGCACAGCAGTATAATGAAGCAATTATAAATGAGCAGCTTTGTGCTTGTCATTAATTTCTGCTTTTAAGGATGTGGAGATGAAGCACAGCTGAACGTCAGAGGAGGAACGAGCGGACAGGATGTTTAGGTGGGTTTTGCTACGTGGGAAACACTCCGGGGGGTGTTGCCTGTGTGCGTAAAGGGGCGCAGGCCCAGAGAACTGCTGCTGATGAGTCCTCCAAGTCTCTGCATGGATAAAATGTCCACTGGGGGACACTTTAAGCATGTTATAATAACCTTCTATCATGCAAGCATGCAACTAAAGCTTACAGTGTGAAATGCGGGCTTGCAAATATGCACAGACGAGGACACGCGGGTTCCATAGCGGCTGCAGAAAACTAACAGCAGACTCTGTTTGAGTTGTTTATTTAGCATCAAGATGCTCTCTTGCTAAATGAAAGGTAATGAGGAAAAGTACATGCTGGGCGAAGAGCTTGCCCTTTTCACAAATCATCACAAAGATTGATCTCTCCTTCCCCTTCTCTCAATCATATCCAGTCTCAGTCGAGAGATTCTACTTTTGAAATTTGTGCATATTTTTTCCCCTTTGAAATGTATACTGTGCACATGGTTCAGCCGTGCAATTAGGTAACATGTTGCATTTCATTAAAAGAAATTTCCTTCCAACCACCGAGTGGATTAGAGATGTGTCTTTTTATTAATGAGGCTTTTCCCCGCTTTGATTTCTGCACATATAGAGATGAGCGGAGACAGGCCAAAATCCCCACTTTCATCCTGACAAGTCAGGACGGGCTCAGCCGTTTGCCTCCTTTGACTCATCAGAAAGTCAAAAGGCAAAACAAACGCGAAGGTGAGTGAGCGAGCGAAGTCGTTCCACTCAATACGCGGCGAGTCAACTGCAAAAGTATTGTCCTGCTCAGTTTAGAAATGCCATCTTATTAACACATCCCACAGCACACTTCATCATATTGTCTTGAAGAGGCAACTGTATGGAAGGGGGCAATTAGGACAGAGAAGCTGTGAGGTTGCCATTATTTTAGAATTTAATGACCACGCAATACGGAGCTAGATGTAGAAATAAGGGCTACAATACCACAATTATGCATAATCTAGCAGATCTTAGCGCACCCCCCACACTCCTCTTCCTTGCGCCTTGAATAAATTTACATGGAAATGCAACACTGCCTAATTTATTCGGAAAAATTAGAATATACATTACAAATATTTCCATAGACGACATCAGCAACATGCAGTTAGGAATTTAATGACTTATTTCTTTGTATTCACGCTCATGGATTAGGTCAGGAGGAGGGAGGCGGTGCATCTCCCCGGGCTTGGTTGTTGAGGAAACAGATAAATAATTTAACACAGACATATACATTGATATTTAAAGTCACCTTTCTTTTTTTTCCCTACTGCTGTGCCATTCATTAAGGAAAAGAAAGCTTTCCGGTCACAGACGCCGAGGCCACGTGTGCTTTGTATGTGTCTGTGTGTGTCAGTATGTGTGTTTATATGCCTTAAAAACTAACCGCGCGTGCCACTTGTAGTGGCAAGATGCATGACTCTGGACACAACCCAAAAGCAGGGATTATTGACATGGATGCTCCACCATTAATAAGCCGCTGTATCCTTTGTGTTCGGGGTCGCCATTGCTGCAGTTAACTATAACTTGTCAAGGCTGCTCCAGCCGCACAATGCGTACCTCATGCATCTCCTGTCAGCAGGCATAATTCCTGGATGCTGGCACGCCGCTGATTTCTGCATAAGTGATGCGAGCCTTCTAGTAGAGTTAGGAGCACGAGTCTTTTGCCATTGAGAGATGTTCATCATTCTTGATCTAGCTCTGTCAAGACCTGGTGTTTTAGTGCCTCTCACGATTAGGCAGAATTGACAGGCCAAGAAGGCAGTGAATAGCAAAAATGTGAGGAACTAAGGGGGTGTGGTGCAGGCTGCAGGGTGAAGTGGAGTGTGGCCGCCATTTAATCTGCAATTTATCAGTTTAGGCTGCACCATGTAACATCGGGGAGATTACATTCCGGAGAGAAGGGGGCTCTATCGCGCCATCCCCTCCTCCTCCCCTAGCTCCTCTCACATGCCTCCTAATGTCGTCTGACGGCAGAATACGGAGGACAAAGAGGGAGGACTGTCTTTATTGTCACCATTATTGTTTCTGAAATCCTTAATTAATATATAGCATTGTGGACTCCTCTGCGAGTAAGCAATGAAGTGCCGGTGACAGAGAGACGGCACGTAAGCGCTTTGCTGCAGTGAGACAGGCTGCATCCTTTATGGAGGCTGTTTGTCATGGGGGGAAAAGTTGGGCATTATTTAACGCGCGCCAGCACACAAACTTGTGCGTCCACACACACACACACAGTGCCAGCGATGGCTGCACATGACCTCTGACAACACCGATCACGTTGGGCCAATAAAGGCTTAATTGCCATTTTTCCATTGGACTGCTTTATTGATGTCATTTCAAAAGTGATTAATATGAACTGTTAACTAGCTATTGCATTAAGCCCTAAACAAAACTGAACCGGCATTCTGAGTTATATTGATCTCTTTGATTTTTGCCAACACTGTACTTTAAAAAAATATATGTTTTATTATTTATTTATTTATTTATTTGGCAGTTTGCAAAAAAAAAAAAACATCTTTATCCTAAGACCTCACATGTGCAGAGGTGTTGCTTGATATTTACACAAATATCGTAGTCAACATTTGTGCTCCTCCTGCGCACTCTCATCCCTGTTTTTTAAAAGGGCCGTTAACAGGGTCACCAGCGAGGTTTTTATCTCTCAGTCTGGTAGGGCTGAAACAGAAATATGAAGACACTGGCTTACAGGAAGGAAACCCATGGCAGCCTGATATTAAAATGGTTCAGGAGTCAAGTAGAACAAGTCAAGCAGCTTGAGGGCAAACAAAAGAGATAGAAGGAGAAGGGAATGAACAGGTTGTTCTCAACAGCTAATGGACTGTCAGTGGTCATTGTAATATATTGAATGCAGTGAAACATGTTTGCTTCACGTGAGGGGTGTGCTATTACTATGTCACCCTTCATTATTCAAATAATACCACTGGGCCAAATTATTCTTTGTTGTTGTTGTTGTTTGTTAAAGTGTTCTTTCCAAAATATGGTTTTATAATGCTGATTCATCTTTACGTGTTCCTTTTTTTTTTTTTCTTCCTACATCATATTAAGCTTTGCACAATCTGAGCTGGAGTCTCTCCACCAGCTGCTGATATCAGAGCTGAGCACTGCTACAACTTACAGTGATATCTACCAGATGGACTTTAGCCTGAATATCAAGTCATGCGGGGCTCATATAACATGCATTTTTTCTGTCGATATTCGTAAATGATAAAAAATGTGTTTTTTTAATTTTTTGTTTCTAGTGTCGCCCCCTAGGACACAAGCAAGTTGGGGAAATGTATTGCTTCGTGATCACCAATAAAGCAGCCTTTATTAAGCATGCCTGTACCCCACAGGTTATTTGCTAGACATTCCCGGGAGGAAGTATGACTACACTTATCTGCACAGCCCTCTCTCCAGCGACAGAGAGCTTGATCCATCCTGAAAGGGGGATTGAACTCTCACAAGATGAAGACATGACATCTTCGGCTTACTTGATGTCAGTGATAGGACAGCTCACTTGTAGATCGGGCATGTTGCCAGCCAGCTCTCCCTGGGTCCTGAATGCTGTCTCTGAACAGAGGCCAACGACACAGATGACATCCGGGGAAGCCCATCACCTGTTGCTTAAGGACAGAATAATCAAAGTAGGTCATGCCGGGACGCTGGCCTCACAGTGTGTGTAGAGCTCATGCATGTGTGTGTGCGCATGTGTCTTCCGAGGCTTGTCAGGGCAGCAGCCATAGCTGAGCCCTGAAATCCACCCCAATGACAGAGATGATCAGCATCAGCAGCAGATCTTCAGCCGAGATCATGTTCAGTTTGAGGGCCATGCCAGGCAGTGACACCACTGCACTGTCCAGTTGTACAAATGCTGCCTGCCAACACATTTCTGAGCACTGATTCAGAAAGTGTTCAAATCAGCAGGAGCAGCCTAACCCTCCCTCAAAGCAACAAGGACACTTTTAATACAAACAAATACCAGCTTTATGGATTTACATGCATCCAGATCTAATGCACGTTAGGCTATTATTGCCCTTGAGGTATTTTTTTCCTCATGATCCACACTTGACACTTCCCTAACAATGTCGCTTAATTGCAACCTCAGTGAAACATGCGAGCTCAATCAGAGAGGGAGTTTACTGTCGATTTTATGGAAATGCGCGAAAGAGACCTGTGTTAGTTGTAGGGTACACCTGCACTTGTCAACATACTCAAGTACGCTGGGTAATTGGCTGTTGATTGCTGCCATTAACATGTGATGGCTAAGTGCATCTAATTCCTGTTCCATTTCCACGGTTCAGTTTGATGTCAACGCCCACTCTTTCTCTCAGAGGTGATTAGCCCAGCCTGTGAAAATTGTTCTTTTTTTTTTTGTTCCAATCATATAAGGAAAATATAAGGAAGTCTAAGAGGTGCTGTTGTAAACTGACACTTTAGCTAATTTGATTGCCTTTATGGTGAGTAGAAAAAGAAAACATGGAGAATGTAAGTTATCCCTGTTATAAGACAGATTGGGAAAACAATGGTACAATAAGTGCAAAATACAACAGCCCACAAATCTCTTGAAATGATGCTAAATCTAACATTATTGCCGGTCTTTGCATTTTGGTGTATACGCACAGTTTAATACTGACTACAGCAACCTCATAATGGACCAGAGCTATTAGACACAAATCTCCTTTTCAGCGCCTTTGTCTCTGTAGTTGAGGCTGAAATTATTAAAGAGAATGGTGTTCACTTTTGCTATTTGTATCTCCTTCAGTTTCACCACCTCAGGGCGCTGGAGACTTGGTATCCCTTTGAGTTTTAATCTTCTCTTCTGCCCGCATCCTTGCGGCTATTTCATTTAAGTTTTGATATGTGTATTTGACATTTTGTTCATTTAGGCACCCCCCCACACACACAAGCGTAATTTAATTGACGTGTTTCTGCCTTGTTCTGTTTGTTTAGTCATTAACGAAGATTTCCCGCCACTACCAGCAGGTAAGCTCAAGCAGATATGTATGTACGCGCTTGTATGCACGTGAGGGGTGAAAAGAGGGCGCGCGTGTCTTTAAAGGTACTTTCCAAATCTGGATAATGCCACGAGGAATCACGCGTAACCTTTTCCGTGAGCTAAGTAATGAAGAAAATTGGCTTTTTTTGTTTTGTTTTTTTCTTTTTTGCGTTATATTTAGTGTGTACCTTGTAATTCGACAACAGCAACAGTAGTATTTATAAAAGGAATACTACTATCACTACTACTAATATTAATAATATAGGTTGAGCCATCCGTCAATTATTAGAAAATAATAATAATAATTTTAAATATGGAAAGGATACATAATAAACAAAACAGATCCAGTTCCAGACAGCAGTTCCCACTGGTTTTAAATGTCAGGCCGTCGTGCCCCGTGGTGTTCTTTGTCTGAGCCGCTCTCAGATCAGATCTGCAGACCGTCGTCGTGAATGGTGCGCCTGCCATCTGCAGGACACTTTGGGTAAAACGTGGATTTGCACTGTCAGTATCATGTAACCAGCCAGGATAACAGTGCTGCTGTTTACTGGTCCTCGTGCACTTTGATGCCAACGGTCTCGGGAGTTGATGTAAATAAACACAGCCTGGATCCGTGCTTTAAGCAATGCTTTACTGGAATAAAAGTCAAATCAGCAAAGTTCCAGGTACTGTGTTTTTGTAAAGGTACAGCTTCATTCTTCTTGTTGTATATTTTATTGTCACCACCCCCTTTAGGCATCTGTAAGTTGCAAATTGAGCAGCTGATTTCGCTCTTCAGCCAACACTGTGCTGTTCCCTGTAAAACCCACATTTGTGTTTAGACCTTATGTTCTCACGCTTTTCATCAACATCTTTTATCATGCTTCATCTTGGTTTTCAACTTTTCACACACATGTGCATGTTTAACCTGCACTGGAATTTGTGCGATTTCCTGAGACCACTGTTTGATGGTGGAAGGCCCTTCATCACTGTCCCCCTACATCAGGGAAGTATCAGTGAGTGAAAGCATCCCCCCATCCTCCTGCATGGAATTTCAACCCAATCTATGCCTTCAAGAAACAAAATGATATGTCTAAACGTAAAAAATAAAGAAAACCCTCTTGTTCAACATATATCTGCAATCACCTGTAGAAATGATCACCACTGATCTGATACTGTGCTTAAACTGGAAGGGATATCACACCTCATGTTTGTTGGACCCGCATATCTTGGTGTCGTTAACCCCCAGAAGCATGAGCCAATAAAAACACAGAATTTTAATACAAAACAAAGCCTCCTTGTATCTCAAATCAGCCAAGTGCCACATAGTCGTAAGATCCCATCGCTAAATCTGGCCTATCTAGCCACTGGCTTATGCAACTAATTAACTTCACACACTAAAATTTGAATTTAAATTAACATTTGCAAGATATCATCAGGGGACACAAAGCACCCCACGAAGAAGTTTATGATGGGAAAGAGGGAGAAAAAAAAAAGTGTACTAGAGGAGGCAATCGGTGAAGTAAGGAGGGCTTTTAGATGAGGGGATATCTCCAATTACAATCCACCGAAACACTTGTCAGCAGTAATGAAATGTTTGCTGAGAGGTTGCTATTTGTGGCTGTTAGATTGGATGATGCTGCTCCACTGCCCCCACTAACAATTATATTCCATGCATAAATTTACTTACCTTCATTTCTATTGTGTGAACCGTCAGCCAGATATACCTACAACTGTCCAAGGAACCAGAGAATAACGATACACTATTGTGCATGTACAGCGTGTGTGTGAGACACTCCCGTTCTCATGGAGCCAGAGAAGAACAGGGAAGCACAAAATTTTAAATTTTAAAATGTTAAAAACAAGGGGGGAGGGGGAAGAAAGAAAACTTCCGCTTCTTTTATTGGTTTTAAAGAATTACATAATGCATTAATCACAGTAAAGACAAACCGGCTTTCTCCGCATGTCATAATTGTGCAAGCTTACAATAAAATTTAAAATTAGATGCAAGATGTAAAACCTTTCTTATTTTTTCTCTCCTCTGCTCAGCCTTTCAGCTCAATCGTACAGGGAACAGAACAGTAAAGCTTTGAAGAATGGATGAACTCCTTTAGCCTTCTCACTTCACACCACTGCCCAGAGTGGCTTGCATACAATCAAGGCTAAAATTACAAATTTGTCCAACACAATCATACGCGTTTTTTGTGTTTAGATCAGCACTTCAGTTGGGAGTGAGTGGTGGGGGAATTCGTAGCTGCTACGATTGGCTATCTGAAACATTAGCCAGGTCCAAATAATTTCATCAGCTGTGTGCAGTATGTATTTCCAATTACAGTGACATCACATAAACCTCATTAGTATAGATGCAACCTGCAACTTGATTTTCCAGTGCATGGTTTTCTCATCAAATTGATTACACAGACTCTGCAAGGAAGTGTAGATACACATACAAATCCTTTGCATATGCTACTGTAGACGAATATATATATACATACACACACACACACACACACACACACACACACAGGGATATATGTATATATACATATGTTTTTTTTAAGCATTTGTGATGTTACCCATAAACTGTTAACCAGTTTGAAAGTAACAGCATGGTGCTCATCTTTGCTACTCATTTTTTAAAATCTAAATATGGTTACTTTAGATGACTACAAGCCCCCTCCCCCCCCAAAAAATGCACCGTTCCCTCTCAAATTTTCCAGGAAAATACATCCGTTTTGTGCAAAATAAACCACTGAGTTCAGATATGCAAGTATCACGGGCACAGAAACTTTGCATCCTCTTGCAGGTTCAATTACTGGCCTGTGGCAAATACTGATCCTATTCTAACAGTTTACAATGATTGACAGTGTACAGACCATTCAATGACTTCATGCAAGAGGAGGCAGAGGGTCAACCAATCGCACAGGCGTCTCACACGCTCACTAGACAAATAAAGAAAAGAGAGGAAAAGAAAAGGAAACACTCACGTACTACACCAACCACTTCAGTATAAACTGCAAGTCAGTAACAATAGTGTTGATTATTTACTCTTCTATACTACTGTGTATTGTGCTGTCAGGTCATTTCCCGTGAAAACTAACAGGTTATTTAAAACTATAATACATGTAGCACGCCTGTATACAAAAATGAAGCAGAGGATTTCAAGAGAAAAGGAGTTTTAGTCATTTCTTGAGAATTAAAGACATGCTTGTTCTATAATTGGAAAGATACAATGACACTGGGATATCACAGCACACCAAATTGGGAAAAGAAAAAGAAAAAGAGGGGGGGATAAGTGCACATAAACAGGAGTCCCTTTGTTGAACTAATGAGGAGGTAGAGAGCCAATATCCAATTGTTCACTAGTCTGCCCATGTGGACACATGTGGCATCTCAGGTATAAGATTAGAAACTAAAATGTCTTTGTTCACTAACAAAGGCTTGTCTTAATTAAGGGTGACGCGACCACAACAAGCATCACAGCAGGTCAATATCCAACTTTTCCTTCATTCCTTTCCCTGTTTGCAACCATTTCCAACTACTGCACACACAAAAAAAAAAAAAAAAAAGATCCAGTACTCTGGTGTCAACCAATGCAGGACAGTTACTGTGTACAGACAGATATCAGGCTCATTGGTTTCAACTTTGAGGTAGGATCTAGAATTCCGAAATGGGGATATCGTTAAAGGGACCGAGACGCAACAGTCGGTAATGTTATGATGCCAGCAGTGAGGGCTGGACAAAAATGTCTCAATGAGACATGGTTGGCCCGTTGGAGTAGTGTGTGTGTGTCTTGGTTTTTGTGTGCACGTATGCACTTAAGGGTGGGGATTGTTCTTATGTTGGGTTATATATTAGAGAAAAAAAAAGTAACTACCTGTACAGCGTGCCCCACATCAAAGGCACTATTTTCCTTTTTTTTAAAAAAAAAAAAAATGCCACCAAAGCTCTGTGCATGAGCTCACCCTGTCTTTGTTAATCACCCAGCATCCTCACCTAAGGGCTACTCACTGCTAAGGTGCCTTTCCGAACTCAAGCATTATTTTTTAGCAAGTCTACAGTAACATCGCTTGCCTCTGACATCTTGAATTGGCATGATATGCATTTTCATTGTTAAAAACTAGATTAACAAAGCATTAAACAGAATGACAGAAATAAATACATTTTATCTCATATAAATATGTGGGCCCTTACGTCCAAATCGATGCACATTGGGGTAAACAGTTCATGATATAAGCTGCCCTATTAGTTTTTTTGATACTGTAACCTTGGGAGTAGTACGGTTAATTGTGAACTGATCTCAGTGTTTATGAGTCACTAAATCCCACCGGTAACTATCATTCACTGTAAATTCCTGTGTCACAATGGGTTTAGTGAACATTATACTGTAATTTAATTGGAAGCCTTTCCCTTTCACCCCGGGGAGGGGAAAAAAAAAATTGATCACATCAAGGAAGTCTGGTCCCTTTATACAGGATAATGTTGATTTAATGTCATATTGTAATTATGTATATATAAAATGCCTAATACAGACCCCAAAAGGAAACCTGACTGAAAAGACAAGAAGATAAAAGGAAAAATTCAAATCAGGTTCAAAGTTAATATGTTACCAATTTTTCCCATAGGCCTTTTTTTTGTTTGTTTGTTTTTTTCCCCACTACGGCTCAAACCCTGGATTTGTTCACATACGTACAGTAATATATATTTTGTAATCTCTCAACGTCTCTGGCTATGTACAAGCTATACAAATACAGAGCAGGCTGAGGGCCAGGTTTTATAAGCTGTGCAGAGGGAGCAGTTGGTTGGGAAGTCTCCCAGTCTCCCGGCTCCTTCCCCCGCAGTCTGCCCATACAGGTGGCTGTTCTGCTTCACTTGCGATCGTCGATGGTCTTAATGAATTCCACCGCCGCGGTGAACTGCATCCACCAATAGCACTCCTCCCCACTCAGCCGGCTGGCGTAGAAATTATTGATGTACTGAACGGTGGACAGCAGGCAGGGCGGGTTTGCCTGGAGGGGAGGAGACGTGGGGATGGGCTCGCATTAGCCACTCAACGAAGCTCATGCAGCATCATATTTATTTATTTATTTATATATATATTTATTTTTTTTTTTTTTTTTTTTACATATTTACATATAAAAATATACACAGCTTAGCAGCGGCGTTATGGTGTTTTGCCACAGCATTCATTTTTATGAGAAGTTTTTATGATGGTGATTTTTTAATTTTAAAAGTCAACAAGTCATCTAAATTCTTACAATTAAAGTTGAAGAAATTACATTGTGGTAATAAAAAGGGAAGAATAAAGAACAGACTCACCCTAATAAGGACGAAGACGAGCACGGGAACAAAGTCGTCTGCTCCAGGGACAGAATCCTCGTTGGCCAGACTGAGGAGATTCATGATGGTGGAACACATCCGCAGTATACACTGGACTTTATCTCGTGGCGTCTTGTATGCATTGATGCTCTTAATCTCGGACTGTGCAGAAGGCCAGGGAGCTTCCTTCAGGTAAACCTACAACCAGGAAGTTTTTCAAAATCATCAGCTTTTAAAGTACCAGTATCTCTAAAGTATCTCCCTTCTTTGGTAACTGAGAATATGTTAAAAAACAGATATATATTTATACCTCTGGGATCTGAAGAGCTTTATGATTTGCTGTCACAACTTTTGAGAGTCGCTGGATATGTTCATGGAAAAGCCTGTGTGTGTGTGGAGGGGGGGGGGAGAGAGAGAGAAAGACACCTGGGTTTAAGACAACAGTGAGAGAACGCAATCTGTCCAACAATAACACACATCAACTTACTTTCACAGCAACAACTGTTTACAAAGTGCTTTGACAGATGAGCAAAAGCAGGATACTAATAAGGTAAATCGAAACAGAAAGCCAGACTTGAATTAAATGTAGTCACGTAATACAACGGAGTTGACCTACAAAACTTGCTTTCATGGATTCCACCAACATATATGAATGCAATCTGTTTATACATGCAATGTTCATACAAGTAAATGGGGGATATTTACTTAAATTTTGAAATTAGTCACAGGATCCTTACAGGGCATTTTTACACCGAGCCAAAAGCCCTTTAGTGAACTTGTATAAAGGCCAAGATATAAAAGTTCTGCTATCTCTAGAGTTTCAGTTTTAAATCCTCCTAACAGTTAAAAAAAAAAAAAAAAAAGAAATCCAATACTGCCTAGTGAAGCACTTTGCTTGGCAGTGTGCTACTCACTGGTCTCTGAGAATATCTCCATCCTGATTGGGGTAGAAGGCCAGTTTAAAGATGCGGTTCATAACACTGCGTTCGATAGCCATCTGGGCATCCTGCAGCTGGTCCTCGCTTGCATACTGCCAAATGGCATCACGGGCCATGGCGCCGTACAAGTAGCGCAGAAAATCCTCCACTGCTGCTGTCTTGTCGTCGGCTGCTGTGCACCCCTGGAACGCTGGAGAGAGAAAGTGATTTAAGCCTCGCATCTTCAATAAATGACATTAGTATCTGTAACCGTCGTGCTGCGCTCGAGTTTGTGGACAGACTGCAGGCACTTCAAATACTTGGAAAAAAATTAAAATATTCTACTAACAACAATGGTAAAGTATTTAGTAATGTCACACTAGCAGGAATCTCTAATGTGGAGGACTAAGCAAAGAAAGAATTCAGTTCAACTAAATGTGAAAACATTGAAATACCTTTAATGAAATCGAGCATCTTAGACTCCATATGCTCGAGGAGAAGTCGAACACAGACTGTGGTGAAGTAGCGGTTTGCCACCTCCTTGTCTCTTAGCACCCTCTGGAGGAGCCTCTCCAAATGGGCCTGAGAGGTCTGCAGGCCCTGACGACACCTGGTTAGATAGGCTATGTACGGTGCCCGCTTTCTATAGGAAACAAAGAGAAACACAGGCATTTTATCATTTTCACTGTAGCTCTGCGTTTCATTACATTTAAAAAAAAAAAAAAAAAAAAAAAAACTAATTAAAACACACAAATAAGGGTGACTTTCCAAACCCTCCAGATTTACCTGTAATCTTCTGCAATGGCAGCGAGCAGCTTCCTGCAGGTGCGCGCGTCAAAGCGGCTGACACACCGAGTGGTCTCCTGGATCTGGGCCATCAGGTTCTTATCCTGAAGGTTGATGGCTTCTGCTAACTGGATCTTCAAGAAGCAGACAATCTCGTTTTCTGAAAACAAGAGACAGCAGTGTGCATTGGACAACAGTGAGATATAATGTCAATGAAAGCCCCAAAGAACGAGTAACATTAAAGTTTATAAATGTATTAAACATTTGATATCAGGTTTTGGTAGAACATCCTTTCCTTGCATTTACTTAGTGACGTGTTAGAACACTTGCCTATTTTCGATTAAACTGAGATTATTTTATATGGCCACACGCGTATGACCATATTTCACTGAACTTTTCAACATCCCCCATATTTCAACCTTGCCCCAAACCTTCAGAAGGTGAAGTTGGCACAGATTTGGTGTCTTGCTTAAGGACAATCTGAGCAGGATGGATGGTTGCCAACATTAAGGGCATGTGCCTCGCTCCCAATGGAAGTGTGTGACAAAGATACCTACACTGTAGAAACTTTTGGTGCTGCTCTAAATTAGTACACTCTAATTTCTTGTTAAACAAGTTTTAAATGAATTCCACCTCATAATCCGTTTGTTTGTTTTTTTAAGTACTCAGTAGAAATATTCATACAAATCCAGCATGGCAGCATGTTCAGTTTAGTAAAATAAAAATCAAATGAAATGAAACCAGATAGATTAACTATTGGGTGTTCAAGCACCTTTACCTTCAGGATCCATGTGATCAGGCAGCCCATTTCGAGTAGTTGCAGGAGCCATGATAGGCAGAGCCACTGAGTCTGCAGAACACAAAGCCAACCTCAACTTCTTCTTTGCATCACTGTGGGGGGAAAAAAAAAATATCAATTGAGCCTTATCTATGAATCATCTGCATCAAGAAAATTTAAGTGTCAGTGTAAAAAGAGCTTGGCTATGTGCTGGATTATGACCTGAAAGAGAACTTTGTTTCGTGCTGTTGTGCCGTCTGGCTGGCTGAGTCTGGGAGATCATCTGCAGAAATGTTCTGCAAAGTGTCTTCTCTCTGAGCGTCATGCACATTGTCCTCAACACAAAGATCTGTTAAAGTAAAGAAAGCATAAATATATATTAATGTATTATGTCTCCTGCAGGTCTACCTCTCGTGCATGCATGGTGTTTTGATTTTTTTTCTCTGCTCTGACCTCCTGCACCATCATAGGAGGCTCCGGCTGTGGCTCCATCACTCGGGCTGGTCCTTTTAATGTTCCTGTATTTGTCCAGGATGTCCTCAGCTGCCTGGGCTTGAGTGCTCGATCTGAGCAACGGGTCATCTGTGAGGGTGAAAGAGGAAAAAAGAAGCTTGAATTCAAATTAAACTCACAGTGGTGGATCTCTGCTTAGCAATCAAGACTGAAAACAAACCATGACTGACCTTGCGGGATATTGTGGACAACTTCATCTTTCTCTTGTTTGTCCCTTTTCCTAAATGCTGCAATTGGAGCTGTGGGGCAGAAACGTGTGATTAACTAAAACAGAGTGGCAATCCATTCACCTGGTCACAAATCGCCTGTTGACAGCCACTTTTGTTAAGTCTTTGGTGTTTTTGTATGGGAGATGAAAAATCTTAGTGTGTAATGCATGGCATCTACAAAGTATTAGACCAGTGAATGCTTTTAAAAAGAAAAAGCAAACATTTTGATGGTAATTCGACCTTTGGCTTAAAGCAGAATATCCCAAAGACATACTGTAACTAATTATAAAAGAGGTAGTGTATATGGATGTGCATAACCCTACTGACGCTTATTCTATTGACATAAAGGCACCAACACAGCAGAGTTACAGATGCTAAAATTTGATGACACACACACAGGAGAACTTGGGTGAAATATCTACATTCATATTCTGTTTTCGCCAGGGAGTAAAAAATGAGTGAATGAATGAATAAAAAAAAAAAAAAACATAGCGAAACACAGAAAATCGGGTGTCGATGAGAAACGCGACTGTGGGAACTCAGGCTACACCGTGTCACATCACAGCTCTACAGTTCTAAGGCAGCACAAAGCAGCAAGGCACGCAGCCGCTGGCTCCAGCAGTAAAGCTAGCTCGATGATGACAGCATGGAAGCGTTACCTGGGACTTCACTCTCAGCCGTCCAATACAGCACTGTGAGGAACACAACAGACAGGGTTGGCCTTTCAAGCACAGGCTGCTGCTCTGCGGGACAACTGAATCACCATGCAGAGCAGCAGGACAAACACAATGGCGTTTACAGAGGTGGCGGTTTAGACGTCAAAGCCCTTGACTTTTTCCAGTCCTGCATTTTATGAATATCAATCCAATGTTTACTTTAGAAGTACCATTATCTTAAAGAGTAATAAGCACTAATTCTGTGAAGGCACAGCTCATTATTTCCCAGACAGATGTATGAGAGATGGTTGTTGAGTAGAACTCCAACAAGAGATGTGTCATCTATCAGCGCTGATGACAGAGAGGTCTATCTAATGACCATTAGCCGCTGGCTGACAGCACTGCTGGGAGGGCTACAGCCATACAATCTACACAGCTAAAGCTCCTCTGATGACTGATTAGCTTTGAAAAGTCTATATAAATCTGCAGCTAGTGAGACCTGAGAGAAAAAGGACTGGACACGTCTCTAGAGCAACTTCAAACAACAAGAAACATCATTTTCCAACTGGAACATCAGCAATGGAGTGGACAACATGGATCATCAGTCTCTTTCTCACTTTATAAATTGCTTTTTGCTCTGCTCTTTAAAGTGTGATATTTCCTGTCCGTTGTGATTAAGAGAATGTTTTCTTCCCCCCCCCCAACCACAAAACATATAAAAGGCACACTGCAATCACACTGATCACAAGTTCATTTCTCGGCACAGGGAAAGACTTGCAAGTAACCCGTTTCCTTACCTTTGGGAATGGCTGGCACAAAACGTTTCTTCCACCACGGCCTGTTGCGATCAGATTTCTCATCGTCGCTGTCTTTTCTGTCCTCAACCTTTAAATGTAAATTAGCACATTATAATCAAACATTAGCAGGTGGTTTATTGAAAGCCGACTATGAAAGCAGCCCAACTACACAACAGCTCGTTACCTCTCCTTTCAGGGAGTCCTTGCTGGGGGATGAGGATGGACCCAAGGCGAAAGCCCCAGCAGGGTCGCGCTCTTCGACTGCTACCCGCCGGTTAAGGCCGGGGTCACTCGTGGGCCGGCGACCTGGGCACACGATGTCAGAGCTGCGGCTGCGGACCAGCCTGTCAGGGAACGAGTGGCGCTGCTTGGTGTGTTCCAGCTCGGACTGGGCCAAGCAGTGGGGTGTGAAAAGAGAGTGGCGAGTCTCCTGCCCCAGGGCACTGGCTTCAGGGATGGGAGGATCGGGAGGGGGGTGAGGGGGCCTGGCATAGTGCACTTTTGGCCTCACTATTGTTCCCGTGGAGGAGCCTGAGGTAATAAGGCAAGGGAGAAAAAAAAAAAAAAGCACTGAGAAAATATTCAAGAAGCCCTAGTTTTGATTATATTTTCTTTGAGCTTTAAGTTACCCACTTAACAGCTTACTGCACTCTTTTCTTTCCCTCCAAGTGCATTTGTGGATCTTTATTTATAGCCCTAAATATACTAATAAAACTCAAATCAATTTATGAGGGCAAAAATTGCTGCTCTGTACCATAAAAGCTCACCTGCTTCTAAAGAGCAGTCCCTAAACATAACATTCACGAGAAACAAAAATGTGGGGGGACTGCTAAAGAGAGATGTAGGTGGGAGATGAGCCCTAGGTGTAGGCCACCTGTTCCAAGGGTAGACGCTCTCCTGAAAAGCTTCCAATGGCAGCCTCGTGCCATGAGCACAGTGGGACAAGGGGACAGTGCCAAAGAGCCTGGGGTGAGGTCTCTCAACCTGTCATCCCTTCACCTTGCCCCACAGACACACACACGCACACACACACACTTCTCTCAAACATTTTCACCTGCACTACAAACAAAATGCACAGAAGCCAGAACAAAGACTGCTGAGAATAATTTGAGATTCTAAATGATGCCAATGAAGAGATATTTCACTTGCACTTACAGTAATATGTCCAGTAATTGGGGGTTGGAGTAAATTTTGCACAGCTCAAGCTGTTCTGCGATTCCATGACATTATGGCAGGGATTTAATGATACTCATTTTTAGCTCTCATTGGCTGTAGAGCATTCTGGGAGTGCAAATTACCTTCGGCGGTGGAAAGGGGATCAAACATGGCCAGCAAGGAATCAACCTGTGATGGTGGAGATGTCAGATGGTGTGCTCCTGAAAAGAAAAAAAACAACAAAGATATAGAAGACTATTCATTACAGAGCCGCTGAAATTACAATGCACACCAATATTCATTTTTTAAATAGGCCAATTTAATCTCAAGTGGGCCAGCCCAGTACGTCCAATGCCTCCATATTTCAAAAAAGTAAGTGAAATTGGAGCAATATGTCAGCAGTCTACTGCCATCTTACTTCAGTGTGGTATGGCAGGCTACAGGCCGTGACCCAGCCTCTGGCTCGGATGGAATTGTTAGTTTTATCTCCACTCAACATATCCTAAATGACCTGCAACAAAATGTTCCTGATGTGATAAGGTGAAAATATTAGGGCGCTCCTCTCTGCACTTTCACATGTTGCAAAGCTACAGAGCGGGTTGTATTGGTTGGGCCAGTATATTATGAAGTGCTGGTTTATTCTGTACCGTGGTCTCCAAAGTCGGCCCCCCAGCAAAGAGCATGCAACCCTTCGATATAACCTCAAGTCATATTTATGGTTTTAGGGAGCAAAACTGTGATTTACTTTGGTGACAGCTGTAAAAGTGACAGGGATAGATGGTGACCAGACAGACTCTAGACTGATGGTTTGGCCATCCTAGTGGGGATGTGACACACTCCTACCGTGGCCTGACTCCTCCCCATCTGGACTGGTCACAGAGTCCTTCCCTCCAAAGTCCGAGCTGCACTCTGACCTCAGATCCTCAATCTTGTTGGGGATATCTTCTGACGTTGCACTGATACCTGTGGCACCCCCCACACAAAACAGGTGTTTTGACATTCAGGACAAAAACAACTCAATATCACCTATGAAACAAGGTTTTGGGCAAAACTGCAAGTGCAATGGTTCTAAAACAAAAGAGGATATTTTTCTCTTTAGACTATGCTGTATGGTCTCTCTCAGCCGGGAACCCACTGGGACCTCTAAATTGGTAGCGTAAGCTCCCCGTGGGTTATGGGAAAGACACAGATAAGAGTGATCATCAGACGCATACTATCCATCGGCTGGATCCCGTGGGACGTTTTCCTGTGAGCTGAACCAGGAACGTCACCACTGGCTTCTTAATCTAGGATACTACTTCATGCACGTCAACATAACACGTGCACCTGAGCCCATGGACAAGGCAATGAACATTAACCTCTGCGTCATACAGAAAAATTCACTTGGACCCCACTATGCTGGTAAGGACCCTCCTAACAACATGACCACTCTTTCCACACCAGCAAGGAGAGTGTGAATGGTTTTATCTAACCTGAATTTAGCAACGACATTCCAGTAGAGAAACATAACAAAATGAGGCAAAAACAGAATGAGATCTTTCATAGTAAACAGAAGCCAATAAAGTAGATTTAAGACAAGGTGTTTATACCTGAGACGACACTGAGGCCCGGTGTGCTGGGTCTCGAGCTGACTTCTCTGACCTCTGTGTCATCTGAGGTGCTGCCGACCCCAGAGCAGCTCTCCAGCTCCTGCAGACGCTCCTCCTGCTTCAGGTCTGCGGCTTCTGCACATGAAAAAACAGGGGAAAAAATCTCTCTTATGAAAATGGCCACAAGAATCTGAACTTACTCAAGGAAGATTGCTGTGATGATAGTATTTTGCACTACCTTCTTTTGTACACATGGAAAAAGAAAACAACAACAAAAAAAAAACAAATAAAGCATACATGATCATGTCTTATAACTGCCAATCCAAACAATAAAGCTAGTATAGCCAATTCTGTGGCTACCCAACGGAGCAGTTGGGTCGAACCCTGAGGCTCCACACTACTAGCGGTACTCATTTGCATGCTCGTTAGTAATAATGTGTTGTTGAAGTGCTCTTCGGAGTGTAGTTTTCTGCTGCCTAGCCATGAAACAAGCGCTCTACTTGAAGCACGCCTCCGATCACGCCATTACAGAGAACAACAGGGGCGGCAAACGTAACCAAAAAAAAAAAAAAAAAAAAAAAGCAATCAAGGCACTCATGCATGTCATTTCTGCACAGCACATATTGAAATGGTGTACTACTTCAATTAACATAAGGCCCAAGCTTTTTGAAGAAACACTGTTAATAAAGCTCTCGACTGATTTTCACAAAACGCTGGTTTTCAATAGAGGGACTCAAGCATGTAATCTCCCATTAACAAAAGGTTTGGTCTAAATGTTCAATTTGCAAGAACGGACTAAATATAATCTGCAACTCGTAATAATGCATTTGCCTTGCAAAGACACCGTAACAATGTTAATGATGCTTTGACTGATTAGTGACACACAAACACACAACAAAAATGCACAAACCAGTTTCAGAGCAGTATCGTGCAAGTCGGAGCCAGATAAAGAACTGACACCATGTAAGCTGACTGAGGACAGCTGCTGTCCTTGCGCTTCCCTCCCCACTGCTCAACCACAGGTGCAAACACACCTGGTGGTCCCTCTAAGGAAACCCTAAGCTGCCTTTTACTGGCACTGGCAGATCTGCCCTGAAAGACAAGCAAGTGCATACAAATATGATGACAGATGCACGTGCACATTTTTTGGTATGAATGCAGTGCAACCACACCTGGTGTCCCTTCCCCCCACCCTTCCTTACTATATGGAAGAAACATAAATATACTGCATGCATAAATAAGCACACATGTGAATGCAAACGCACACCTGAGACCTATAAGACAATACCCAATGAGGATGAGTGTGAAAACAAAAGGACACTGGAACAGCAGAATAAACCCTGGCTTCCCCCACCTGAGTCACTAGGCAGGACCTCTACACTCCAGGCCTCGCTTGTGGTCTCTGAGATGGTGGAACCATAGGGGTCCAGCAGAACTGAACCCGTGCCAGGAAGACACAGCAAGCTGCCGAGCATATTTTCCGCAGCTGCCCCTGAGAACAGAGAAAGAGAAAAAGACAAAGAGTTAACCCCTTCGGGAGTGGGAAAGTGTATTTGGCATGATGAATGACTTACTTGTCAGTGCTATTAAGTCGACGAGTTCATGAAATAATTGTATCTATATTCACTCCATGACAGTTCGTTATGGAGAGAAATTTGCCTCAAAAGGGTTGCAGAGGATATGATCGATATGATACAATATGATCCACAAGCATATACTGAGATTTGCAAATGTGTGCAGTGATTTGTGTGTAACTTAAAGCCCAGATGTCCCAGTTTTACACTGGAACTGAACGCAGCTTACATTTGTGGAATTGTGCGAAAATGGTCGCGTTAAATTTGTCTCAAAACCCCAAGTCGGCATGCGATGTGACGTGATCTGTGCGTACGAGGCAATTCGTCCACATGTATTAAAGGTTATGTGAGCGAGCGAGAGAGAAGTTGTGTGTAGTTTTAGACATGTGTACGCACAAAAATGCTTATAAAGGTAAAATTATCAGATTCGTGAACGGAACTTAATAAATTGTGTGGAAATGATCAGTATGTATTCAGATCGCTTTATCCTTGTGGATCATATCGTATGCATCTGCAGCGCTTTTGAGGCAAATTTCTCTCCGTCGTTAATGTACTGATTTGGTGTGTAAACATTCAATGAAAATAAATAAACAAATCTTCAGGTCTGACTTTCAAACAACAGCAAAAAGGCCAGAGATAAGCAAAAATACTAGATAAACCACTCACTCGCAGAAGGGGGTTCAGAAGCAGTGAGCTTTGCACACAGAGAGGTCACATGCATTCCATGCTGGGACCCACAGGCACCTGCACCACTCTGCCAAAGGTCAGGGGTTAATAGTAATATCTCACCCAGCCCTGGCCTCTGGGGCCATGACTTTGAGCAGTTGATTAAGCCTAGCATTATTCACAACCAAATTACTGCTTTGTCTACACTCCTGCAAACTCCTCAGCACAGCTTCCCCCTCCATCTCCGCTTGAGAAGCCGTGGCTTAACAAGGCGGAAGAATGCAGAGGCGAGGGAAAAGAGCTAGCAGGTGTGAGTGGGAGTGGGCGTCCAAGGCTCATGACCAGAAAGTCAACCTGTGGTAGCTGTGCCCCTGGTACGAAATGCTTCCACTTCGTGGCACACGCGTGGCATGAGCTTACATGCGTGCCAGCACCCAGGCAACAGTGTGTGCTGCTGTTGGCGGGGGCAGGGCTCTCATTGGCAGTGGGAGAGCTCTACCCCGCTGTCCGTGTTTACAGTCTTCAAGGTAGGGGCGCAGAGTACTTGTCTTTCAGGTGGATGATTAAATGAGTGGCACAACAAGAAGTGAAACAATTAGAATTTCTGCCTCATTATCATGGTAATCTTATCAGTGGGATAATGAGGTATTAATGGATATTTAATGTGCATCTCATAACCCAATCCCTTGGAGAAAACACATAAGGAAATCGCTGTAAATTCACTTAATGATGGAAAAGTCCCCCAACGCCATATTCCGAAGAATGAAAAATGGTGGATGCAAATGAGAAGGAACCAAGGTCAATAAGACTGCAGGGACTGAGTGAATGTCAGAGACAGAGAGAAAGAGAGCGAGAGAAATGGGCAGGGGAAGGATGTGAACAGAAAAGACCGAGAGAAAGAAGACAGGAAGATGAGGGGCTGAATAGGAAGAAGACTCAAATATTATCTCCACAGCTGGTTTAAAATTACATTAACCTGATTTTTTTTTCCCAACCCATCTTTCTCTGTCACACTTTTGGCTCAACAAAGTGCAGAAACTGAATCATCCTACGTATTAGCATACTATAATAACACATGTACTTATCAACCACTGTTTTTGTATTAACTTCATCTTCATTTATTTTTTACTTCCTTCTCCCTGCCAGGCAAAGAATTAAAGGATAACAGCACAATCAATAAAATCCATGAGTTGGTTGCAGTACAGTGAAAGAATATCATGCTCTATATCAATATCCTATATTTTAATATAGATTCAGGATAAAGGATTATCAACACCAACTATTATTTAGCCGTTTCCATAAATCTGTAAATCTGAAACACAAAAAGATCAAATTCCTTTCCTTTAGTTTAAAAACAGTTCTCACTGGGGACCTATATTTCCACCCTTCAGTATATTTGACTAACAAAATAATTATTTATGGCTCTTACAGACTAAAATGAGCAATATCTTTGCAGAAACTGAACTGACTAAAAGATTTTTTCTATTTGATGCTATTTCACCCAAACCCACAAAGTAATGACATGTCCCTGAATCAACTTCGTAAACAAAGTCCCTGTGGTAAGCAATTCATGACTGGTTCTGATAAAATATGCAGTGATCGCATGGGATCTGTACGCCCGTTCATTTGCCTACTGATCAATGAATGTCTACAAATACGCGACCCAAATCGTCGACCCACCTGCTATTTCTTGTAGCCGATCTTCGTCCATATTGGGGTCAAAGTCACTGCCGAGCACGTCGGTGCTCCAGGTTTCGCTGACCGTCTCGGAGATGTCCCGGTCATCTGTCAGACCCATCATGTCTCTGATTTCAAATTTGCGTAGTTTGTCATCGAGGTTGTCCTGTGTCGTGGCTGAAATAAAGATAAGGTGCTGTCAGACGCTTTGTCTGTTTATAGAGGACTGCTGTATCTAAAATCCTCTAAACCTCTACAACTAAACTATACATTCAGAAACACACATGCATACCCTGTTCATGCTCCAAAAGCTGCAGGGCCTCTACCCCGTTGCTCCCTGACGGGCCAGCTCCCAGCTCAGAAACAGACTCTCCCTCCAGGTCCAGAGATGACACAGAATTAGAACGATTTGAAGGGCCTAAAGTTAAGAATAAATACATACATTTTAGAAAGTGAAGACATGCAAGGTCAACAGGTCACTCAGTCAGCAGTTCAGTAAACTAAAGTACAGCATATTTTAGCCCAGACCACTTATGTTGTTTTGCTACAGTATACATTTTTTTAACCTGGGGAAAAGTGCTTTTCTCCAAATCTAAACATGAAACTCTCATGAAAATCTCTTTCAGAAATCCTTCATATTTTAAAATTTAGAAGGAAAACATAGCTACAACATATGTCACGTCATGGCATTCCAGACTGACCCTCTGAGATTCCTTCCAAGTTGTCACTGCACAGAGAGAAGCGCAATGTTTTGTCTGGTTTTCCATGCAGCTTAGTGTCATCAGCATGGCCATCCACCTGGGCCCCATCAGCCATCTGATTCAAAACCTAGAGGGTAGCATATGCAACAATATTACTTAAGATCAGCTGTAAACTTGGGCTAATACTGCTCTTTTTTCCTAGAGGTATTCTGAGTAAAAGCAGAAGGTCATATTTAGATAAGGGAGTTTGTTTTCTGTGAGATCTGTGGTATCTTGCGTAACACTGCAAGAACACAAAAGTAACAGGAAACTGGAAGAAACATTCTCTAGGTAACCATACTTCCCTTTACTGACAGGAAAAAAAATATATTCAACTGAATTTATTGCATCAAGTCACATTACCTCATTCTCTGACATCATCCCAGGGACAGTCTGAGGACCAGTTCCCAATGAAATTACCAGCACCTCCTCTGGTACCAGCTCCTGTAGGGACTCTTGGGAGCTGGCCTCTGCCTCCCCCTCCTGGGCTATGTTGGAACGGCTCCGGCTTCGAGCAGATGCTGGTTGGTGGGTTGAAGGAAACAGGAAAGGGAACTGTGTTATTTTTACCTTTTTTTCCCCTTTTATAGTCACAAATAAGGAATCTGTTTTTAAACAAAAACAACATCAACCAAAGAGCATGTGTGAAAATGAACAGCAGCAGGCAGGAGCTGGAAAGCAGACTCAGAGTTCTATGTAAGCTGAGCTCAGCGTCATAGTCATCTGCAGGTAGCTACACACCCATGTGACATATAAGATTAGTTTATCTCACGTGTGACAGTAATTTGCTACAAAAAACAAGGTTAGTGCTGATTATGTATGAAGTTATCCTTTACAAATCAGAAATATTACTTTAATATATTCAGCAGTTTACTGATTAAGATGTTAAGATACGGACAGATGTGAGTTTTATATGAAGGCTTAGCTCATCATGCCACTCCAAAAAATAAAAATAAAAAATACTGTGGTACTGTTTAATTATGTCGACAGCTCTACTGCTAAGAGAGTGTGGCACAAACTTGTTACACAACAATCTTATTCAGACATGTCGAAGAAAAACATTTCAAGAACTTCCTGAGAGTGTATCTTTTGCTGATGGCTCACATGTTAATAAATGGTGTGTCCAATTATGTGCAAGGGTGTAAATAAATTAAGGAGGTCGTATCTGCCGATAGTGCAAGTTAAAGAATTGCACCATTGAGCCCATAATTTGCTGTTTCACATTACTTTAGAGTTGAAAGCTATTTTATATTTGTACCATTTCTCATTCTGCCACAGGTTCATAACAGAGTGGCGGCAGTATTTTGTAATTAATGTGGCATCGTTCACGTCCCGTTGTTGATCCATGACTTTAGTTCATAGACTCTGTGGCTATTTTTATGTCTTACTATAGTTCAAAATTTTGGTAAGAAGGATGAAGAAAGCCATGCTTTGTGATGTGGCTAACTTGAAACTGGCATGTCGAGATCACATAAGCATGCAGTGTTTCTCGGTGTTATCGTTCATCGTTCTTAAAAGCTTCAGCCTCCAAGACAGGTCTTTGCAAACTGATGGTTGAAGTCATGATGGTTATGTAAATCTTTTATATGCAGATACCGACATTCATTCTCATCAGCATGACTTTGAGAGTCATGAAGATCTGGTTTTTATGGTCTCTACAAGTACAGCAGAGTCTACAACCTGCCTCAAAGGCCACGTTTCACAAGCTGGTATAATAGGTTCGCCGCCGCCTTTTTGTTTATTCAATTAGAGCTACTCTGCTCACACACATCCACCCAAGTTGTTAGACTCATATTGTCCAGTTGGAAAAAATCGTCCAACCATCAGCTTATTAACATGCAACAATCTCCAAAACTAACAAACTCACTGTTTTAATTTAAAATTACCAACACTGAAACACAGTGCACTATGTATATTCAAATACCAAATTACCTGCTTTTCACGGTTTAAAAATAGCAGGCCGAATGCACTGTAGCACAGAGTAGCACTTGATATACACACGTAAAAAGAAAACGAAGGGTCTAACATATTTTACCTGCTTTTTAGTTTTTAGTAACTATAACGTCATGCATATATTCTTTAGTTCATGCACTGGAAACGAGCACAGGCCTTAAAATAGATTTAAGATTCTACAGTAACTATTGACACCTGATATTCCATCTCAATGGAATTTTCCAAACAACATTACACACAAATGAAAGATATTAGGCCATATGGCATTCACCCTGGATTGCATTTGTCTTTGCAAAACAAGTGTTTTTATCAATAATTCTCCCATAAAAGCAAAATCAAATTGAAACAGGAGAAACAAATGCTGGCAAAAGTTTCAAGGAGCCAATATAATCAAGCTAAGCCCGAATTAATACAATTAATTTCACCTGTGTGAGAAACCAACTATGGCATCAAAGTATGAGATTATAAGAAGACATTGTAATTAAGGGTGTGCGTGACTAGATAGCTAATCATTACTATTATCATGAGTCAGTACCAGACATACTAGTCGTTTAATTGTTAACAGTTCAACTGATGCTCAATACATTGTGGCCTAAATGTTATGCAGCCATCTTCCACCAGGGGAAGCTGCAATCCTGACATCGTCATAGAGGTTCTCACCACCCGGATAAGAGGAAGAAAATAAATAGATGATTTATTCTTGGTATTTTAGATTTTAACCTTTTTTCAGATGGTTGTCACAAATTATAGAATAATGCATGATAATACGTGATGTGAGGTACCACACTTGAGTCATTGTTGAAGAATGTGATTAAACTCAAATGTCTTTCTTAGACACTTTTTGGCACTGTCCATTAAACGGTCTTCAAATTTAACTTGATATCTGAGTGTTTCTAAGTTATACTGGTTGGTTAGCCTAATTTTATTTGTTATTAAGCCGACTATGAAATTCGTCACCATGACCATCCTTAACTGTAATAGTTTCTTCTTTAGCTTAGTCCAGCTGAGGTATAAACCAGAAGGGAAAAAGGTGAAAGATAGATTTTCCCCACTCTACCTGGTAATGAATAGCCATATTCCGCTGATTAAGGAAGCAAAGAAACAGGGGGGGAAGAAAACAAAAATAAAAAACGTATAAAACAAAATGAGTGGAATAACATCTTAGCTCTAATAATCAGCCAAAGCACTGTGAAGGGCAAAGCAGGCATGTTGAGAGCACAACGACAACAGCAGTGCTAGGTAACAAGTTGTGCGGCAGCGTGGTTTCTGTGCAGCTTGGAGCGTGAACCAACGTCTTATGAGTGTCATCTAACATAAAGCTGAGAGAAGCCACAGATATGAGGGTTAGGTTCTCGTCCACTAACACGACTGACAGGCTACCCACCAAAAGGGGTTACTAATGGAATGTGTGCAGACAGGGTGGTGGTTGTGGGGTCCCAGGATGTTATAGCAGCTAAGTGTTGTCCTGGTCATTCATTGGCAGCACAGGAGGAAAGGAAAAGGACAAGGTAGGGAGTTGGAGACAGAATACAAAGTATCTGAGAATTCAAAGTAGTCCAAGTAGTCAAGATTGAGTAAATAAATGCACAAGTGATTCATTTCTAATTAAGGCGAGTTGCTACAGAATCATTTGTCTTGAAAATGGTAATGAAGGTAATCTATGCATCTTTTCCATCCATTCCAATTAAAATTAGTTCATTTATATTTGGTAATTTAATTGGTTGTCATTTCTCTAATAGAGCCTCAATCCAGGCCATACTAATTATCTTTATAACAAGCTAAGAAGTAGCTCATTAGCTTCTCATAAAATACAGGCTTTCACTAGCTATCACCGTTCAATTCTAATTGTTTACTTTGCCCCTCATTAGACAAACTCTAGACTTATATCTTCTAGTCCTTGTATCAAATTGTGATGTTTTATCAAGCCAAAAGTTTTTTAAGATCATGTACACCAGTGCATACAGTCTTAATAACCAGAGTCACAGAAGGACAGGTGCTGTGGAGAAAGCTACCTATAGGAAGTCTGTTCTTCTTGTTGGCAGGAGTAGTAGCTGGAGAGAGCTGAGGGGTGTTGGATGGAGTGAGCTCCAGGCTGTTGCTCTTAACAGTCCGAGACTGAGGCACATTGGCCAGCAGGGTCTCCAATGCCATGTGCTCCTCCTCTCTAAGGTGGTCCCCTGCCATCAAGCCTCGAACAAACTCCACCTAGAGTTGCAAGGAAAACAGTCTCGAGTTACCAGGACTTCTTTATAGGTAATATGTAAGACATGGTTTGATCCTTAGCCACAATTACAGGCCATGGAAAAGGACTACACCGTTTTCATGTGTTCGTGGAACGTACTGAGTAATAACTGGAAGTGCAGACTGGAATACGTTACTTAAATTCTGCACTAATGACTTCTTCAGAAGCTACTTTGAGCCAGCTGTCCCAATTAAACAGACAAAATTAGAAGTGCAGAGAGGTGCCCCTCAGTATATATTTAAGTACAGGCATATAAAATCTGATTTTGGACTAAGAATGCACTTCTCCAGATAAGGTTTTTCATAAGACATTCAAGGAAGCAATGATGCACAAAGTTGGAAAAGCCCACAAAAGCATGTTAAGAGCTTCATTAACTCACAGAAAGACAAATTATCTAATAAACAGAGAAACTTAAAAACTGGCACTAAGCTTCTTGATACCACTAAAGCTTGATTTAGATTTTTGCAGGGAAATTTACTTTAGAATTTAACAGTTACTAATATAAGCTACTCCGTTTCCAGCTTTGAGTAATTGCTCAGCTTTGCTCAAAGAACCAATGTTTGTGTATGAATAGTTTAGATAGATTGTATTTATTTATAAGCCTCCGATCAAGATCAGAGCACATTATATCTATCAAAAATGAAGTCCTCACAGTCCTTAGAACCTGAAGTGTAAGCAGGAAGTAGAATGTAGCATTTTCCAAGATCATCCGATTGATCTTAAAGGCGAATTTGGATTTGTCAAAGTTCTTTGGAAACCTAAACTGGTTCCCAGTGTGGAGTTACACACGGCTTCAGTTCATCTACAAAGTTATTTTTGCAGTGATTGGAGTAAATGACCGCACCTAGCTTTCATACTAAAAGGAATTTGATCTGTTTTATGATCTTGAATAAAAATCCATGTATTAATGCATATCCCATCAAGTCAGACAGAGCTATATGTAGGATACTTAGAACAATTTCTCTAATACATTAATTAGAGCCATCTCATCCTGCTATTGGCTTTCAAGTACCTTCGAGTGGCTCAATAGAGTAGCTAAATTTTCGAAATTTGATAACATACCAACGATTAACCTGCAAGTACTTTGTTTTTGTCAAAACACATAACAGGGACATATACTGTAACTGTAAAACAGCCTACCAGAGAAAGCAGCTGATTATGAGTAACATAGACTGCAGTCCTACTGAGGCCTTCTAGAAGATTCATTGAGGACATGGGTGGGGTTTCAACTGCTCTTCCGCCAATCACCACATCCAGAAAAGCAGCAACACAACTCTGCCAAACAGAGACCCAGAAAACACATCTTAGTACATAAGGCCCCTCATTTTTTAACCCCAAAAACCCAAACAAAAAACACATTACTCTGTTTACAGAAACAGACCTACCTTATCAAACTTGGACAAACTGCTTTTCCGCCTTGGGTCTGCATCATCGTCGGCCATTGCCAACTGCTGCAAAAGTTGCCCCACCTGTATGGCAAAACAAAAACATTGTAAACCCATCCACAACAGAATGGCCGTGTATATGACATTACAAAGAGAAAACGTGCTGCGCCACTTGCCTGCATTAAATTGAAGCGAGCCACTTCATTGATCGGTGCGTCTGAGATAATGCCATACTGCTCTGGGTTAACTATAGCTGGACAAATGAAGCAGGTCAGCAGCAGATCTGTACACATGGTGCGCACCTCTCCCACCTCAAGACGCTCTACGCATGACAAAGTCTTGTACATCTGGGACACGATCCAGCGCAGGCTGTGAGGAAAGCAGTAGGTGTTCTGCTTCAAGTAACCGATAAACTTGTTGACCAGAGCGACCAGCTTGGCTTCGTTCGCTTCGACAGCTGCCTGCACCCTCTGCTTGTAGCCCTCAGAGCCTTTCTCTCCGTAGCGCTCTTGCTGGGCCGGAGTGAGGCGCTCCGTCACTTTGGCTGGGTCGGTTTCCAGGTGGTCCTCATCTTCAACCAGAAGCTGCATAATAGGTTCGTGTAGGGTGGCAGTGAGGAAGAGCTTGGCGGAATAAAGGCCCTCGGAGAAGAGCTTGAACAGTATGCTGAAGGCACAGGTTCCCCGTCGGAGTAAACGACGAGGGTTGTCACTCTCCTTCAGCTCAAACTCTATCAAGTACCGCAACACCTGGTAGTTGGAAAGAAAGATGGATGAACCAGACGAAAACCTCTTAGCTCACTGAAAACCTATGAAACTGTTACTAATGTGTAACAGCAGAAGCAGGTGGGATCACTGACCTGTAGTAAGTAGCTCTCATCCTCCTGCATGATACAGTTGCCATAAAGTGAGGTGAAGACTGTATATATGGCACCTTGAGTGTGCTCCTGGATCAGCCTCTCTCCTGCCACCAAGCAGGACGCAACCAGCCGGGGATTATCCCTCAACCTGGCCAAGAACTCTCCATAGATTGTTTCATGAAAGCCCAGAGTCTTGTAGCCATCAATAAACTGTGTATCTTCCAACATTTTGGCATGTTGGCAGCATTCAGCCGGAGAGGCCTCAGCACTGTGGAACAGAGTTGTGTCATTACCACATTTTATAGAATTCCTTCCACCAACAGCAGTTTTAATCTTTCCATTTTTTCCTCCCTAAAAAGACCAAACTCAACTAAAAGTTTAGAATTGCACTAAAATGTTTGCATCTAGCTCCGTTTTACTTACCAATCTGGCTAAAATGTCTTTCTGCAAACCAAGTCAAATCTTGGAAATGCCCAACTTTCCTTAACTCTCCCCCAAATAAATTGTAATTTTTACATTGCTCTCTGCGTATAGGTTAAAAATACAAAATATTCGGGACTTTTCTCTTATTCGCCAACAATACAGTGAATCGTGACAGTAGATCTAACCTAGTGAGAATGAGACGATCGAGGTTGATGCGCTGCTGCTTTGCGATCCATGCAGCGCGGTACAGCCTCTCAGCTGTCTTCAGCACATCACTGTTGAGCCTCTGGATCAGCTGCTTCTCTGACGCCACATACAGCCGCTCCTGCTTCAGGTGGTGGGCCAGAGTGTGGATATCTGGCTTCACCATCTTCAACGGCTCACTCAGGCAGAGAGGCAAATGACTGGAGCATGAAAGAGACAAGATCCAATGGAAACAACGTAAATCGGTATAGTATGTAGAACTAAAACTAAATAGACATTTAAAAAAAAAAAAAAAAAAAAAAAAAACTTATCAACCGTGACATCAACAAGAGAAAGGTTTCTATCAGGGGAACTGCACCGATTTCACACACAGAAGTTTCTGATATTTCAGTCACAGTTGTGTCACAAGGGCACATTGGTAGGAGGAAGTGAGAACTCACCAGGCAGGGACAATAAAATGATGCTATTGGTTTTATTAAATACTGTTTGCCACACATGTTACATTTTATTCAGTTTCCTGTAAGTCTCAACTTTGTGAAAGTGAAGGATTAAATTCCTGGAAAAACTATAAAGTGCTGAAACTGAAAGGATTTACCTTTTCCTTTTTTTTAATGTTTGTTTTGTTTTTTTAAACAAACAAAATGGAGAAACTGTCTTTTAGTCACTTTTTGGGCAGTTATTGTAACGTTCTACCACAGGCAACCGTGCTGTTGAAGGGTCAAGTATATGTATGAAATGAAGTATATGTAGAGAGTAGTATTCTAATGGTTTGCAATTGTTCTATAGCAGATCATTTTCTCTCTAAAGAATTGGCTTAATATGGGGTATGATCAAAAAGTTCTGGGAATCGGCCCCCGAAAAGAAGAAAAACAACACTTTAAATTTGGCTGCCCTCCACTTTAGGATCCTCTTCTTGTATTGAGTATTGAGGTCCAAATTTCAATCCTCCTTGGCGGCCGCTTATCGGGGCCTGGAGCCTGGGGCTCGCTCGGGCCCCTTCGGGGGTGGGGTGCCCCCGGCCTCTCGGCCTGGGGCTCGGTCACTCAGGCACAGCTGGCTGCCGGCGGAGCTCATGGGCGCGTCACTGCAACTCCCCCTGGCTTCTGCTCCGCGGCTGCTGAGTGAACCCTCATCTGGGACTCTCCTCAGCTCTTACTGGAACAGTGGCGCGGCTGCCCCTCTGTTGGTCTTCCATGGTTTCTTGTGTTCTGGGGGCCTCTGGATGTCTGGAGTTTTGATCTCCTCCATACCTGCTTCACACCCTGGAGGACGGGGCTGTGGCCCCCCCCACACTCCCTAGCAGATCGTTACATGGAGAAACCTTTGGAATACAAGCGCGCTGATCCACACAGGTATGCACACGGGTGTTCACTGCTCGTAGACCCAAATTACACCTTTCTTGGCTGCTACTTCGAAGCACATCTGTCCTGCGTGCTGCACAACAACATTGAATATTTAGTATTTACTGCTGTTTACACTTAGCTAGATTAATGCGATGGTGTTGTGTTTAGTATGTTGCTTTGTTTTTTTTTTTGTCTTTTTTTGCTTGTTTTCTATTCTTCTCTCAACAGGTGATCCAGGAGATTTTTTTTTCTCCCCCCCTTTCTCACTGTCCCTCTCCCCTTCTGTTTTTCCTTTCCTTCCTCTTTCTTTCTCCCTTTCCTATCCCTCACTCATGTCTGTCCCGTCTGTAACATCTGAAAATAAAATATAATAAATAATAAAAACAAAGATCGACCAAATGGACCAATACGGCAATGCCACGATGATCCATTTGGCAAAGTAAATCCATTGGGTATCCTTGTTGGTCTTCAGACAACAATTCTGATGGCTAAAGAATCAAATGGGACAGGCGGAAGGAAAAAAAAAAAAAAAAAAAGAGTATTGAGGTCCAAATTTCAATGCACGGTGTGCCAGTACACAATGGCTATGACCAGAGACCCAGTTCACAACACCAGTGATGAACCTCCACTCAAATTTGGGTTATTTTGAAATAAGTTTATGTTTGACCTCTGTGTGTTTTCAGATCCTTGGTTAAATAATTGCAGAGTACACAGTACAGGTAGCCCTAACAGAACTTTCAACAGTCCTAAAAGTGGTCCAAAGATGCACAAGGGGTTGACCTTGAAGGAGAAAATTTTAACTCTGTTTCTTTTTTCCCCTCATGGGCAGATTCCCAGAAAATTAAGATCACACCACATACTACATTGTTCATGATGGTTACATCATACAAGGAAAATGATCATTTGCATTCAGTGTGTTTTGCAGACTGGCCCAGTGACAACTGCAAAAGCAGGCTTTGTCACAAGCTCTGGGACGCGCTACAGAGCAGAAAATGCAAATCATTCTTCCTTTGCCACTCATACACAGCCAAAACACATAATCCAAGCAGAATGCGTGAAATTTGAATGATTTCTTCCTTAATTCTATCCACAAAAGCCTCTTTGTGTGTGGTTGCAAACATTTAAAAAAACGATTAAAATAAGGAGTTTAGGCACTGGGAGGAGAAGAAGAATAAGACTAATGGAGAAAACTGCCTTAAAAGCAGGAACGACTGCAGGGCAGCGTCACTGCTCGGAAGATAACAGACAACTACAACATTAGAGCTGATACACCAAGCAAATCAAATTGGTTATGCAGACATAATGATTGGCTTTACATTGAATTCCCATGGCAAAGAACAAACAGCGATTCTTTTACTTCACTATTCATCATTTTTATGTTTACATTTTTCATTAAAAGCAGCATTATAACATTATGTGACTATATATAGTCAAATGGTAAAAATGGCTGATCAGAAACACCAAAGAAATGAATAAAGTAGTGGTGTCAGCGTCGTTAAAGTCATAACCGCATTAACGCGGCAAATCTCCGTTAGCGCGTTAACGTAGATCGCCCCGTGCGTGGGGCTGCACGGCAATAACGCATTAACGAGCTACCCGCTCTAATGCATTAACAAGCTACCCGCGCTAACGTGCAGCCCCACGCACAGGGCGATCCACGTTAACTCGCTAACGGAGATTTGCTGCGTTAATGCGGTTATGACGTCATTTTAATGAGATTAACACTGACAGCACTAGAATAAAGACATTTATTATTATTATTCTTTGCAAGCAACATATTTTGTGTATAAGAAGTAGTAATCAATTGTAAGCTCTATTATTATAACTGCTTGATGAACACTTATTTACAGACATGCATGCCATTAGATTCCAGTCACCCCAGCGCGTCACTGTACTAAAAATTGTTTAGCATAATGTAGTTACAAACAATATACATGTAACGTAGACATAATGTCAACAACGCGTGTCTGCATAACCTAGATGTGATGTTGTTGTTTGTTTTGAAACCAGCTTTACACATCTAAAAAAATAAAATAAAATAAATTCCCCACTCGCCCTGCAGGCGATCTCTATCCCTTCAAGCTCGGGCCCTCTAACAGATGCCTAGGACTGTGCTCTTTGGACAGAGATCTCAGATGTTGTTCCAGGGATGACACTCCCCCAGTGTGGAGGTCACTGCCCTGAGTGCTCCAATTACCATAGCGACTACTGTTGCCTTCCCCCTCCACAGCTTCCCAAGCTCTTCTCTCAGCCCTTGGTACTTCTCCAGCTTCTCGTGTTCCTTCCTCCTGATGTCGCTATCACTCGGTATAGATACATCTGTCACTAGGGGTGTTTTCCTCTGTTTGTCCACCACTCCTATGTCTTGTTAGTTAGCCATCACCAGTTTGTCTGTATATAAAAGTCCTACAGGATCTTAGCTTGGCAATTCCTGAGGAGTCAGCTGAATGTGAAGAACAAGATCTGGGCAATCAACATGCCTGTGATCAGATACCCCACTGTGATGATAAGCTGGCCAAAGGAGGAGATAGAAGCTACTAGGGGTGGGCGGTATAAACGGTATACGGTAGAAACGATATAAATTTGGCCAACGGTAGAGATTTTGACTATACCGCTCTACCGCGATAGAGCATGTTGATGGTGTCATCAAGCTGCACCTGTTTTGGTCGAAAGCATTACAGCGGCTGCAAACAACATCATCTGCAAATTATGCCGGGCGACAGTAATAGCAAAGAGACGAAGCACTTTTGGAATATGGGGAAAACCAAAAACTGCGTTTCCTCCACTTCCGTACCATTGATTCATTAATGCTGAATTCTCTCGCAGCTGCTCTATTCCCATGTTGTTGCAGTATATTAATGACCAACCTCGTATTGTGGATGGATTATCTCAGTTGTTCTCCTGACTGAAGTTTGGTCCCTTTATAGCATCCTGCCATGCAATTGCATTTGTCCCTAACCACCAGAAACCTTCACGTTAACTTTTATCGAGTGGAAAAAAGTTAGCGTTCATCCTTCAGCTTCACTGTGCTAATGTTATGCTAACGTAACTGTTTTGCTAGCGATCACGTAGGACATCATTATATACCAGCTAGCCCAACTTCAGTAACCCTACAAAAGTCACTGCTGTTTAGCTTTCTGTCTTCATTTATGTTGGAAGTGATAGCAGAGCTGTACGTTTTAATTTTTGATAAAGCAAGTCAAAACATTAAGTGGAAACTAGCGAGCTAACTTCCTGCTAACTTCTAACTCCGTTGAATTTAATAAATTCTGTTTTCATGGATGCCTGGATGTTAAACTTAATTTTTACACCTGGTAGAGCAGCAACGCTCATCATTTTATTAAAGATGAAAGAATTTAGACAGCTTTTAACTCTCAGTGATGCCACATAGGGCTGTGCGATTTGACCAAAATCTCATTTCCCGAAAAAAGAATTCTATCGTCCTGATAGCGATATAAATCACAAAAATGTAACAAGTTCTGTAAATTCTGTGAATCTCGGGCAGCTCGACTTGCATGAAGTGTTTCCAGCTGCGCGTCATGTAGCTGGAGTCGAGTGTTTTAACCGATGCATGAAACGATACATTTTTAGACATAAGTTGTAACAGCCTCAGTTTTCTTTATGAGTATTTATTACACAGGGTGCTGCGGGGAAAAGCCTGTTCTAACGTTTGAGTCTAAGGTCTATTTTTTAGCACCTGGCGGCTCTTTTTTACTTCTCATCCATAAATAATCTGCTCTTTCACGTGATTCAGTTTATTTTGAAAAGTCTCAACAGGATCTTGAGCTTTATTGTGAAAGATTTATGTGGAACATAAACAAGCGGACACACGATGGTGTTACCATCGTTGTTGCTAACCATAACGCATAAAAACAGGCGCTTGTCCGTCCGTAGTGTGGTTATATTAAATATAAGAGAAATAGAGAACTTTAAGAAATTAATATAGCCACTACAGTGTCCATCAAAACGATGAAAAAAATATTGCCGTAAACAGTTTATTTTAAATGAAACGATAAGACGTTTTTATATCGTCATCCGATATATATCGTTATATCGAATAGGGCTGGGCTATATCATACCGTTCACGGTAATACCGGTGTAATTTTGGGCAACGATAGGAAAATGAAATATCGCGATAGAATATGGGTAAAATGCGCATGCGCAGTGCCTTTGTTTACATACGCACATGGCGGCGACGCAGAATGAGAAGAGCGAAAGTGGATCGTTAAATGAAACGGATGAACCAGAATTGGTTTGTAAAAATGCTGCAACTCCAGTGGTGTGGAACTGGTTTAGCTTTTGTCCGTCAGATATACAACAAAGCACTATTTTTGGTAGCGCATGCTAGCGGGCCGTCGTTATTATCGTGTTGTTTGGAAAATACGACATACTTAAAATCAATCCTTTGATTTTTCTGAAAATCGACAGTGCCCCTTATAATCCCGTGTGCCTTTTGACCTCGAAACGATTTTATGTCGTACACGGCACTAAAAAAATCTGTCACATGTTTTAGTACGACTTTGCTAAGCTACGAAGCTGCACAGCTTGATGGATTGTCGGAGCATTACGGCTATCGTAGGCAGGCGCCACACGGAGTGATACGTACTGTGCTTCAACATAATATTACCATATTGTGTGTGTATAACCTCTTTTTAAGTTTTGTGGATATTATACATGGTTATGCTGAGGATATGCCGGCCAATTTCCACTGGAAATGCCTTTTGGTTAAATTGTCAGCAAGGAATTTGCACTATTACATTTTTATATAACTTTAATGTACATAAAAAACAGCTGCTTGTTTAAGTGAAAATACATTGATAGGGTTTTTTGCACTAATAAAGTTGTGGAGTTGTAAAGCATTTTGTCTAGTGTCAATTATATCGTCAGTTATATCGTTATCGCAAATTTTCAAATGTATATTGTGATAAATATTTTTGGTCATATCACCCTGCTCTAATATCGAACAGCCCTAATGCCACAGTGTTCGTTTGACTTTGGGACCTGAAGAAGACGGAGTTTTGGACCCAGATTACTTCGCAAGCAGCCGTAATGTTCCGGCAATCCATCAAGCGGTGCGCCTTCATAGCTTACCAAAGTCGTACTAAAACATTTTTTGACAGATTTCTGCGTGCCGTGTATCACATAAAATCGGTTTCAGGTCAGTAAGCACAACCAGAATTCATACATAAGGCACACTGTTGATTTTTGAGAAAAATTAAAGGATTTTAAGTGTGCCTTATAGTGTGTAAAATACGTTACACAGAAGAAAAGAATATATCGCGATATATATCGTTACCACACATGCTTCTAATTATACCGTGATATGGATATAGGCCATATCGCCCAGCCCTTGAAGCTACTGACATCAACACAAGCTCCTTACAATGCATGGAGGGTTTCACCCCAAGTCTGCCAGCCTGAGTCTGCACATTAAGCAGGAAGAAGAAGACCAAGGAGTAGTCACTGTCAGTACCAATCTCTACTTTCAATCATCTCTCTATTTTCTCTATTAATTAACAAATTGTGTTATTTATAAAATGTCAAATATTAATGATCAGTGTGAACTAAGGCTTCAGATGTTGTGCTTATCAACATAAAGGCTAAAAAAAACAACAACAACAGAAAAACCCACATCAGTCAGCCGTTAAGCTTTGGAAATGACCAAAATGATTAACCAATGATTAGTAAAAAAGGTGCCAATCATTTCCAAACTTTACCATAGTCCAGTGGTTACAGAAAGGCTTATCCATTTTGTGATGTTGAATTTTCCCGTTCCACTACTGATGATACTAATACATTGGAACAACAAATCCCTGGTTGGGTCTTTATTGTACTGTAAACTGCTCTAGATTTTGGACCTTTGTAAATTAACAGATCAGAATAATAAAGACAAAAAAGTCATTTTCTCTCAGTTCAAAAGTCATTTCAGATCTGAACGTAAGTCACTGACAGGTAATTCCCATATGGAAAAGATATATATAAATCTTATAAAGTTTTTATCTGTCTTGTATGAAACTTGTATGAAAAGCATACAAGAGGGAAAACACATATAAGATCCCTTGAAAAATTATATAATGAAACTTGTATGTTTTGTATACTTACTAAAAACATATGATTTACTCATGAAAGTGGCCACTTTCATGAGTAAATCATATGTTTTTATTATTTCTTTTCCATATGGGATTGGCTTACAAGCACACTTATGGCGCACTTCCACTGAGCCGCTCATCTTCTTGAATAAGCACATTCCTCACATATTTGGACAGAAGTGAAAAAGCAACTAGGCTTTTAAGTGTCTAGCAGAGAGGTTTACTGCCATTTGCCACAGCCTCATGTGCATGCGAGCGTCAATACAATCCACAGAGTAGAGCTACCTGGTGAGTCAGTCATGGAGAGCACAGAGGAACTCTAAAGCAGAAGAGAAACCAAACAACAGACACTGAGGGAAGGCTTAATCTTCAACTCTGTAAGCTGCATGTGAGAATAAAAGTCGTGGCAGGACAGCCACTGAAATCTGTTAACATGAGTCACGAGAGGACCGAGTGTTCACTCATAACATCTCTAAACGCCTTAATTTATTATCAATGCCAGGGCAAGTCTAGGGGGAAAAAAAACTTCTGATGGTGCTTATTAAATGAAGGAGGATAATGTGAGCAGAAGTTAAGTAGGTTGTGGTGAAGAAAATACTCAGAGGGGAAAATAGAAGACAGGGAGCAAAAAGCAAACCAAGGAGCTAACTGAAATGACTCATTAGCAAAACTCCATCTTGATAACAATAATAATACAATGCCACACCACAATACAATAAATAAATAAATCTCTCATTGTTCTTGCTTTTTTCTCCAGATTTATTTTTCTCATTCGGTTACACAGATATTATTGATAAATTATTGTCTTAAAAGGGGCTGTATCAAGACACCACCGTTAGCGTGGACAATGTTCTGGGACTTATTCTGCGCTTCCTACTTCTAGTAAATATCTCAGCATCGGAGTAAAGGTGTTTGGATCACAGCCCACTCCACCCACTACATGAGCGCACACACAAACCAACAGAACTGAGTGTTTTTTTTATTTATAGATTTAAAGGATTTCACTTTCCACAAAAGGTATCTGCGGTCCCGAGCAAACATCCTCTTCACACTTCCCTTTCTCAGAATTTCTTACACTGCTCAGCAGGCAGATAGTGTACAGAAAATATGTGAGGCTTACGGGTGACCTTTCTCAGCATTTTTCCTGAACCTCAATCCTTTCTGAAGGAGTAAAAACTAACCGTTCGCTGCAGGTTTGGCCAATTTAACCAGCACACACTTTATTAATGCATCAGGACAAGAACTGATGAAACACGAAATGAAACGGAGCAAGAATAAAAGTAAACATCACCTGAGGGGTGGCTGCAGATCATTGTATTACAACAAATTTATAATAATAATAATAATAATGATTATTATCATCATTATTATTATTATTATTATTATTATTATTATTATTATTATCTGGATTAACTAACAATGACTCCCCACTGCTGCCTGCTTGCTTTACTATTGAGCATTTTGAGCAACAAATTTGAATGGACTGTAGCTGAGGTTTCAGACTGAAAAACTTGAACCTTGGTCAGGCACTTTGTAGTCACAAATACAGAGGAATAAAGTCCTGTTTGCTGAGCCTCAGTCAGATCTGAATCACATTCAATTTTTAGTAAAGACTTAAACTGAAAGTGACTACTGAGGCTATAAACAAAAAAGCATGACGTGATGAGCAATATGGGAGTTATGGGCTTAGATAACTAAGGACGTGGAAACTGTAGCTCTAGTTATTTTACAGGTGCTAAGACTTTACTGCACTGTACTGTACAACAAATACGTGTATGTTTGTGTTGTGATTTTTGTCATTAAGCTTAACCTTGGGGGGGAAAAAATTACAACTTTTTTTAAAGACATAACACACGACAAGGAGCAACGTTTCACATTTTGCAATTGGCAACGAACAGGCTGAATTAAATTTGAGTTAACCGGCTTCATTTTTTGTAATCTACCAGTAATTACTATAATGATAACGGACAAAACCGAGCGATAATTACTTATTGCCAGAAACATGTACCGCTTATTTGAATAGTCGTGTTCAATGACAACATGCTTCTGATATCCTAAGGCCTAACAAGCCTTAACGTTACAAACATCATGTTTGTACCTATGTTTTTACGTTACTTTAGACACCGCACCCACTTTTCTCAGTGAGTGGGTGAAAGCATATCTAACACAAAATCTGAATAAAACATGTACATTTTCTAACTGCCGTGCATTTGTGTGTTTATAGTGTCCTTGATTTGATGCTGTTTCCACTCCTGAGATTTGGCCAAGCAGCCAGCAGATCGAGATGGGTAATGTTAATGCCCGTAAACGCCTGCTCCATTAACTTGTAGTAGATCACCACAAGACGACCCGGGAATCATATCAATTAAACCATATGACCGGTATTTGCCAGCTAAAAGCTATGAAGGAAAGTGGAACAAGGGGCACCCAGGTGTCACACTGCTTCCAGTAAAGACGAACTTGCGAATGCACTGATTTGTGGGACGCGGAAAGAAAGTAGCCCTGTGAACTGGCTAATTTTGTAGTAGCCTGCTAATGTTAACCAAGTTAAACTGGGCTAACGTTTGCGAGCAGGTCAAGCTAATGATGAGCTAGCCCGATAGCTACGTTAGCTTAGCTTTAGGCTGCAAGCTCCTGAGTGGACCAAATGTGAACAACAATACGCGTTACCATAAAATCAGTCACTTACCAAACGTAATTAGTCCGTACTAATTGTTCCCACCTCCTCTAAACACAGCTGATCATAAGATTTCTCGAGTCAGTCAAGTGTTTGTTGGCGGTTAGCGGTCTCACACTGCCTTCTTCATTAGCGAACGCTGCTGTCATTTACTGTCATCACGAGGAGACCTGCGCAACGCGCATGCGCAAAAGGAAGCATTTGGGTCGTTAAAGGGACATTTCACGCTAAAATAGAAAACATGTTTAAACATCAGGTTTCCTGGAAATTAAGGAGGTTTAAACCTTCCTCTTGTGGTACCTTTCCGTTACTATCTCTTATGTTAACTGATCGGTTTTGACCCGTGTCCTAAATCAACCAAAGAATATCCTCAAAACAATGGTTTACCATGCAGTTTGATTGTTAGTTACCTTGTTAGGCTTCCTTATCCATGAAAAGACTGGTTTTAATATTTTTCTTGTAGCTCCCAGGCCCTTTCTTTTTACAGCATATCTCGTTTCCATTCTAAAATTTTTTTTAAAATAAAAGGGTGTTATGTTACCTTACTATCGTTGACAGGTAATGGAACACACACACACACACACACATATATATATATATATATATATATATATATATATATATATATATATATATATATATATATATATATATATATATATATATATATATTAGTTTTAATATTATAAAAAAATATTATAATATTATAAGCGGTATCACAGGTCCTTCCTCACAGCAGCTGCGAGGTTGCAGTCCAGAAAACATATCGAGGACTTGATGTTTTCCTTGTTTTTTCTCAGGGATGCCACTCGCAGGTTTGCTTCTTTAAATCTTCCTGTCGTCTTCAATTCGATGCATAGCTGGTTTTTGCATCACATCCCATTATGTCGTATTTGCCTGAATTGCTGGGCATGTATTGCCAGAAGGAGCATTTCCCATGGAAAGGGGCAAAACATTCATACTGTTATGTCTGGGCCTGGGTTGAATTTCAGTGAAATGAGCCTCGCCCATCCAAGAGATATCACCACTTTTGGATTTGTTTGTTTCAGCAGGAGCAGCTTCAGCAACTGTGACCTCCTCACCAGATTCATCAGTTGTATCCGTGTCCTCTGGTTGATAATTATATCCTTCTTCTTCTCATAAAGAGCTTGGCTTATTGTAGAATTCTTTCTGCATGATGCAAACTTGAAGTCACCAAAATGAGTCGGTCTTACATGTAGATCTCAGTTTGGATGACCTTTTCAGTGAAGCAGTAAGAATAAAAGGGGTTGTTTATTTAGGGAAGGAGACAAAGCGTTAAAGAGAGTAGCTTCTAACTGAGTTAGTGAGCTCACAGTGTGTTTATGACTTTAGCTTTAGCACTACTGTTTTATAATGTTATATCATAACTGGGTCTAAACCAACCCCAACAATAAAAAAGTCATAATTTTCACCAGCGCATTTCATTATATAATTTAGTGTTATTGTTTTACTTTGTTTAAATAGAAATTCTGACAAAGTCAAAAAGCCTTGATACAATAAACAAATTTAAAAGGTACTTTTATGCATTTTATAACCTAAAAATGGGCTGGTCCTGACTATAACACAGGAGGATTTGTATTTAAATAGGCACACATTATATCCCAAATATTTATTTTTTATGCACATATTATGTGTCTCTTTATGGATAACCAAGTGACATTTAAATTGTTTATATATAGTTATATGGAAGCATGGTTATTATCATATTTACATAATATGTTCATCTCTGTAATAAGGTTTTTTTTATGCAGAATACGGAAAATACTTTGGATTAAATCTGTTCGTATCCTTTTTCAAATGTGTATTTAACACGCAACTGATGTTTTGCTTTATTTTATTTGTGAAAGCAAAACTTGATGTACCATTAACGCTGCCGTAAAGCTGTGTATGGGACATGATATGAACACTAGAAAAATATGATGTTGTCATCTAATCAGAGCTGAAACATAGTCGTTTCTCCATAATTTCTCAAAACACAAGTTCATAGTTCTGAACGTGCATTTTCCAAAACAAGTTGTGAATCAAACAACTACAGGTAACCCAAAGAGCTGTAACTCATATGTCACAGAGGCTATTTAAAATAGTAATGTTAAGGATTTATACCTCCAACTTAACTGGACATGTACCATCAGTTGTTCAGAACCTCGTGAAGTATGTTTTACTCCCCACAGCATCAGTACCATTGAATCCTAATATTTTTGTTTTTTTATACACACACCGAATGTCCTTTTATGAATGATGTATCAGTAGTGGTTTACTTGTTGCTGTTTTTTTATTATTATTTTATAATGCTAAGTCAGTGGAGCCTGCAGCTGAACTGTCAGTCCCTTCCCCAGTAGTGCTCCCCTGAATCTGCCCTCTCAAATCCATTATCTCCTAGTTTAACAGAACTTCAGGGCTGCTACCACAAGCGTTAGCATGAAATAAACTGAAATGCATTCAATTAATATGAGAGATCCCACCTGGAGGATGAACTCCTGATGTCTTGCTCTCTACCATCGACACTCCTTCACATTGCCATTTCCCCCAAGACCTGCAGATGTCACTGTCGAGATGTTTAGATCAGAATGTACACTTTCCCAAAAAATAAGTGAAATTTTATTTTAATAAAACAAAACAAAATCTCTGGGGAATGTTTCCAGCACCTCGTTCAGTCTATGCCATGACTTATTAAGGCAAAAGGGGGTACAACCTAGTAATTAATAGGTCACTATTGTACCTAATGATGTGAATGAATGTATGCATATAGAATTTTTACCCATACTTAAAGTTTATCTGGTTGACATGTGCATAACCATTGTAATTAATGATACCCGAGGCCTTTAAATGGTATTCAATTTCATACTTGCTCATATTCCATGTGTGAGCCACCACTGGACAAAAGAGTGATGAGTTTCCTACACTGCCTTTTGTACTGTATGTCATGTATGTGTATTAAGTATTAGTTTATCAGCACCAAAGCTGACTTAGATGTCACGTGACAAAGGTGAGAGCATCACCTTTTAAATTTAAAGTCATTTTATGAAAGTTTGACCTTACTTGACCTTGAAAGAGGTCAGAGGTCAAATGTGATATATTTTACTTTTTATAAGTTGCCAATACCAACTTTGTATTTCGACCAATACATGCATTGCTCCACAAGGTGGAGCTCTAATAATATAAAAAGGAGACAACATGACAAGAACTGTATTTATTTAATCTTGTGCCTTTATATAAAGTAGCCCATGAAGAAAAATTCAAAGCCATGAGGTCACTCATTTACTTCCATTTATTATAGATTCATATATATATTTATATATACGTGTGTTATAAACATCACAAAATAGAAACTTGAGGAAGGTCTTGCACAAAGATATAATCAAGTAAAAGGGCAACCTTAGATTAGTCAACAATGGCATTGGAAGCAGGCTTATCATCTGGGGTCAGTGCTGCAGCGCTGTTAGGAACATTCTTATCTCGTAATTTGTGTAAGTGCAAATAGTCTTTGCAGCTCTTGGCTCAAAGGAATTATTAAGTGTTTATAATAAAATAGGATTTTACAATATAGATGTTAAGGTTGCTCTTTTATTGCATATGATTTAATTAGGAACATACTGTGGTATTAGTTACAATAAGGTCTCAAGTTCATGATGTTCAAATGATCTAATATTCAATATATATACCTCTTACATTTCTATGCATCAAATGGTATCTTGTTAACATAATAAATTTAATCATAAGCAATATCAATATTAAAATACCTTAAATATAAATAACATGCTTTGAGCAAAAATAATTATTCATTTACACTGGTAGTTTAAACAACCTAATTCTACAGCTCTAAACCCTTTAGAAATAGCTAACCCTATACATTGCTTTGTGTCAAATGCATTTTTTTTTGTTTTCGACTGAAGGCCACTTTCAAACAAAGCAATTTATACAAGAATGACATCAAGTCTTTTCACAAGATGAAATAAGTTCCAACTAAATCGTGAATGGAGTGGGAAAACAACCGGCGGTCTGATTGTACTCCTTTATCTATGAAACAATGACTAATATAATTTTTTTTTAAAAACCACACATCTACAGCATATCAAGGAAATAATACTTAAATACTAATAAACAACAGTTGTAATCTTACAACCACTGTAACAAGATATAAATATATGATTTAGCATTTGTTGGAGAAATTAATAGTGGATGACTGTTACAATATGAAACCTGGCTTTGCACACTATTATGTGTAGGCAATGAAATGTGCACTTAATAAATACTGTGTGCTTCATAAATTGTCTGCAGAGACTGCACAATCATACATGTTCACATCTTAAACACCTGGATAACTGGAGAGCTTGCCTAGTCTACATGCAGGCTATTAACTGTTTAACTGTTCTGTGGGCAACGGGATCAAAACAAGCCAAAAACAACATGTCACAAGTGTGTGTGTTTATGCGTGTGAGTTTTGTGTATCTGTGGCAACAGACAGAAGTGAGAGATAGATAGATGATAGAGAGAGAGAGCGAGAGAGAGAGAGCGGCTGGTCACATACTGTATATACATCTATTTCCAAATCAATATTTAGTTTGCTAAATCACACAATTTATTTCCAGTATATACATTTAGCTGACATCATTATCGTTACTAATTAGTGCTATGCTATATGATATCATCCAAGAGATGGGGGGTGCCCACCCAGTCTAATGTTCTTGGCTCGGATGCTGCCATGATCATGCACATAAACTGTTTCCCTGTTCTCTTATCTATTGGGTATATAGTAGTAGGAGTAAACCTTTTGTTGCTTTCCACAAACTCACACAGCTGATTATAGATTTTGGGGTACTCATGGCGAAGGAAAACTCCTCTGGTCCTGAGCTCACGCTGGATATTGACAAAGCAGACCTCTCGAGCTTTTCTTCCCTCCTCCCCCTCCTTGTCAATGTCTGGTGTGCCCGGAGGGGGAGTGAGGATGAGCGTTTCCATTTCGCTATCCTTCTTGAGTACCTTTTTGTCAGGGCTTGAGGAGGCTAAGGACACCTTTGCATATTTTCGAACTGTTGGTGTTTGGACCCTTGGCGAAGGTCTGTTAGGCACTAGTTCACCAACAGCGATGGATACATTCAAAAGGAAACATTCATTGGGGTCATACTCATGACCTGCTTGCTGCAGTTCCTTGCAGTACTCTCCTAGGTTGTCCTTGAAGCCATCCAGCTCTCTGAGAGATAAGTATGTGGGAGACATGAGGAGGCTCTCAAGCCCAACTTGCAGGAAGTTGTCAGCTGTCTCTGGATTAGCAAAACCCAGAAAGAGGACGCCTCTGCCTCTGGAGAGATAGCCAGCTTTAGCAACTCGTGAGAAGGCTTTGTGGATCTCTGTATTCTCTCTGCAAAACTTAAGAGTGTGTCGACACACACTACTGACACGACCATACAGGCACGTCTCTTTGTGGATCTCCCAGTCGTCCCGGCGACAATTTCGTGAGCAGTAGAAGGTGTAGCAACTGTGACAAGACTTGAAATACAGGCAGGCGTTGAACATATTCTCAATCCGGCTGCATTTCTTATTAGCACACACCATAGTGTCATCTTCATCAGTGCTGTGGTCTGGAGAGCACTCTTCTGCACTTCTTTGTAAAGCATCACACCCACTATCGGGGTCTTTGATGGTGTCGGGGCTGGATTTGGAGGAGGGGAGCTGGGTGTTCAGACATCCTAAGTTCTCGTGCCCAGACAAACCCCTGTCTTTCTCATCATCTTCAGTGATTAGCTGTTTTAGCTGGTCTAAAAGGTCTTCACTGGACTTTCTGCTAGTTGGTGGTTTGTAGTCAACGACCAAATCAGCTAAGAGTTCATCCAGCTGCTCTAGGCTCTGCTGCAGGGAGAAGTTGTTATGTTTCCTATCTTTGGTAATGTCTGTTGCATTAGATGGCTGCTTCGGATGAGCTTCTCTGGGAGATGGTGTTTTTTCATCATCCAGTGTATCCCAGCTAACAGAGTGGACATCACGTCGCCGGCTGTTGCCTGCACATAGGTCATTGTCAGTTATGGTGATCTCTGGAGTTACAAACCAATGTCCACTCTTGCTATTCTTCCACGGATTGCTTGAACCCCTCTCTAGAGAGTTTTCAGACAGTGACAGGGCAGCGTAGCGTCTCGGTGAACTTGATAGGTTAAGAATGACAGGTTGAGATGTAACATCAGAGGATGTGCCGTTCCTTGCTTGGTAAAACAAATTTTCATAACTTCGTCCACGTGGCACTGACTGGTCTCTGTCATGACGTGGATAGAGAATATTGTCCCAAGACTTTGAATGGTTTTTGATTTCTGCTCCAAGGCGACTTGTCTCTGTACAGCTATTGGGAAACCACGGGGGTATGCTGGAGTCTTGTCTTACTCTTGGTGGCGTGTGCTGAGAGGACTGATTAGAGTAACCAGATATGCTTGAGCGATACCAGTCATCTGAAAAGGCCTGAGACATTCGAGGGCGTCGACGACCCTCTGTATGGTATGGCCTTGATGAAAAGTACTGCTCCATAGGAGAGCTAAATGGTTTGGAGTAAACAAACCTTGAGTTATTCATATGATACGGATTGAAGCGGTTGTCCTCACCATAGTAAGATCTAGACAGTGGAGTTTGAGAAAAGTATGAACTTGCCTCACTTGTGGAGTAAGGCCTGCCGTATACAGAATGTGCAGGCTCTCTAGGAAAGTTGTCTGCGTAATACGACCTGACAGGAAGGGTGTGAACCCATCGAGTCCTTGGATCGTACTGACTGGTCACTGTACTACCATGACTGGTTAGACTGGACCGATCATCCTGAAAGTAAGCTCTAGAGTAGGGATGCACTGGATAACGGACTGCATCCTCGGTATAGAAAAACTTGGTTGGTATGTTAGGATTTGAGTAAGCTCTTTGTTCTTGAGTCAGATATGGTGCTGTTGGTGATGGCATTCTGTGCATGTCTAGATGCTGGTAAGAGATAGGAGACATACTGGTAGTGTAATGGTACCCCTGTCTAAAATCTCCACTATAGCACTCACTTGGAGTAGGCGTTGGTGAGGAGACCATCTGTCGAGGCACATACAAACCTCTGCTGCTACTGGCCTGAGAGTATCTCTGCCAAAGGTGGTCAGGACGCACACTGGGAACCTGCCTTGATGTGTGCTGCAGTACAGCAGCATCTGGCTTGATGTCCACACGGCACCTAACATGAGGGGTTACAGCAGGTTTATCTGACTTGTCCTCCTCAAAACAGTCTGATACATAGAGGGGGGCATGAGGCTGCAGTTTGATAGGATGCACCTCATTCAAAAAAGGCCTGTTTGATGAGTAGGAATCTCGCACTGTTTCAGAAGTCCTCAAGGTATCTGATGCAGCCTGAGCTGCATCCCTCCCCTTCCTGGTCCCTGGGGGAGACACTGAAATGGGTACAGGAGTGAGAGTAGCCTTAATCCTGGGAGCACTTTTAGACCTGGATCTCTTTTTTGAATCTGACCACGTAAGATTGCTGGTTTTGTCTTGGGTGCTGTGCTGCTGAAACTGCCTGGTGTTAAACAGATCTGGAGATGAAAAGCGAAGATGTCCCGGTTGATCCAATCCATTCCACGCAAGATCTTTATTTAATGTCTGATGCTCGGGCCTTTTGTAAGGATACTCCATCGAGGAAGAGAGGGTCTGTGGGTCATCCAGTGACTCAATGAAGTCAAAACTACGGCAGTGTCTTTTGTTGATGATTTCTGATTTATCAATCATTTTCAAGTCACATTGCTGGTTGGAGTGTAGAGAAATGGAGGGGTCAGTGATGGGATTTAGATTTATGTCCTGATACAGAGTTGATGCCAGTATATCAGGGGGATGTGTCCGAGTCATCTTAAAGAAACTTCAATGATCTCCATTCAGTGTGATTCAAGATCAACACAGCCTGGGGAAAGAAAAGAGATGGAGCATAATCAGCGTTATTGTTTTCTCTGCCATAGGAAGGCTTACGCACCCATGTTGGCGGTTGCTGGTCTCAACCCATCCAAAAGTGTGCTTTGCCAAACCAATCAAAAGTTTATTATAAAAAGAAAAAACAAACTTTTTTAGCCAATGACAAAATACAACTGTTTCTAACTTCTGATTGGATGGACAGCCTACAGCCCACCTCAAAAGTTGCCCACTACCCGCTTCCTTTTCTCATCTGATCTCATATAATGGGAAATAAATGAAAATGTAAAAACTAAAGAAGAGATGTTATGACTTTTAATATTGCATAATTTGCTTCCAAGAGGACACTCTGCAACTTACCTGATGGCAACATGTTTGGAACACCACAAAAACAACAATCAGCTGATCCAAGCAGAGTCGGGCAGAGTGTAAACAACTAATCCATGCCTTGCTGTGACATTAAAACGAGGTCATTTTTAAACTGCAATGTCATATTATCTTAGTAAGACCTTATAAATAACTACACATAAAAATGCTAGTGAAATCTGTTGATGTTTTGTGGGTCTGAAAGGACAAAAACATTTCCTTTCAGATTTTTAAATCCTCAAATATCAGAATTGGTCTTAAAAATCCCTCAGTCAGGCTCTATTTAGAAAAACAAAGGTTGACTTCGGTTAGCATTGCTGCTATACCAAATGTGCCGACAGTGTCAACGCCAAGAATGATGAGAATTTTTCTAAAGAGTGGTGAACAGACCACTCATGAATTGAGACTTTTTAAGTGTCTTCAACATATTACAGTACTGTTCTAGAAACAGTGTATAGTATATTGTATTGGTGCCACAAAGTTAGGAAGAATCAGTCCACAAAATCTGGATCCATTCTTCCAAACTTTGTCACAAGAGGAGATTATTTAGGTTATTTAATGCTTTAATTGTGGAGTTGTATTTTTTAAATTGTTATTATTTCTTTTATGGTGACATTAAAATGTTATGTACTCTACGTGTTTGACTAAAGAATGAGCCTATATGACTAAAAGTAAATAAAGGCTCCCACCTATGCAAAAATAATGAATAATCATAATTCTAGGGCATACCATCAAACTGCTAGCTTGATATAGTAGGTCTTCAACTAGCTGAGAAGTTGGGAAGTAATGCACTAGCTTCTAACAACGGAAAGTTTGTTTATTCTCAACTTGCACATTTTCACTCTCTTTCTGTGTAAACCATGTTGGAAAAGTAAAGGTCAACATGCTGAGCTTCAGGAGTGAGGAGCAACCCCATAGCTAACAGCAGTGTAGTTTACAAAGCTCTTATTTAATAGTGTTAATGTAGTTATCAAATGCCAATATCTCACTGAGGGCTAATGAAGGTGAACTGCCTTACACTCCCACTTGTGGCCTACTGCACGTGATGCCTTCTTGCCCCACAGTGGCTCCACTTTACCATTAAAGGCTTGCAGCATGCTGCCTTCTGCTGCAGCTAATTAAGAAGGCAGTTTTGAGGGACAAGCCCTATTTTTTAAGACTGAACAAGTGTCTCTGAGAGCAGAATTATCCCTCAGAATATGCACTATGCAAATACATTTCACCAGTCCCAGGGGCAATATATAACAGAAGCAGAGCAGGCTCTGACCACCTGCAACAATGATATTGTTAGTCTTAGAACCAAAGTGGGACATTTGATTAAAGAAAAAATATAAACGAGGAGTCCAGAGCATGAATAATTAGCATCACGCGATTTTTAGGTTCCCAGACTACGATCCAGCTTCCACATCCACTGATGACCACGGATAAATTTACTAAAATATAACCATCTATGTCGTTCCTCTTACACACTAAAGCATAGTCAATACAACAAACAGTTTAGAGAGCACTACAAAGATGTCACTTTTCTACCTACTCAGATCTGCCTCAGACTTTAATTTGCCTTCATCCCACTCATTTTGTTATTTCCAAAATAGACATTGCGCATTCTCACTTTCCCCTTGTTATCCTGCCCACTAACTGGAAATGGGCTGACCTTCCTAAAATTCTGCGTTACTCATATCAAGGGTAGATATGAACTCGTGACTCTTGATGTTAATAATGCTGCCAAAATTAGAACTGCTGAGGAGCATGAGTTCAGGGCAGATTTTACAGATGATGTGAGAAATGACACTGGGCACAGAATAAACCCAAGTACACCTCACAAAGGGTTTCAACTTATATATATATATTATATTATATATATGTTTATAATGCATATAGTTTGCTTTTCAAAACCTTGATTTATCCAAATATCACAGATCAATGTGAAAGATGAGATTATTCTTTTTTGTAATTTTAATTATACATATATATATATAAACTTCACAAACTCTGTAATCATAGTTTGGTTGTTGGCGATGCATATAAGAATTAACCCTTTAATAGTTACATTTCAGGTCTCTAATATTAGCTATATAAACCTTTACTTGGTGTAGTATTTTATATTTTATATAGAAATCTTGTTGTAACTTACAGATGTTATATCTTTTCTAAAAATGGAAAAGCCACAATTTCAACTTTGGTAATATTTTTCCATAAATGGAATTCTTTCATAAACTATTTCATCTTCTTTGATATCTTTCAGTTGCATCTTACTCAAATTCCTTCATGTTTATGAATGTAAAGAATCATTTTTTGAGTGAACCATAACCCCTAATCATCCTCCTCCCCATCACTATAAAAAGCCAAAATTCAGAATTGTTATTATTTGTCCCAACCTCATTGAGCTTGTATTTTTAGAAAAACGAGGAAAAAACATCAAGTTTATGAATAGTGCAATCAGCTGAATATCTCAAGTTTTAAATAAAAAAAAACTTCAGATACCGATGTGTAACTGTGGTAACTGCATATGTGTAGACGTTAGCTCTGAAGGCTTGGGAGTAGTGATGCTGAATGCCATAACATTTAAAATCTGCCAGTAGCTCCAATCTCGCCAAGAAAACGGCAAACTGGTCCAAGAAACAAAAAAAATCCAAATTGCTGTAAATATGTGAATTTCTGTCAGAGCCTGCAATCTCTGGGCCTCCATGAAATAATTAGGAATTAGTTCAGTTTAAAAACAGACCACTCAACTCAGTCAACGGTCCAGAGGAGAGGTTTACAAGTCACTTTTATATGTAAACTGATTTTTTACATGACTATACATTTAGAAGGGCAACCTAAGGAGCTTGGAAAGAAAGGTAACTGGACTCCTTTAAGTTTCTCGAAAACTTTTCACCTCTCATCCGAGAAGCTTATTCAGTTCTAAGACTAAATGGTGGAGAGTCCCGGGTATTTAAGCCCTCGTGGGAGTCGTGGCAGACAGCAACTGTCTGGCACATACAATCCAGTTTTGAGATCCCTTCCCGCCTTAACGCCCATTTGATCTTAGAACTGAAGAAGCGTCTTGGAGGAGAGGTGAAACATCTTTAAGAAACTTAAAGAAGTCCAGTCCAAGGTCCTTAGATCAGTGTTTCCCAACCTTTTGGAGCCACGGCACATTTTTCACATTAGAGAAATCACGCGGCACTACACCAAACAACAAGGTCACAAAAAGCAGATTGATCATTTTTCCCTGCGCACCAGGTATAGAGGAATTGGCTTGGTTTGTCCCCAGCACTACTCATGCTAGGGCTTTCATCTGGGTTGGAATTTTCTCCAGGACGCAGGTCAGATAGACTACTTTTTCTTTCCAAATATTTACCTATTAATATTACGCGCTGTGTCATCTCACAGCATGACTATTATTAGAGAGGGTAGTTGTACTGCCCTCTATTGGAAGAGAATGTAATTGTTCTGCACGTTACGCCGATCGCTTAGAGTACTAATCAGGTGGAACCAGGAAATGTTCCACCATCTTCCACCTAATCATTTCTCACGGCATACCTATGTGCCACAGCACAGTAGTTGGAAAACACTGCCTTAGATTACCATGACCTGGACTGAACCTACACAGACATTTTAAAAGGCTACGAAATCTAAAACGTGTTCATCTACTGGAATTATAATCATCATTTTCAGTAATTTGTAATAGCTTAGTAGTTGTATTTTTCATTTTATAGAATATATTATTTGTTTCCTATACATAGAAAATGTTTTGGTGTTGTTGTCCAAGTCATGGTAAAAGAACTACTGTATATCTAACTGTATATCATTCTTTTAGGGCATTGTATGAATATTAAAAAGATGAACTTTAGATGCAAGCTACAGCTGACAGATGCGGTTCCTAGCATGGTACTAAACGAAAAGGTCCTGCTGAATGAGTGGGTTGCATTCATAATACAAGCAATTTAATCACACCAAACAGACCTCGAGGTTTGTTTAAGCCTTAAAGGGATTTTCTTAGTTTAAATATATGGGTGGCTCCATGCGTGCAAATCGTCTTCAGTCAGAAACTCTGGAGAAGACTTTGGTATGGCTTATATCCTCTGCTGGCTAAGAACTCTACCTCCAGCTCAGTCTGGCGGCTGCTGTTGCCCTCACAGCCCCTCATCAGACTGCAGATGCTGAGAGAGTGTTATCAGCACTAATGTTGAATTACAGTTTGACAGATGAATGAAGCTATAACATCTATAATATAAACCCTGTGGTGGTCTGGTCTATTTGACAGTCTGTTAAGCTGAGAAATAAACAATCCTTTCCCAGAATGAAGAATTCCTTTAAAATCTGTTTTATTTTTACTTGACGAAATCTTCACATACATTTTTAAATAAATCTAGGAATTCCCTCCCTTTGTCCTTCATGTTTTTTTTTCATTTTCAAACGAGTTGAAGTAAACAATAATTTTAAAAGGTAAGTCTGTTTATGTGTTTTATTTGTGCAAATTAAGATAATCCAGATTAAATGTCCTTTGAAATGTTAATTGTAAAGGACAAAATGCTAAATTAGCAAACTGAGTTTCTTACTATACTGCATTTTAGATATTTTAAATACATAAAATGTTTATATATTTTCCAAGTAAATCTAAGGAATTAGGGCTGTTCGATATAACGATATATATCGGATGACGATATAAAAACGTCTATCGTTTCATTTTACGCTATCGTTTGTTTCGTGGTGTCGCAAAATAAACTGTTTACGGCAATATTTTTTCACGGTTTTGATGGTCACTGTAGTGGCTATATTAATTTCTTAAAGTTCTCTCTTTCTCTTATTTTTAATATAACCACACTACGGACGGACAAGCGCCTGTTTTACGACAACGACGGTAACACCATCACGTGTCCGCTTGTTTATTTTCCACATAAACCTTTCACAATAAAGCTCAAGATCCTGTTGAGACTTTTCAAAATAAACTGAACCACGTGAAAGAGTATGCAGAGTGTTTACGGATGAGAAGAAAAAAAAAGAGCCGTCAGGTGCTAAAAAATAAACCTTAGACTCAAACGTTAGAACAGGCTTTCCCCCGCAACACTTCACGCAAGTCGAGCTGCCCGAGATTCACAGAGTTTACAGAAAATTTTTAATTTTTGTGATTTATATCGTTATCGGACGATAGATGTCTTATATTGGGATATGAGATTTTGGTCATATCGCACAGCCCTATAAGGAACTACTTCCAATATGTGTAAGGGTGAGTAGATATAAATGTAACATAAGCTTAAAAGACTAACCCAATTAGAAAATTTCAGGCCAACAGCCACAACTTAAAGCTCACTGATTACTAAGATTACTGAAATATAAATGAAATACAGCAATGTACATGCTTATGTCGCCTTTCTGTAGCAAGTATTACGTTAGCATAACTATGTAAAGAAAGCTGCTCTGAATATTTTCCAATAAATAACAGACAACTTTGACGAATCTCTGATTAAAGAACAACCAAAACATTTTGTTGTTTTTGTTTATTTGGGGGTTTTTTTAAGGCCTCTGGAGAGTATTATGGACAAAATGTTCCAACAATGGGTTTTTATGTGTCACACACACACACGGGCTTTCTTGTTGGCACTCACCCACAAGCCAACCCTGAGTTACCATCTGTTCATCATGACGAGAGAGGCCTGACCAGCCATCTCTGTCATGTCTCCACAACACACCTAAATATCACGTCTGTTCACAACAAACCCCGACACACACGCGAACGCATACACCGCTATTCACTGATTTTCATGGTTTGTTGCGTTCATTGTCACATTGTAAAGCACAAATATGAATATTTTTCTACTTTTAATATGCAGGAATAGCTATAGTTATATATACTAATTAAAATAGGGTTTCTCAGATTTACAGACAGGAAAATCCAGTGGTTAACAGACAACAACAACCAATCACAGACATTTAGGGGTTTAGTTAAATATTTCATTATGTTTGACCATATGAAGCCATTTGTAGTAAAAACTACTGCACCTAGTGTGATTACTATAACAGTAAAACATGTTTTGTAATGTTGAGAAAAGCTTTGTTCTTCTTTACATAGCGGGTTAGATAGTACCACGCGATCTCTTCCGGCATGACTGGGACCACTGTCTTGAATGCTGAATGTCAGTGTAACACAACTGCGATTGTCAGACTAGCTCTTGTTTTAATTTATTACAAATAAATTACCAATGTCCTATTAATGATAAATCTAGAAATGATTTTTTCCTATTTAGTGCCACTAAATAGGAAAAAATGTTGAACCTAGCTTCCAATCTTTCTATCCTTAAAAATCTAAATAAATACTTTTAAGGAGGGGCTTGCAAAAACTAAGGCCTTGTTGAGCTCTAGGTTTTATTATTATAGCACTGTTATTATCATTATTATTAACATTTAGTGAGCATTCCAATGCCCAAATTTGACTCAAACAAGGACACAGCTTTAATCCTTTAATGGGTATGGATGAACAGTGCTCATCAAATTATGTCGTTTCCCGATATTGGTAAAACAGCCTTACAAAACTGATCCCCAAAGTAATGCTAGAGCATTCAACTGCACAGGAGATGCAAAAGAAAATTTAAAAAGAAATTGTGCTGCATATAATTTTGAAGGTTGACAGTAACTTTAGGTCTCTCGCTGACACATCTGTTAACCAGAATATTGCTTCCAAATCGCACTGATCCAGGAGGAAAGAGGGAAGATTTGTGTTTTGGAATTTCAGGATGGGACAGGACATCTTGACTCAGTGAATCCACAAATTCCTTCCTCTGTCTTCACGGACTAAGCTTTCTCCTTAATAGAGAGACTCCACTTTAGCACAAGTAGAAAAACCACATGCCACATACTGTCTCCATGGCTACGGCACACAGCAAAGAATCCATTAAATGCTCCTGCAGTTGCACACTGAGAGCAAAATCTCAGCCTGAGGAGAAAAAAACATCAACTGATAATCGATGCAAACATGCGTGTGAGCAGATCGACCTGTGCTACTTGATTTTAAAGGATGTAACAGTAATTTTACATAACAGCCTATTCATAGAGCCAAAGGCTGTACTGCATGGTATTAGGCTTTACGTTTCTTATATAAAGCTAAATGTTCTGTATGCAGTCCAGAATTAATCTGAGATCAAATCCATTTGTTTGCCATATTAAAGAGTAACAAAAAGCAACTTTAAAGACTGCATTCTTTCCTTTTCTATCACAATCGTGCTGCAAATTTTCCTGAAACCTCCCGCGCCCAAACCCAAAGCAAGACGCATTGAGCCTCGAAGCCTTACCAAACATTTGCTCTGATACACTCGGGCAAATCTTTTTATTTTGGTGCGGCACGGACGGCCCTCCATCCTTTGTGGCTGACCTAACGCCTTTGAGTCCGGAATGACATCATTAAAAAGAAATAAAACATAAATACTGAAGCAGCCACGGGGTTCAAATCAGGACGGAGCCCACGGAGAAGGCTAAAGAGGGGGAGTTCGAACAAGTTTGTTGCGGTAAATGTTTCGAGAGTAAACGACGGGCCTTCTTACCGTCTCGCCAGTGAGTACATGGCATGCGGTGGACATGGCGAAGCGGCAGCCTTGCTCTCCGTGTGGGTACGGCGTTAGCCCCGCTGCACCTGCTGTGCGCCTGCCGGAGCCCGACACCTGTCCTTCATGCCCATTTCACATGTTGTGCGCTTCACCCCGCGATGCTTCTGTGTGTATGTGCGTTTGCCAGTGATGGAGGAGGTGGTGTGTCTGAGCCTGCGCTTGTGCGCGTGCCTCTGGGGGCGTGGTTGTGCGTGTTTTTGTGAGGAAGGGAGGGGTGGTGCTGAGGGAGCTGGGGGCATGTGGCAGTTCGAGCCTCGGAGCAGCACCGCGGTGTCGCTGCGTATCTGAGTCCCTTAAAGGCCTTTGCAGGGGCATTTCCGGGGGTTTCTGCGCTCTGCAGTCACTGATGCTCATCGTGGAGGGAAAGCAGAGATGACAGCTACATTTGTACAGTTTTCAGACGTAGTTTAAGATCAACTTGGATTTCCCGTGGTTCTTGACGTAACTTCTGTTGCTCCTCTCATATTGATGGTCATGAGGTAGAGAAAAAATAGTCCTGTAATTGGGACAACTGACTTTTTTATTTCTTTCTTAATCGCCTTGTTGTTTAGGGAAAATAGTGGAAAAACGTCCCCTGTAATTTTTTAAACCCCAAGGTGACATTTTCAGACAGCTTTCAGGTATTCAGTCCGTTAGAATGTATGGTACAGGGTGGCATCAGGTAATAGCATTTGACCGGCCTTATTCTGCAAATGTCAACCCTGTGGATGTGAAAAACCGCATTTCTATAAAGTCACAAATCCTCTAATTAAAAATTATTGCAGCCTAGTTTCTCCTTTATTATCTGAAGTTTCTTGGCAATGCCTTGATTCAGTCAAATGTCCCCTATTGATTTTAGATCTTTGCTGTTGCAGGCATCCGCTCTGCTTTTAATATTAGACTTAAAACTTTCCTTTTTGATAAATCGTATAATGAGGGCTGGTCAATGGTCAATGGTAACTTTATTGTCCCTGACGGGAAATTGATTCGCAGTATGTCAAAACAAACAACAAACATACAACCAACACATCACGTACACTCATTAAAAAAAATACTATAATATAATATAAGCCTGATAAAACAACCTAGATTTTCCATCGAAAAAAGTGCAATGTGCAATGGCAACAACACTTACAATTTAGTGTTGTTAATTAAGATAATAGCACTAGGTACAAACGACAATTTGTGTCGCTTCGTCTTCACTGCAGTCATTTTATAACGACGACCTGATGGAAGCAGTTGAAAATCGTTAAAGAGAGGATGATCTGAACACAACAGGACAGAGGTTGCCTTCCTCAGCACCTGCCTGTTATAAAAGTCCACAAGCTGGACCTGAGACCTCCCTGAAATCTTGCTCGCCACTTTAACCAGATTGTTAAGTCTGGTCTTATTATCCATGGACATACTACCGTACCAAGCAATGATACAGAAAGTTAAAACAGATTCAATAAAACTTTTATAAAAGAGAGTCATCATTTCAGATGAAACATTAAAACCTCTCAACCTCCTTAAAAAGTATAGTCTTTGTTGGGCCTTTTTCACTGTAGCAGCAAGATGTGACTCAAAGGACAGGGTCTTATCAAGAACAACTCCCAAATACTTGTAACTATCCACCATTTCGATGGCTGCACCATTTACCACTGTAAGCGCAGGATGAGGGGATGACTTCCTGAAATCAATAACCATGTCCTTGGTTTTCAAGGTGTTAATCATTAAGAAGGACTGATCACACCATGAAACACACCATGGATCAGGTGACCCTGAATTAGGGCTGCTCGATTATGGCAAAAATGATAATCACGATTATTTTCACTGAAATTGAGATCTCGATTATTTGACGATATTTATTTAACCCTTTAAGACCTACTATAGAACCAAGTCCGCCAGAGCTTATATTATTTTTTTACATGTTGTAGTGCCATTTGTGGGAGCATTTCAAGTTGCTATACAACTGTTATAGCCCATATTTTAATAATATGTATGCATTGAGTCCATAGTAACTACATTAATTGCAAAAAAGTGCAATAAACTACAAAAAAATTGAAAACCTTTTTGGGGGGTTTTTTTACATATATTTCTACTTGGAGAAATTTAAGAGGTTTATCCCTCAAAACTTTAAATACAAAAAAGTTTCAAAAAATAGTTTACAACAACAGGAAATTTATTTTGAGTGTCTTCATAGTTTTATTTTGGAGATACAGCAATTTTTATATACACTGCAGGAAAAACGAAAAAACAAGCCTATGATGCAAATTTGCAAAGAAAACAGCATGTGCATCAAAATAACCTATTTCCAGCAGTGCAATTCGAGTTCTAAGCATCCCAGAAATTATTCAGAAAAGTCAAACATGACTTATAAAAACACTGGTATAAGGCCTACAAGTAAAAAACTACATTTTCCGCGAAAATGATGTCACTTCCGGTTTCTGGCAGGAAATGGCGGACATGCGATCCGGTTGTTCAGTCTGACGTCACTAGCCGTGTCTGGGTCTAAACTCTGGTGCAGGTCCATATATGAAACGATCACTATGGCATTACTGAGAGTTGAAAAACTGTCTAAAGTCTTTCATCTTTAATAAAATGATCAGCGTTCTGCTCTACCAGGTGTAACAATTGAGTTTAACATCCAGGCATCCATGAAAACGGAATTTATGACATTTAACGGAGTTAGAAGTTAGCAGGGAGTTAGCTCGCTAGCTTCTATCTAAATACAATATAGCATGTCCTGACTGCGGGGTTTTGGAAACAAATTAAAACGTACAGCTCTGTTATCACTTCCAGCATAAATGAAGACAGAAAACTAAACAGCAGTGACGTTTGTAGGGTTACTGAAGTTGGGCTAGCTGGTATATAATGATGTGCTACGTGACCGCTAGCGACACAGCTATGTTAGCATAATATAAACAAGCTAACTTTTTTTCCACTCGATAAAAGTTACCGTGAGTGTTCTCGGTGGTCAGGAACAAATGTAATCGCATGGCAGGATGCTGTAAAAGGACCAAACTTCAGCCAGGAGAACAACTGAGATAATCCATCCACAATATGAGGTTAGTCATTCATATACTGCTGCATGGGCTGGGCTGTAGTTACATCCTAAGGTTTTAAAAACTGAGCTTAAATAAATGATTAGCGATAATAAAAGCCGAGGGAGGTCAACAGTGATCACTGACTTTTTTAGGAGCTTTTTGAGATCAAATAGAAGAAAATACATAACATTAAACATGTTAACAACACAAAAGCCATATTAAACGCAGACTACCTTAGACCCGGAAGTAGGATCCGTCGCGTCATCACTGAACAACCGGATAGTTCGTGCTGACGTCTGTTTCACTGTGGGAAGTGTTACGAACAGCTGATCGGATCAGCAAAGCATGTTTCTGGAATATTATGTTTTTGTTCCTGCAAGCGCTTTTTATGCAATTTTTGCAAAGCTTTATGTGGAAGGAAACCGTGACCGAGGACAAGCTGATGGCATAAGATGTAAGTACAACTCCTCTGGTTTCATGTGCAAAAAAAATTATTGCGCTAGCTTACACGGTTCAGGTTCTACAGGGATTTAAAAATAGTTACACAAAACAGAACATGCTGCTCTGACCGGCTTTAAAGGGTTAACAATAACAATGTATTGAATAATGACTTTAAAAAGTAATATAAAATAGTGTGCAGCACCACTGAAGTTTTTTTTTTTTACCTCTCTTTTCAACCAATGGCAGTCACTCTCCTCTCCAAATAACTTCTGCTTAGCTTTCCGAGCTTCCCTTGGGTCCTCTTAATCAGCGGTCTCCAAACTTTTTTGGCGCCACGGACCGGTTTATCCCCGACAATATTTTCACGGACCGGCCTTTAAGGTATCGCGGATAAATACAACAAAATAAAACTAGTACCAGTACTGAAAAAAAAAGAAGATTTATTCATAACACACATGAAAAGACCAAGGAGAACCGAGTTAACAATCAAAACGATAACAAAATAACCCTGAAAATCATACATTTCACACCTGAGCCTCAACTCTCGCGGCCCGGTACCAAACGACTCACGGACCAGTACCGGTCCAAGGCCCGGGGGTTGGGGACCGCTGCTCTTAATTGTTGTGACACGTGTTCGAAATGCAGAGAGGTGCGCTGGATTTCGAACACGGAGCAGCGCGAGAGTAAAGCATGAGGGAGGGGCTAATAATCGGCTCAGTCATTTTTAATGATCGTTGAAAGCCCAGATCGTAATCGTGATTAAAATTCGATTAATTGAGCAGCCCTACCCTGAATCCTCACTTAGTTACACTCGAATAAATCTTAGTCTGCTGGTGGCTTCCCATGATGCTCTGAGTGTTTCTTCTTCACTCACCCCTATGTGTTCTTCCTGTTAAAAGGGAGTTTTTCCTTCCCACTGTTGCCAAAGTAATAATAATAATAATAATGGATTGCATTTATATAGCGCTTTTCGGGACCCCTCAAAGTGCTTGTTCATAGTGAGTTGTTTCAATGTTTGACCTAACAATATAAAGTGTCTTGAGCCAACTGTTATTGTGATTTGGCGCTGTATAAATAAAATTGAATTGAATTGGATTAGTCACGCTTTTCTTAGCCCGCCCACTGCTACTCGCATCTGCCCCAAAGTCTCACGTCGCCACATCTTCTGCATTGTCTGAACTGATGATGGGGACAGCTGGCTTTGAGCCCCAGCCCAAAGCATGTGACTGGCGCAGCAGAACTGCTTACTGAAGCACTCTCACAGCAGATAGAAATCACTACAGACAAACTGTGCTGATCAGGCAGAAGAATGCAATAATACTTACCTCTGACAGATCTCATTTTGTTACAGGAGAAGCAGCTTTCTGCTTGAGCACACTGGAGTATGACCACTTTTCTTATTATTATTATCTCTTTTCCTGCCTGCTCACTGGTTACAAAACACACATCTAACTGGGACTCCATCTGTGAGATACCACGTGTACGAGATATGATTCAGAATACAGTGGATCTCACATTGTGGCATCCAGCATTCCTGAGAGTGGGATCTATCCGAGTATGTGTGAGTCACTCTCTCTCTCTCTCTCTCTCTCAGAGTACACTGGCATCAGTTTGTGTCAGCTGTTGGTTACCATGCATAAGTGTCTGTCAGCTTGGTGATAGCAGGTGTCTTAGGCACCTTGTAGACTCTAACAGAGAGGAAATAAGTGGCTTTCTGTTGATTAGAGACTTCTCTGACAGGGATCCGTCAGGCTTACATCACCGCAGATCACTGCTTCACTCTGCTTCGACTGCTTAAACAAGCTTCAATACTTGAAGGTTGTTTCAATACGGTAAACACCCTTCAGCTCTGCAGCTCTCTCTAGTTAACTCTATGGAAGATTAAGTGACTCTGCAAACTTTTAGTTCTCATCTCCATGTTCCCATTGGAGGAAATTACATAAGAGATGTGGAGGTGCACACACACAGTCAGACCCCATCACTTACAAATTCCAGCTCCGACCGTGGCAGGCTAATAGAAAGGAACTGAGCTTCTTTTCTGGCCTGTAATTATATGTCTGACAAAACAAGAAAAACACATTAGACTGACATGGTAAGGCAGCCATGTTAAAAGAAGAAACCCCAGGGAAATCACCAGGGTCGCTAGGGATATTAACCATCCACTGCAGTGCTGAATATTTTACAGAGCCAGAATTAGACCTGTTGGGTCTGTTTGTGACTGAATGTGGTGAGTACTTCAGTTCCTTCAGAAATATCATCATTAGGGCAGTCATGTTATCAGATTTTCACACTGTGGTCCAAAGAGTTTATGTTAAAGATATTTTCCCAATATCTAAATTACAAAATATATATCAGTAATAACCCTACCAGCAAAAAAAATGTGGATTTTTGTCTATCGTGTGTTGTCTTTTTTTAAGAAAATAAATGAAACTCCAAATAAAAGTGCATGAAGGCAACAAGCGTCTGTAACCATATATGTACAAAAGAACATAAAAAGAATAATCCCTCAGTTACTTACAATATTTTCATATATGCATTATTTACTTGATATTTTATTTTTAAACCTCACATTTATTGTTTACTTCTGTAGGGGCATCCCTAGCTGATTTTAATTCAGTGGACTTATATTCAGAGAGTGAAGTGTGGCAGTGATAAATCTGAAGCTTCACTGGGAGATGCTTCCAGTCTTCCCTTAATTCCAAAACCCAGATTAAGTCCTCAAGAAATTAAACCACTCAGCCCTCTCTCTTCAGCCTTCTTACCCCAGACATCATTTACAGTTGTGCAAATCCATACAGGGTGTTCGCCTCTCAGGCAGCATGCTCCATTAGGATTTAGAAGCAGCTATGTGTGGTGTTTGGATGCTCCTTTGCATCAGTAGGATGCTGTACAATCCACAGAGTTTTGATTCAAAGTGAATCAGATTAAATCATATGCAGAAGATCGCAGAGAGAAGAACTGCCGCAGGCACTTGGTGTCGGCGGGTAGCTCATGCTTCACGTTACAGAAGTTGCAAAAATTAAGTAATTTCCTGATCACTCCCTGACGCAAACAGCAAATTATTAGTTTAGTCCCACAGAAGAGAATACAGTAATAACAATGGAATTACGTGCACTTGTCCTGTGCTTAATTAGGAAACTATGTTTACCCTGGCTGCACAGAAAAAGAACAATCCACTCCAAGTAACACTTATAAACAAATTCATGTACAAGCCAAACCATTTGGGAGCAGTATCCATGGTAACGCACACTGAGTAGGAGCAAAAGAGACTGAATTCATTTCAAAGGGAATGAAGAAAAGTGCTGTTGGGAGACTTCCACAGAGACGATCAAAATCTATGTCATAATTTTAAGATAAACTGAGGTGAAAATGTGCTTGTAACCCTGCAACAATCTGCAAATGCACCACAGCCGGGATTTGGCAGCGCAGCTTTATGTCGACTGTACATTTGGTAGAGAGATGCGACGCGGATGCCTCTTACATCCCAGATTATCTCCAGCAGAGATTGACAGCTTAAAGTTAAAATAAGGTTCGCTATAAGGAGACCCCTCTGGCAGCCTCCTGGTAAAAATAAGACGTGATGAAAGACCTGCACTCATGTGGGCATATTCTCAGATCCTCCTCTCAGTACATGTAGGTCAAAGTAAGAATAGTGTAGATGTTATTCACAGTTGCACTGAGCAAACACAAACTCCTCTGTCCTTGCCTCTGGAGTCACACTAAGACATCCCATGGTGAGACTTAATTAAATCTTCATAGCACACTCCTCACTCATCCTTCATCATCTGCCATTTTGGCTAAGAAATCATCCAAGTCATGTGTGTGTGTGTGTGTTTTTTAAGGGAAAACACATTCAGGCCTTGCATAGAAACAGCGTGTTTCCATGCAAAAGCGCCTGATAACCTGACTCAGAGATTTTCATGCAACCTGCAGAAACCAAATGCAAACTGTTAGCTCAGAGTTTCAAGAGATTTCCAAATGGTGATTAAGGTCAGCAGGCGGTTTTATGATGCAGAACTGTCATTAAGGTCCAGCTATTCAAGACAGGACAGACAACAAATCTTTTGTGCCTCTGTTAGGAAGAATCAATGAGGACCTTCTAAATATGGATGTCATTCACCCTCTACCCCACATCAGTACAATGCAAAGTAGTACTGGGTTGCACTAATTGTGCGAGGCTGTAGATTACGTATAATCATCAGCCACTGTTTCCCATTTGAGTGCTGAATAACGCATTCAAATCCTAAACTGACACCACATTTTCTTTTCTTTTTTCCCTCATAAAAGAATGACTGAGGACATTTGCTGTATGCATTTTGTACTGAATCTATTACTTGTTATTTGAGCCCGGTGTCTCAAACTGTTTCTATTCAAATCCTGCTTAGTAAGCCTATCAAATGACGTGTGCAAAATCAGCTTTGACACTTGCTTCAGTTTGTGAATAAACAGCATTTTTAATGTATGTAATTACACATTCTGGTTCTAACCAATGCAGATGCACCTGTGCTTTGCAGCTTCTCTGGGCTGTTTAAATGGGTCAGCTCTAGAAATATTCTCCCTCAGAGAAGTGTGGCCTCCCTCCCCTTTTGTCTTCTCCCTTGTCTGTAAAGGAACGAGAGTACTGCTGGCAATAGCCTTGAATGCTTTATTTGTGAGCAGCAAAGTCATGAATGCTACATTAGGATGACTGCACAACAACTGGACTACATGAGAAAAGAGAACGACCATCAAAGTTTCTGTTGTTTCTTGAGAAAGGATTTTCCAGGCCATGATCAACTCTGTCCAGTAACAACCGGCTACATTCCACCTAGTTTTTTAGATAAAAGTAGCTTTAAGCAACAAATTATGTACTCTTTCAAAGCCTGAATATGCTGTACTTTGACTAGATACCCACAAAGCATTTGATTTCACCGAATGGCCTATTTTACTGAAAACTCCCAAAGAGGTTTGGATTTATTTTGGTGGATGGGAATGAAATGATCCATCACTATGCTAAATCTTCTGTTATAACAAATAAGATTATGTAAGTCAAAGGAGCTTGCAAAGAAAAGCGTCTGGACTTCTTTAAGTTACTTGAAGACGTTTCACCTCTCATCCGAGAAGCTTCTCGGATGAGAGGTGAAACGTCTCCGAGAATGAGAGGTGAAACGTCTTCAAGTAACTTAAAGAAGTCCAGACGCTTTTCTTTGCAAGCTCCTTTGACTACGATGACCTGGATGACTGAGAACCTTCACAGACAAGATTATGTAAGAGCATCAGGTTGTCGTATTATGCTGTATGCCAGTGATTTGCTTGTTACCTTAGTGAATAATTGATATAATTTGGCTCTCCAGACCATGAGTAAGTCAGCCCACCCCCCCAGCCTGAAATACAGCCGGTGAAAAAAACATGCGTCACTCGCTGTTGCTCTCTTAATGTCTTACAATTGGTAAGTAATAGTTATGATCTCAGAAGTTCACTAGATTCTTATTCAAATTAAATATACATTTGATAAATTCTCTTGTAGTTTGATTACTTACCACACCATTGCTAGACAACACTTTTGATACAAGGTGTGGATACGCAACTTACTCTGTTATATACTTTTCATTTTGTGAATGAAGCTGTGGTACTAGTGTTTTTTCTAGTACCAAACAGTACAAAGTTCATATTTGTGATTCATATTTCATGCTTTTATCTTTTATGGAGGCTTGAGAAAAGAATGAAATGTGAAGGATTGCAAAGTCTTATATTAAGAGTTGTTCAATAATACAGCAGCCACTGGTTAATTCAGTTTAAAGTGATTCACTGTTTTCATTATTCTAAGGTCATGCTACATAAATTTTACCCCTCTATGTCTCTAGTCTGTGATAAATGTAAATTAAATGATGTCACATTTATTTTGGGCTTGTCACACCCCCACCCCTCCATCTTTTTTTCTGGGTTTTATCAAAGGACTCTGTCATTTGTTCCTTTACTTCTTTAGTTCATTCCATGCACAACACATTTCATGACGCATTAAAAATGTATATATTTTTAAAAATTTATTAGATTTTCTTTCCTGATCAGATGAGCATTTTACCTGCAAACGAGACCTAGATTTGTCAGGAAGGAACAGCCACCGGGCAGCCAGATAAGAACTGCAAGCAAAGCAGATAGAGCTTTAAAAACCACGGTGACCTTTCATGAGCGAGCAGCTATAAAACATCCTGCCTGCAAATTGGATTTTGCACTCCAGACACTTTTGTCTGCAATGAAAACTTTCAAGGAAGAAATAAAAGAATCAATCTGGTGATTAAAATTGAACGCTCTCCCTCTCTCTCATTGCATAAAACCTACCTGCCAAAACATTTGCACAGACAGATGAGGGAAAGGAAAATCTAATTTTAATGTAGTTCTTTCAGCTGTAGATGCACTCACTGAGTTGTACAAGACAAGGCAATGAAACACATCCCTCTTCACATTAGAGGGGGTGCTTAATAGTATCGAGCCTCTCTCAGCTGCAGCTGGTGCATTCAGATTTTAAGCCCGAGTGAAAGCCCCAAAATTTGGGAACATAATAGTTGTGTTTTTACTCAAACACCATGAATGGGTCTCTGTTCTACAAAGAAGGGATGCCAGTTTAGTTTTGTTTGGTAGTGTGCGGGCTTTGATTTCCGTTTTTCTATGTGACTTAAAGTCGTACGATTAAAATTTGAGCATCAAGAAAAACTTTGTTTTTCAGCAATGTTAACATAATTGCTAATACAATGATGAATCATAATGACTGAATGACTGAATAGTAATACATACAAAATCCCAGGGCTCTGTTCTGTAGCACTCAGGATGCTTTTACTTACTTAAAAAGGATGTTTTTTTTTAATATAAATTAACACTTTCAATGGAAAAGGAATGCATATACTGTATTATAAGTCATTTGTAATGGCCAAATAAACATGTTACATTGTAATATGGTAGAATGTGGTGTTTGTGTGCTTACAGAAGTGAGACTGTAGGCCCACACCACCTTGTGGCCACATTAGTATGTTTTATGTTGAAAAATACTGTCAAACTATAGGACATTCTTAAAAGACATTTCTTTATAGAGGTCAAACACACTGCAATTTAACAAAACACCAGCAAATAAAAAAATCCTTCAAAAGCACACAAAACACAACATAAGTAGAATGAAACAAAATTGAACTAGATCGAAAAAAAAATATAACACACACACAATGGAAGTAGAAAACGCTTTAAAAAACAGGCGGCAAGTGTTCATGGGGAGACAATAACGTGACGGAACAGCTGCGGCAGGGACAAGCTAGCAGTAAACAGCTAATAGCAAACATGTATCTACAGTATTGTATGAATCATGTGATTAAAACACAGATTACCTGAATCTTTTTCTAACTCATAACACAGATGAGTCCCCTCGGTGCAGTTCTTCGCACATTTTGGCTTCTGTCACTTTTGTTGCTGGTCCATCGCATTATTATCTTCCCCAAAATACTTATGTTGTTTTTATGTTTTGCTATGTTGTTTGTTTGTTTTTTTGTTTTTGTTCAACTTACTTTTGTGGGCTGTGTTTTTGGGGGGCTAAGGGTTAGGTTTGCTGGTGGTATCTTTAGTTGCAGTGCATTTGACCTCTCAGGGCCACCGTATTTTTAGACGCTAGCTTACAGCAATGCAGAGTATAAACAATACTTTGCCTAATATTAAAGTCATTCACAACCGAATACTATGCACTGTACCCATTTAATATAAATACCTAAAGTCTATGAATTACTATTATATATATCCTTTAATTTTTTTTTCTTTATAACTGAAAAACGAAAATAAAATAAAATAAAATGCAACCATGTAATTTTCAACCTGATGGATAAAGTAAGCTACGGTATAAAAATAAATGTTAACAAAAGTGTGAAAAACAAACTGAAAAACCAATGATGTCTCTGATCATCAAGGACAGCAAAATGAAAAGAAATTTGAATATGAATGTTACTCAACAGTTCTGCATTAATCATTTAGACTAACTGGTGTTGTTACAGTTATTCAGCAGCTGTGTCAGCATCTTTTAAACCCTACTTTATTTTACTTTTCTCAAATAAACCAGTCATTATTTGTCATAGGTTTTATTGGACATGTGCATGTTGTAATAACATACTCATTTTCACATAATATAGCTACATTGCATATAACATCAATATCATTTTTATTACATTTATTTCAATAATCCACCATGATTTATATTATGCAGTATCTTATTTTTGATTAACAAAAAAAACCCTCAGCTTTTTGATTTTTGCACTTACATCTATGATGTACATTTTGAACTCTGGCAGGCATCAACTGACAATCAATTTCACTCAAACTTGTAAGGATTTTACCGTTTCACAATGATTATACGGTGGAATTAAAAAACAATAAAAGGAGCTCTAAGAAAGAAGACAATGTACATTCACAGTCAGATATATCAACCATAAATAATGTAAACCCTTAAAAATAAAATATAAAAAAAAATATATATCAAAATGACTTCTTTGCATTGCCGTCGCGGCTCATCCTGTCAGGCTCCAGAGGGCTCGTGGCAAATGGTGTTTCTCAGTTTGGCCAAGACACCTCTGAGTGAAAGGACGGCACGGTTTTTCAAAGATAACCATCAGTGCTAAATGTGATGGCTCATTTTCATAAATTACACACTCAGTGTGAAAATTACTCCTCTCTTACTTATTCTCGGCTGTGCCATTATGAATCTGACAGTTACGTACTGACACTGAGTAACTGTAAAATGTAAAAATGAAGCCCTCCATTACTTATGCATAACATAACAAGCACCATATAGCAGTGCCATTCACAAGAAAATTGTGCATGTACAAAAGGAAAAAGTAAGTAAACTATTTTCCCAGATAAACTATAAAGTTTAGAGACACACAGAATATCAGCAAGCACAAATAGCAGCAGGGGAGGAAAGTGACAATCTGGATCACTCAGAGCTTTGCACAACATCTATTTGGTTTGACCAGGTTACAAAACAACATTCACACGTTTATGCACCATTGAACACAAGGGGTCACTGTGGCTACATAAACAGAAAAACACAGGCAACATGGAGAATCTGCAGGGGGACCAGGACTCACTTAGACTTTTCACTATTGGGTCTTCTCTAAAAGCGTGATATTGCCATACTATATCACCATATGAATCTATAGCACTCCTTCTGGAAGACATTTATAGTGCCTGGAGAAGATAAAACATTCTTCAGTGACAGCTTGGATTTTCAGAGACGTGATCAAAGAAAGTTTTGTCGGTGCAAAAGATGCGTGGCAGAATTGTGAAATCAACTGCAGAGAAGCATCGTGCAGTTGGCATTCCTAAAACTTGTCACCGTTTTACCTTTCTACGTGGTACAAATGAATTTCACAAACGTAACATTCCTTGGCTGTGTGTGCTTTGGAGTGCATCTTATGCTGACCTACTGCTAAGACCTCCTAAAACCTATTGTACATCCATTAAACTCAGTAGTTGGTTAGCAGTTTTTTTCTTGTCACATTGCTTTGAAAATTGAGGAAAATAAACTGTAAGTAACGATATTTTTCACTAACTGTACCTGAACAGTCGCCAACCCTGTCTACACTGGATCCCACTGTACCATGCCTGTTACAGACATGGCAGCACCCCAAAGCAGGAACCCTGCTTTGTCAAGTGGCAGATGAATAAACCTGAAAACCATTGTATTCAAGTATAATTTTGCAAGATATACTCTGTGTGCAAATGTGTTTGAAATAATAAAACATTCTAGCTCATTAAAATGCATGCTTTTCCTTCTTTTTTTTTGTAAACAACCACTATAAGACTGCAATGGAAGACCCTCACCCACACACAAGTGTCACAATCAACTGGACATCCCTGAGACAGCTCCATTTGATTTGACGCTCTTGTCTGTGTAAGGCATGCTTTCAAGTTAGAGAGCTGCTGGGCTTTTGTTCTTCTGCAACAAAAAAAAAAAAACGAAGAAAATCGGGAGCCACGACATACTCACGACACCAACTACTCTAATACTAGCTAATTTAACTACATGTGACAACACAGTTACAAGCGCCAAAGTCAGGGGTTGGGAAATGCAACCATTGCCTCCTGTTGACATGCAGCTAAGACATCACCATGAGCGATCTACAGCTTGAACAGATCTAGCATTTGCAAACACTGGACATCCTTTTTGTGCAGCTGTAGTCATTTGGGCGCCATACAAAAATAATTAGGGAATCAGGAAAGCAGGGAGGATGTTGTTGTTAATTTTGCAAGGAGTAGAAGTGTGAAATAGTGGTGTAGCTTTGTTTTTATTGGGGATACATGGAGATTGTTTAGTGGCTTTAAGTCAGTTTGACAGCTCTTTATTCAAAATTAGGGGTTAGCTACATTTTCACTGTTTTTACTATGACACAAATATACTATTTTTAGATAAGAAGAGATAATAAACTAGGTGCTGCTTTTTTATTTAAAATAAAATATTTGGCTATCTTCCCTTCCCCAATAACTTTAATACAGCGCCTCAAGTTACTTGAACATAACGGCCACGATGAATTTACAGCACAAACAAACAAGTGAGAGCAATATTGTTTTGTTTCGTATTCATGCATATACAGGCTTCAGTGTGGAGTACAAACAGTTTTGAGTATGATTACTTAGGCTCGAGGCAAGGCAGGGAATGTTTAAGACATCAGTGCCTAACTGTATTCTACTTTTTGTTCATTTTAAAAGAGTTAAACCATGTAGGCAGTGGCTATCAAGTGTGTACATTTTCACATCAGGCTCAGTGTACATGAATTAAAGACGGCATCCGGTTGGTCCTTGTTCGGAGGGGGAAGAAGGGGTCTGTCCTTCAGTTTGCCTGTCTCTTTTTCTTTCAGGAGGAGAGGGAAGAGGGGCTTATGCTGTCTCAGTCTGAGAAGAGACTGGCAAAAGATTTGCGTAGATTGCGTATGGTTTCGGCCTTCACTTCGTCCTGGCTAAGGCTGGCTCGTGGCGCTGGGGTTTCTGGAATGTTGAAGGTATTGGTAAGAGACTGGGACTTGCTATAAAGAGAGGAAAATGGCAATAGAGGAGAGGAAGAGGCTATTAAAGTCATGCAGCAAACCCATGGAATGAAAAGACTGGCGCAAGGCAAGACAGAGAGAGGGAGAGAAATGAGAGAAAAGGCTCAGTAAACAATGATAAAGCGCATTCCTTTCCTCGGGTCATTCAGTATTACCTTATCATTTCAAGTTAGCTTTGAATATGATATGGATATTGAATGACTTTTCTGGAAAGCAAAGTGATGCATGTTTTTGTATGCGACTGACAATAAGAGGGTTTATGTCTCATTGTCAGGAGAGCATAAAGAAGCTCAAGTATTAAATCCAAAATCAGGATTATGTATTCCTAATTTTGTGAATTATTTAGGTTACATTCTGTTCACGCAGCAACGTCAACCCGATATAAGGTGTCCTGTGTGGCACCGATGGAACATTGCAGCTGGATAGGCGCAGCTGTCAGTACTGCTGTGGAGGCTCACTGTGCTTCTCATAAGAGGAAAGAGTGACACACTGCAGAGCGCACTTCCTACTTTCAGCAGAAGCAAGAAGTAAAGAAGCTAAAGCAGGCAGAGACTACCGAATCATGGCTAACCCGGTTAAATTAAGGCGTGAATGATTTTGCTTACTGTATAAATAAATAAATTGTCTGAACACCTGACGGCAAAACGGCAATATGTGATTACATGTGTCCAGTTTTTTTTTTTTTTAAATTAAGAAATGTAAAATTTCACCCCGAGGCCCTTACAGCATCTGCGGTGATTCAAACACTGCGCTCCACTGCGATGCTGTCAATTTACCAGTTGATCTATGCCCATTCGCTTACCCATCGTCACTAGTTTGGGGTAGTAATCAAAGAATGAGATGCTGATACAAGGGGCAAAATGAGCTTTTTCCAAAGGTAACTGGCCTCCCCCTTAGCAACAGAGTGAGGAGTTTAGCTATTCAGGAGCATCTCAGAGTGGAGCTGCAACTATTCCACACCGAAAGGAGCCAAGTGAGGTGGGTTGGGCATCTGACACTGATGCCTCCTGGGTGTCTCCTGGGTGACGAGTTCTGGGTATGCCCTACAGGGAGGAGGCCCCGGAGGCACACCTCAGTATTCTACAAGATAATCTGGAGAAGGTAGCTGGGAAGAAGGAAGGCTTCCCCCAAACCGCCCGGCGATAAGTGTAAGAAAATGGATAGATGGATACTCAAAAACTCCATGATACTAAGGCCTTGCAGTGGGATTAACTTAGACCTGATGGTCTTGTCTTGGAAACCCTAGAGGTTTTATTGCACTTGGAGGTACGTCATTAAGTCTAGTAATATTATCTCCACTTATCTCTCCTTTCCTCCACTCGGCATGTGTCTGCTCCACTCCATGTGTGTCTTACACGGAGTAAAGAAGGAGCAGAGGAGACTCGAACTCACGGTGAATCAGAAAGCAGAGGAGAGACGCTCAGCACCAGCAGGCTCTCACACTGACCTGAAATAGACAAGCTGTGCTTTGAACTAAGTATGCTATCACACAATGAGTTATGTTTAATAATGTTAAAATATCTGATGAACATGTGTAGCCTCACTGCCAGTCGATGGCATTAGTTTCATAAGTTTCACAACAATCTAGATATGTAAACAAGGTTCAAAAGTTTATTTACATTAAAGGGATCTTTAAATATCACAATATGTAGCTTCATTACGGCTTCCGCTTGTTGTTTTAACGTATCAGGCGCTCTGCACAGACTTTGAAATGTTATGTTACGTGAAAGTGCTGCTGAAGGGCTGAAAAGTGTAAAAATCAATAAACCATGCACATTCGGGTGGCTCATTTGTCATTAAATAGATTTCCCATGTGGCATGCATGTCACAGTGCAGGCAATAAGAAGGGATCTTCTGCTTGAAGGATGAGGTGAAACCGATCCCATTTATCATTCACAGCTACTTACTTTAGTTGTGGAGAGCCGCCCATAGCCGGGCTGTCCTGACTAGGCTTCTGTGGAGGCTGAGGCTTCTGTTGCAGAGGAGGTCGTCCTCCTGGGCCCCCCTGACCCTGAGCGGCAGGACGTGGCTGCTGGGTGGTGGGTGCTCCAGGGCGTCCTTGTTGGCCGGGAGCCCTCTGTTGCTGTGTCCCTCCCTGTGACTGCTGTCTAGGGGGCATGGCAGGCCTCTGCTGTGGTGGAGGTTTTTGGCCTGCAGATGGTTTCTGCTGCGATACAGACTGCTGCCTCTGAGCTTGAGGGGATCCTCCTTGGCTTCGCTGAGGAGAGCCCTGACCAGACGTAGGTCTCTGACCTTGAGTTGCAGGCCCTTGGCTTGCCTTAGTCTGGTTACTGGGGTCACCAGTGGCAGGGCTGGCAGCAGATTGTTGGGTCTGTACAGGAGGTTGGCCTTGAGGTTGTGGACGCTGCTGAGATGGAGGGCTTTGCTGAGGACCACCTATCGGAGATAAACAAAAGAAGGAGACGAATCACATTCAAATTCTGAAATATTTTTCAAGACCCTAAAAGTCCAGTTCTTACCCTGTGGTGAAGGACGCTGTTGAGACTGCGGGACTCTCGGTTGTGAGACTGGCTGAGGAGAAACTGCTTTCTACAAGTTAACAAGGGGAAAATATCAATACAAAGCAAAAATGACATTCATTAGATGGCTAAGCAGAGAAAATGATAATGTATAAATATTTTAAATGTCTCTTAATTTGTTCCGAAGATTTTTCTTCCACAGCATGATCTAGCAAATCTCTTAATCACAACATTCATAACATTTTAAGCCACATTTAGAATTCTGACGGAAATCTACGTTCTAACTTACCTCATAACCAGAAACTCCTCTTAACCCTACACTGAATCCTTCCACACCATTCAAGTCATTTCAGGCAAAGTAAATCACAGTGTGGTCTGTTTAAAGTTGTTATTTGATTGTCTCTCTGATGTGACCATCTCAGATTTAGAGTACCCCAGGGATCCATGCTTGGCCCACTACTTTTCTTAGAAACACAACATGTGTTTTTAAAAAGATTAAAGAAAATATAATGCAGATCCTGTTGACTTGAAGCTCACTGAGTCTTGTTTTAATTGTTTCTTTCATATTTTTATGCCCACTAATATACAGTTAGGTCCATATATATATTTGAACACTTTCACAGGTTATATTATAGTTATATAATGGACATAATGTGTAGACTCTCAGCTTTTATTTCAGGGTATTCACATTCAGATTGGATGAAGGGTTTAGAAGTTCATTTGAGGCGTGTCCCTTGCATTTGGAAGATTTTACTGCGAACACACAACATGCGGTCAAGGGGGCTTTTCATGCAGGTGAAACAAGCCATCCTTAGGCTGCGAAAAAGAGGGTTAGGGTTCTCTGCAAGATGCAAGACACTTATAAGCCTCAAGAACAGAAAGGCTAGGCTGGACTTTGCTAAAAAGACATCGAAAAAAGCCATCCAGTTTTCAGTTTTGTAAAAACAATCTTTGGACAAATGAAACCAAGATCAACCTCTACCTGAAGGATGACAAGGAAAAGTATGGCGAAGCCGTGGAGCAGCTCAAGATCTAAAGCACACCGCACCATCCGTAAAACACATCAGAGGCAGTTTGTTGCCTTGGGTGTGCAATTTTTTGAATGCAATCTTTTTGTTCAACCTGCCGAATTAAAGCTGAAAGACATCGAACTTAAAATTCATTTTGGTAGTCTACAGAACCAAAATGACAAGAAAAAGTGTCTCTGTCCTAATATTTATGGATCTAACTGTACTTACAGTGTGTTACTACTAAAAGTGTGGAAGATAAGGAAAAGTTAGGGTGTGCTGGAGCAAGGAAAGCATGTCTGTTGTTTGAGCACCTGTGCTGGCTGTCCTGTACGGACTGTGGAAGAGCTTGAAGTACGTGGAACAGTCTGGTTCATTTTAGAAACCACTAGTTCTGCAATATGAACGCGATCCTCGTCCTGCTGGTCCCCAATCAGTGGCATCGAACAGTCATCAACCTTAAAAGACCACAACTTGATATAATTAGTGGACTCCCCTTAAGATTATAGAAAACATTGATATCATTGTCACGTAGTACCTCTATGATGTAGTCCTTGCCATCTTTACCATGTAGAGCCTCCACAGCACAGATGTCCAATCCTCCAAAGATATCGGAACAAGAATCCACCCACATTCTGTACCTGCCGTGACACATTAATCAGACCTATTATAGTGCAGTGCGATACAATTTGATTTACAGTTTTATTTCATTTTCAACTCTGCGCTCTTACTTGTCTGACATGGCCACTTGCTCAAGCATAGATGAACCAGTATTGGTTTTCCAGTTGCCAGAAATTGATGTTCGCCTGTTAATTAAAATAAAGACTTAACTCTATTCTAACCATTTTCACTGTTTTTATTTTCATGCATGAACCTGAGAGGAAGTTTCACTCACATGTAAGCCTTGTAATTGTTGCCGATCTTCTGAATGCGCACATCATACTTTGCATCAATAAATGGCTCAGATGTGGCGTAGGTCTTGGTCAGTGCCACAACACTAGCAATATCTTGAAAATCATACTGATTGTCCACTTTCACCTAAAGCAGCAAGAGTGAAAATATTAATATAGTGACATCAGCGTGTTCACGTGGACCTGAGAAAATACTTAAGAACTCTAGATTTACCTTTCCCATCCCTGAGTGAGCATGGCCCATCTTTACCACTACAGGAAATTGAGGGGAGGTAATCTGCAAAAAGAACATTAAAACATGCTCAGATTTCTTATAAATGAACTTTCTCGTAGTGCCCCAGTGATTAAAACACCAATTATTATATCAGTTCTGATCGGGGCAGATATTACGATTGGTACTGATGGCCTGAAAGCCAGCCCAGTACTGTCAGGCTGTGACAGCAGGGAGGAATTAAACTGCTCTGCACCAACCCGTCTCAGTTTAACTGTAGCAACACTAACTTGGAACTCAAGAAATCAAACACTCACCATCTACCAATTACAAAAAAAAAAAGTCGATGCTTAGAAAATGTGAGTGCTCTCAGCTGCTACATAAGATTGAATATTGACATGGAGGTAAATTACACCCCTGACATGTGACCCATGCAGAGGTTGTGTGTGTGTGTGTGTGTGTGTGTGTGTGTGTGTGTGTGTGTGTGTGTGTGTGTGTGTGTGTGTGTGTGTGTGTGTGTGTATGGGTCTAGGTCCTTGTTATTTGAAGAGAGTAGCCATGAAAACAAATGAAAAGGAAGAGGAGAAGGACATAGGGCAAAAACTCACCATTTCCTTGTGGTTTGGATAGTAAACCTGCTCAATCAGTGGGAACTCCTCTGAGCCAAGCTGCTTGTGAAGCCTAGACATTTGAGCAAACTGAAACATACAGAAAGATGCTGCTGCGTAGTATGTCTATGTCACTCAACTAAGTGTGTGCTGGCTTTAAATGAATGCCTTAATTAAATCCTACTCACCACCCACGGTTTGTCGCAGAAATTGTAGACCGAGTGCAAAGAGTTCACACTTGGCAGTCCAGCGTACTGCAATCCAATCACTATGTTACGATGGTCTCCATTCTTGTCCATGCTGAACGCATGCTGTCTGATCAGCACAAAGTCTGGCTTAAAGGATCTGGTTCAGGGGACATGAGCAAAATATTTAACAGCACTAAAAAAACAACAAATCAGTTTGATGATTCATTCCATTTGGGGCACAGTGAACGTTTCAGCAGAAACTCGTAGTTTTACCAGCGCTGCAATTTTTTTTCTAAAAAGAAAAATTTTGCAGAGAACTTACTTTGTAACTTTATGGCCACTCCTAATTGCATCAATGTTCACATTGTAGGTACCTGTGGCATTGGCCACCAGGTTGATCTCAGAGAACTCTGCCTGAAAGGACAGTATCAAGGTCAAACCCTAATAAACACTTCAGAAATCACAGCGGTGATGAGTGGAGCCAGCGGTCAAGCAGAACAAGACACAATTAAAGAATATCAGGCTCTGTGTGAAATTCATCCTTCCTGTTTTGAGGCCACATAAGAAAGAAATGTCAGTCCAGAATGAGGTAGAGAGACTAAAATAGTAGGAGAAGAAAATGCCTTAGGCAAAGAAGATTTTAAAATGTTTATGGGCTTCTCTTCTGTTAAAATGCTGCTTAGTGGATTACATCATGAAAGACCACTGAGTGAAACTGTAGTAATAAATATAAGGCTGCACATTTCTCCTCACAAATAGATTATTGGTCTGCTATTGGCCTAGACAATCTACAAGTCTGCATCACAAAGCAAAACTTACCTGTTCCACCTTGATGTCAAATTCCCCATGGACCTTTCTACCTCTGAAGACCTTCACCCTGATTTTAAAGCAAGAAGTTAAATGATTACATCAAAAAGTTGATATATGGATGTGATTTTAAAATTTTGCCTTTCTATATTTAATATTTGCCATTATTTTGGCAAATTTTGAAATTTAGAGAATATATATATAAATATGGATGTATAAATAAAACTACTGGTGTTGCATCAGGACAGGTCAGCTTCCGTTTATTGTGAATATCAATCCTGTCTCGATAATAGCAAATTTCTTAGTTTGCTATCACTATTGCATAATGCGCGCGGAAAAGAAGCTCGACTGTCTGCTGAAATCGTTTTTCTTCTGCACTTACAGCCGCTTCATTTGACAAATAGGTAATCTCCATATTCATGGCGGCCATGAACGCATAGTGCACTTGCGTAATTTCAGATTATCAGCAGAATGCAACACGAATCGATCACAAGAAGAAAAAACAAGCTGATCGTCAAATGAAAATGGCTTCTCTGCCTTCGGTCTGTTGCGCCTTTGCCATGGCACAGTTTCGGCGCACAAAACCTCCCACCGGTTGTTTCACGTGATGGAAGGATACCTCTCAACACCGGATGAATCATATGACCTTCTAGGAGTTAGGCCACCGCAACCCACGGTCTGGCACACTTTTGCTGTCTAGACGAGGCAGCGCGCTGCCAATGCGCACTGCTCTTACCAGTCGGTCTGCTGGTCGTCGATGACCAGGAGGATCTTAGCGCTGCTGGAGACACCTGCTCGGTCCGCTGCCTCCGATAAGGTCGCAGCCGCAGCAGCTGTGGTCTGTTTGACGGCGTTGGAAATGGATGAGAAGAAGCCTCCACCTCCACCTCCAGACTGCTGCTGTTGCTGCTGCTGCGGCTGCTGCTGCTGACTGGTGGACTGGCGCCTCTCTGCCGGCCCGGGCGACACTGCGGGGCTCTGCTGCGGCGCATCGGGGCGTTGGAGGTCGGTCATGTAGCCATTGGGTAGGTTGGACATGAAATTGCTGTCCGAGAGTCGTCGTCGCAGGTAGTTCATGGTGGATATTTGTTGAAATGACGAAGGAGGAGGATGTGGGGGTCCAAATACACTGAATGCGACTTACAACTCGGTGTTCAGTGGGGAAATGAATGACTAGGCTACTTTCCCATGTGCAGGAACAGGACCCGATGTTACCTACAGAGAAAACAGGTCCCGTGTTAATATAGAAGGAGAAGCTCGACTATCTGATCATAACAGTGGCGATGAGTCGTGACGGTGTAGCTTAAAGAATTTGCTAAGATGCAAGAAGAAATCAGCCCTACTTCACCTTAGCAAATTGTGCAAGCCAATTATCAGTCTCCGTGTAAAGACTGACGCAAATAAAAATATAAATTTATTGACATTTTTTAACATGTATCCTGTTTCCAGAAAGCCACCTAGCACTTCAGCAGCCTGTAGTAACAGCCACAACCGGGCATGATGAAGCCTACCTGGGAGTGTATCCAAACTGGTCTGCCCCAAGGATGACTTGATGATTCCTCGTTATTACCTCCTGTCTGTCACAGAAAAGCTCTCATATGGGTGACTCTCATATCCTCCGTGCAGGCAAGTCAGGCATCAGGCTGAAATAAATAAAGCTACAGCCCTTCCTGCATCACCGCCGTCCTTCTCATCAAGCCCCAGTTTTTTCCGTCTGCCCTGCGTCACTCCCAGTCATCCTGAGGGAGAGAGGAGCTGCGCGGTCGTCAAGTTGCAGCAGGGTGATATCCACACTTCCGGTGTCTCTTTGGGGGGGAAAGAAAGAAAGAAAAGTCTATGCATATCTAGGGTTGATTTTTTATTGACGTCAGAGTTTGGACATAGTTAAACTAAAGAAGTAAAAATAGCAGCCACAGCTAAAACCGCATAACTGGCGAGCTGTTGTTTTGTTGAGTCTTATTAGCGTTGTTGAACTTCCGGCATTGTTCTCGTCAGTATTCTTGTAACTTGACAAGCTCCATGATGGGGGTATCAGGGTGGTGCTGATGAGAGCGGAGAAGCAGGGGCGTCGCTCGCTGTTGGACATGATCCTGCTGTTGGCTGCAATACCTCTGGGTGTTGATTTCATTCGGGCATCCTGCTGGCTCCAATAAAGCAGCAGCGGCACACCAACTGCTGGGTTGTCAGGCCTGCTGAAACAGGGTGTTACTTTTGATTTTCAACTGAGTCAATACAGACAGTGAGGGATGCGCCGTCTGTTAGTGATACTCGGAGCCCACCCCCCTGGGAGCCATGGGTTGCTCTATGGAAACTGTACCATATGGCAGAAACTACAGAGACACGGATAGAGGCCTAGAGCCGGGTGCATTTCTTATCTAAATCATTAATGCATTTTAGAGATAATAAATAGCCTATTGCTTGCTAGTAAAAAATACCGCTATTTAGCTCCGATCTTAAGAGTTGGGAATAGTGAACTGCCTATTAATGTATCATTAGTTTACATTTATTTTTCAGTGGATGGATTTTAGTTTTATTACATTAGAATTTGTGTGATTTCATAGAAAGTGGCTCGATTGCTTTAGTTCACAAACCAGAGAAGCAATCGCTCTCTAGCTTGCCTTTCTTTTTTCTGTGCCCCTTTTTTCTGTCATTATCCTGCCCACCATGAAGGCATGCCCAGGCAATGCATCTGTCAGGTAACCATCAGTACACACTTTCGATTATTCAGAAAGGGGAATGCTCTTTGTGCTCTGTGGTGTGTCGCACACAGCTGCTTTATCATGGATCATACAAGGAGGTTTATGATAGTTATTGACGGCGTCATTTATTTATTGGTGTTTTCCTCGGGTGTTTTCTTGCTTGCAGTCACCAGTGGAGTGGAGTCTCCTCACTAAATTAAAATATAGATTAGTGTTGCAAGTTTGGCTAGGCTAACAGAAAATAATTATTTCAACTTTTACCCAAAGTGATGAGGCTACTTTCTAACTTAATGAATGCCCTACCTTTATGTTTTTCTCTGCAAATGTGTTTATGCCAAAAGAGAGATCATGGTATGCTGTGTGTGCTTAAAAAAATCAGATGGAAACTGAACAAACAGGGGATAAAAAGAAGTCACAGGCCTAAACTACTATCTGCAGCAGATGGGCATTTAAAGGTCATGGCTTTAAGAAGTCTTCCTTTAAAATCCAGCAAAGAACTGGCGGAGGTCCTGAGGCATGCATCTGGAACTTCAGTGATCGTTCTGTTTGCTGAAGCCTCATCAGAAATGGCCTCTGCTTAAGGGTGGCTGTAAAGAAGCCGTTCTTAAGGAAGGGAAACAGGGGGAGAAGGCTGCGGTACACAAAACTACACTAGAACTGGACTGAAAATCAACAGGTCTTAATTAGAACATTTAGGTTTTGGTTCAAATCATCATCAACATGTTCAGAGGAGGTCAGGAGAGAGGTAAAGCAAGTATCTACAGCCATTTGTAAAACACAGTGGAGGCTCTGTCGTGGTCTGAAGCTGCTGAAATGCAGAAGTGTTAAAGATCTTGTCAAAATTTAGGAAAATATGAACAAGAAGGAAAAGTGAGATCTGGATCCACTATCTGGAAATTATCTGATTGGCAGCAGCTTCATTTGTCAGCATGACACTGATCTCCAGCTCACTGCCAGTACAGTAAATTCATACCTGAGTAGAAAAACACATCAGTCATGAATTGGAATTCTACATTATTGAAGGAGTGTGAGATCATCTCTACAGAGATTAGAACAAGAGACAGAAACATCCAAAGAAGAGCTTTGAATATATTTCAGGAAGTCTGGAGAATTATTCCTGAAGACTTCTTAAAGAAATGATGAGAAAACGTACCTAAGTGAGTTCAGGCTGTGTTAAAGAATAAAAGTGGTCATAGCAAATATTGACTTTTAAGCTTATTAGAATTGTATAAACTATGTTTTTGTTCTTTATACTGTATGTTTCCATATAGCAATAAATCTTGTTTCCCTAGCAAAATATAAAGAACTGAGGGGTGAGTCAAGACTTCCTAGAACATCCTCTTGAGCAATTACCGTTTCTGATGTGTAAGCATTACATTACCCCAGTGACTATATGTTATCAGCTGATTAAGAGTGTGAAGCCCTTTATCATGTTTATAGAATCAAAACTAGTATCAGTATTTAATTTCTGTTTAGTATAAAACTAAACCCAGATTCTTTGTGGCTGTACTGAAATTGTAGAATAAGTTTTTGTTAGTACAGCAAGCCAAAATGCCTTGATTGCCGCTGGACAATCGTTGCAAAACTAGAACTTCTACAGCTTCCCTGGCCACTTGCAGATTTATAACCACATTCATTTCATTTTTAAAACGTTAAACTGCATTTTCCCCCCCACAAGTTATTTTCCTACCCCTGACCGTGCTATTGCTTTGTACGACATAAGGGGGCACTGTTGAGCTTAAATTAAACCTAATATTTTCCATGCACGTATGAACAGTGGGACTTCTAAAAGAGTAGCTTTTTATCACGTTAAACAAAATTCACCAACCTGTTAGGGTAAAACTCACAAGTAGAAATCTCCCACTTGTATATCAACAAAGTCCAGACAGCACAAAATGGTATTTCTCAATAAGTTTTACAGATACACCTTAAAACAATGACATTAATAATGATTTCCCCCCTTTTTCATTAGAACTGTCACGTATCTAAGTGAGCTGCCTCCGAGGCCTTCTACATGTCGTCAGACTCGCATTACACTCTCAGAAGATTTTTTTTTCTCATGGCAGCAGCAACATTTTCAGTACTTAGGGAGTCTTTGTCTGGCCATCAACAAAAGCCCTCGGATTACTGGTGAGGCAGGCTCAGAGTACAGCTGCATGCGTGTATGGGCAGGTCAGAAGAATGACTGGAGCTCCGGTGGGCTAAGCACTCGGAAAAATGCAGTTTGGTGAGATTGCAGATTAGGAGGGAGGTGGGAGGGGGACAGGTGTTGATTCCATGTATGGGGAAACCCGCAGGCACACTCTACAAGGAACTGAAAGAAAATAATTGATGACGGGGGGGGGGGTTGTTTGTTTGTTTTTTCAGGATGGAACTTTTCGTATAAGAGAAAGTGCCGAATAAAGCAAACAGTTCTCTAATCAGAGTAAAGTCTGGTATACTGTGACATTTAGCGCCTTTTTTCTACTTTAGCGATGGGCCTAACTGCAGGCACATTCCCAACTGTACAGGAATAATAATGAGTGAACCGGGGCTCCTCATTGGCCCGGGCAGCAGCCAATGGAAAGGCAGGAAATGAGTCACAGGTCTGTCCGCACTCACCTGATACTTTACCTGACGGCGCTCAGAACCAGCGTCTCATTACCTTTCCAATACAGTCTATAACTGAGGCTCTTTGTGTCCTGTAAAGTCCAGCAGTCAAGGTGTTCCTCTGTATTTGGGCTCAGCAACACAAAGATAAGGAGCAATGGCTGTGGCTAACTTCCAATACATAACTCGGATGAGCAGTGGCTTCAAGGTCTACATTTTAGAAGGTAAGCTCGATTTACGCTTTTTTAAAAATGTCCTCATGTTTCTTGATGACAGTGAATACTTGGATCTGTGGAAATAAATCTCTGCTGTGGTTGTGCCATATCATTTACTTATTAGTATGCGTATTTAATATGTATTTCTCAATATGATATGAACTATATACAACATCTGTGTTAATTAAGTGGCATTTAGTCTGTCTGTGATATTTAGGTGAAGTCAGGCAGAAAGAATCAGATACGGTGACAATCAAATGACAGCGATAAGTAAACAATCAAGTATGTGTACTGCTAGAACCACGTTTGGCTTTTTCGGTTAATATATTTAATACACTGAATCTTACATACAGACTCTGTAAATACTCACCTGAGGCTTTAACTGAGATTTTCTAAACCATGCGTTTCTGTTGGGTAACAATAAAATCAGATTTAAATGCAGTGAACCAAAAGGTCAGGAAGCATTTTCCCTCTGCTAATAAGGAAGAAATAACCATGCCCGAGGCATTAGAAAATCAGCATAGGTGTGGTTATACCTACCCCCCTCCACAAAGCCACACTGTGTGAAGGAATAGCTCACATGTGCTATTGGAGAGTTTAGATGTTAGGAAATGTGAACTGGAGTGAGCAGTGTGGGCGTGAAGGCTGTTTTGTTTTTCTCTAGGAATGCAAAACCAATTTAAACAGACTGTCTCAATTCAGTGTGGCACCACAGACTATTGTTTCTTTAAATACATCCATTGGCTGATTTGAATACAGTTTAGCACTGCTGCCCGTCAGTGTGGATTTCCAAGTGTTAACGGAACACACAGTGCAATTGTGCTGCCATTACATTTTCAAACAGTGCTTGTGTTTTGGCTGCATGCATTACACATCAGCCTGGGGATGTGACTGCAGGCTGATTTGCCCAAACGCCCCCCTGTGTGGCTTTGGTTGACATTTGATGGGTGATAAACCTGCAAAAGACTGAGACATCCAGCCCATTTAGTGTGTCTGTCCTGCACTGTAGACATGCTTTAAACTCCTCTGATTGAACAAGCCACTGACATCAGCAGCTGCCTGTCGATGTGTTTCGACTTGTGTAATTGCAAAGATCCAGGATGTGTACGTGTTTCGCCTTGATGGCCTTTTCACAAATGGTTGACGCCCAAATCGGGGTCCTCAGACACGGAGAGCAGTTTGATGTTTTTGCACTCCATCCAAACAGGGGGAAAAAAACTTGTTTGCGTGTGACTGGGCTGAATGCCAATATGTAGAAAAACAACATTTACCGTTAGCATTGAATCAGCTGTGAAGTGTTGTAACCCTCACTGATCAGGTAAATCGAGTTCTACAGCTTAACGGAGTTTACGATTAACGGTGACAACAAAAAAAAAACGCTTTCCCACGAAAAGCAGTCGTGCAAGTTGATGTCATGGATCAAAACAAGCAGTTAGTCATCACTGCTTCACATCATTGCCAGTTAGATACAATCACAAACGTCACAATATACCGTCAGTGATCTGACGTAGGATCGGCGTTGGCAAAGGGACCGCGGGCACCCCTGATGGGGTCGTGTTTCTTTGAAAGTCTGCATGCTTCTTCTAATCCCGCATTTTAATTTTGCTCTGCAGGTCAGCCTCATCTCAGAAGCGAAGACAGATACAGACATATGACACACGACCGGGCTCGAACCCAAACGGTGTATCCAATCAAACGCAAGCGCAGCCACGAGAGAGGTCTGACTTTGGAGGAAAGGTTGGTTGAGCTGTTTAACTTTCCTAAGAACATTTTCTTTTGATAGATTCAACTTATTAAATGCAAATTCTGTCAAAAAAAAAAAAAAGACAGCAACGAGGGTCTGAAACTCTTTCAAATAATTGTTTCAGACGAGAGCGAGCGATGAGCCGAAGCAGGCTGGCCCAGAGAGCAGCCCCAGCAGTGTTCAGCAGCCAGCAGAGTCCAACACAAACCCTGAGTCCAACACCCAGCCCCACCAGCCCTCTGCCCACCCATGTGTACTACACACCAGTCATGGATGAACCCCTTGCCCTCATCAAGAAACCCAGAAAAGAAACTGAAAGCGCAGAGGAAAAGAATAAAGGCACCTCTTCCAGTCAAATCCAGGTAATTCAGCAAAGCCTGTCTAGAACACAGGGTATTTAGGAGGTCATACTGTTTACCCTACTGTATAACCTCAGCATAGCTTCAGGCCACCAACCACAGGGGTCCATTATCTGTAGTCAGTGAATCCAGCTGCACAAGCATTCTGCGTCTAAGTGTGTCTGCAAGCCTAAGCTTGCCTGAGCTATGCAATCCAGCCGGATTCGGGAAGAAAATGTGAGTAATGGAGGGAGGAATGCCATCAACAAGACCAAACAGACTGCTTTCTCTCTGACCTGTTTATGCCACCACACTGGGAGGGAGCTGACTTTCACGCGCAAACCCAACCAGTTTAATCGGTTTTCAGATCGTGTTGTTTTTAATTTAAACTGTTGCAGTTGAAGAGCGAGTACACAGTCAGGTTTAGCCAAAGTCAGAACAAAAACACAAAGTTTGTGGAATGAAACGAAAGCTTAAAACCAGGGTTACAACCTGTGCTTCAAGTCTAATTACTTTGAGTCTAATTACTGACCCATTTCTTTTTCTTTTTTCCAGATACGTCCCTCTGTGATCACTTGCGCCTCCTCGTTACGAAACCCCTCTTCAAGATCCGTGGGCCACTCATCAGGTCAGTCTCACACTCACTTGGAATGAGCTCATTTACCCAGAAGGTCACTCCCTAGTCATCACACGTGCCTCATAGCACAGCCATACCATGCACTTTTACTGACTCACTTAGGTGTGTATGTAAAGGTTTGCCATTCGTCTTCTATATTGCAGTGGTTCCCAAAGACAACTATGATAACGTCCTCGAGGAGCATTTCCAGAGGAGCTTGGGTGTTCACTACCAGAAAGCTCAGTCCCAGCAGCTCTCCATCAGCGTGTCCGTCGACGACCACTTTGCCAAGGCTTTGGGAGACAAGTGGCTACAGATTAAATCCAAGTCTTCCTCCTGTTCTTCCACACCGCCCAGCAGTCCAAGTGTCACTCACTCCCCCACCTACAGCCACAGCCCAAATCTGTGCCGCAAAGAGTCCACAAGCAGCTCGGTGCTAACGCCCAGCCACTGGTCTGTCAATTAAAGTAGAAATGGCATCTGATCCTGGTGGAAACTGGACTCTTTGAGACTTTTAACATTTCACTGCCACTCTGCAGACGGCTCTGCTGTCTGTCTGGCTGCAAATGCCAGTGCAGGAGTTGACAGAGCGAGCTTACAGATGCAGGAGTGCTGTCAATTTGGATCTCCGCGTCTACAAGCTTAATACAGCAACACAAACAAATGTAGCATTATTTGGGACATCGACATATTTTGTTACATTTCTATCCTCCGCTTGCTTGATAGCATTTGAAAAGCTGAGATAATGTAGATGGTGATGTGGGATGATTGGGGAAAAAATCCTTTACATTTCTTTTTGTAAATGTGTCATTTCTCTGAATGCCAGTTACACTGTATTATATTTATAATCTGATACCCCTGGGTGCTTTACAGTCTAAGTGACTAGCCTATCTGCTGTAAAATGTGCTTTTAAACTGTACACAAACCAGACAATTAAAAAGACCTAAAATTCATATCTCGTAAACCATGTTTTTGTTCCCTGAGTGTGAATGGTCTGGACAACAAATGTCTCCAGAAAATGGGACGTTGAAATAAAAATGAGTAAAATGAAACGAATCGCCTTTCAAACTAAAGGGACGTGAATCCAAGGACACCTTGTTAAGATAGGGCAGGGTGGCATACCAGACAACCTAATTTCAGTAGTGAGTCAACGTGTGTCTAGAACACATCCGGCACTGCGTTTTAACTAGCGGTTGATGATACACACAGGAGTGGAAATTAAATGGATGTACGGGTAACTCATTCTGTACTTTTTCCTGGAGGTTCTACAGAATGTAGGGAGCAAGTTCCAGCAGGCACAAAGCTTGTGCTTTGACATTCCTGTCTCCTGAGAAAATGACTGTGTAAGATCCTACAGATCCTGTTTGGCAAGGGATAGGAGGGAGGGAAGAGTGGAAGAAAGGGTTGGGCTAACATAGGCCTGAGCATGAGAACCAGCCACACTCTTCAGTTACTGATTTGCATGTCCTATCTTGCCTAATTTTAAATGTAAAAGGAAACATAACAACAACAAAAAATTACAGTGTTGGGCTAGCTGAAAAGAAGTGGGGATTAACCCAACTGTCATGAAAAGCTGAGCATATAGGGGAGAAAGCTTTAAATCAGGGGTAAGTTGAAAGAGCAAAGTGAAAATCCTCCTACTTTAAAACAACTAAAGCTAAGTATTAAACGTTGGCTTTACTCGCTTATGTGGCTTTAGTTTAAAGATCTGCGCAAAAACCTGAAATCCACCAAACGATGATGTGAAGTTTGCACCTAACAGACTGTGGAGGGGGTGCATGCATACAGCAGCAAACAGTGACCAAACTGCTGATTATTCATTTTTCTCCTTAAGACACAAACTGGTATTTCCACTCATCAGCCCGCGTAACCTGAACACGGACAGGAATGCCACCTAGAGGCCCTCGGGTTACCCATATACGGCCGACTTTGTCAATGACAAATGGTCTCTTGTTGCATTATGGACGAGTCAAATAAGCAAAAGCAGAGCTCTGTGGGTAAACCTTTTGATGGGGGGACCTTAAGAAACTTAAGGAAGAGGATAATGCTTTTCCCAGTTTACCGCTAGGAGGCGACTGAACATCCCTCTTGATTAATAATCCATTTCACATGTGCTTTCATATGCTCTGACAATGCAGCGTGAGTGAGTGTGTGTGTTTACTTTTCATTGAATGTTTTACACGGTAGGAGGAAGTAATCTATCTAAAAGGAAAAATGGGTGTGATATTCAGTGCTAAATGAATCTGTGAGTCGACCACATTAGCTAATATTTTTGCACCAGATAAAGTCATACACTGGATTACACATACACTCTGTTTAACCAGGGTAAAATATTAACATGTCTCATATATCAACCACCGCAGTTCAGCACAGCTAAGCTGAAAGTGGCTCACAGATATAAATTATATAGATCAACCTGCCATGAGAATGTCAAGAGAAGGGCTTCTCATGCTGCTGCAAAACAAAATGCACATTGTTGTGTGAGGCAACAGGGGCTGGTAATTACAATCCTAAATACCTCAAACATGACAGAAAACACCATTTAACTCGTAGCAATAGTAATTAAGTATGCCTCACTATACAGGAGATTGACTAACCTTTCTGGGAAAGTTCCTTAATTTCTCTGGTTTGTCAAAAGTTAGGTCTCTGTAAACAAATTGAGAGACTTTTTCTAAACAGTTTCAATTCTAAGTACTAATCTCCTGAGAAGATGATTGCCTGGAAAGATTGCGTTTCTGCGCTGTGGCTTTGTGCTCGGTTCATTTTTCAGAGTTCGTCTTCGAGCTATGTACTTAAATGACAAAAAAGATAGTTATCTCGGATAATTGTTTAAATACAGATCATTTGGATTTACGCTCACAATCCCTGACTGGCAGCATCGTTCGTGGCTGCAAGTGAATATGATAAGAAAGAAGCCCTTTAACGCAGCTCTGTGCTCATCCCCAGTTTCTGGAATTGCTGTTTATACGGAGCATTATGTGCGATCTAATCTTTAATATTTTCTTAGACAATAAACCTCTGTGAACATCGAAATGTAATGAATAAAAGAAATAAATAAACATTAAACAAATTATAAATATAATACATAAAAGGCACAATCAGTGGTGTGTTAGTGAAGGGCTATAACAAGTAAATATGACTGGAAAACCTTGCAAATGCTCTTGTTATGTAGAGCGTCTGATATTAAAGGAATAATGTGGATGAACACCACATGGGCATCATTTACATGTAAAGTAGCCACAGAAACAGTCACAAAAAAATGAATCATCTATGTTGTGGGTGGACAACAGATATTCATCTGTGACTGTAGCTGATTAAAGCTGCTGTGTTTCTCAATCTGATTTTTTTTTTTGCTTTTGGTAATGTGTGATGACTGTAGGGGTGTGTATGTGTTTAGGCTAGTGTGGGAAAAATATAATAGTGTAAAATACTAGAAACACACATATATACAGCTGTGTTCAGTTTACAAATGCCCAAATGGATACAGGCTCGAATATATACGCACACAGTATATACACACATGCACCTCAAGCAGATGCTTGTGGTAGCCATCAACAATCTTCTGGCATGATTCTAGCTGGATATTTCACAACCCTTCTCGGCAGAACTGGTAGAGTTCATTTAAACCTGCTGGTTTCCTGGCACGGACCCAGCCTTTAAGCACAGTCTTCAGGTCGGGGCTTGGGAAGGCCATTTCAGAAGCTTAAACTTAGCCTGTTTTATCCAGCCGAAAACCAGTTTTGATGTGTGTTTGGGATCATTGTCCTGTTGATCTGTGTCCAACCATCTAGCATGTGTGCAAAGAAGTAGAGCAATTGGGAGGTAGTCCTTCTTCATCATCATCATCCCACCCACTTTGTGCAATGTACCAGTACCAGTGGCAGCAAAACAGCCCCAGAGAATGATGCCACGACCACTATATAGTTGGTACAGTTTTCTTACGTTTGAAGGCCTCACCTTTACACCTCCAAACATGCCTTTCGTCACGGTGGACGGATAGCTCAATCGTTGTCTCATCTGACCATAAAACTTTTTACCTGAGGACATTTGGCTTGTCCATGTGGACAGCTGCAGATTTTAGTCAAGCTTAAAAATGCCAGTTTTGGAGCAGTGGCTTCTTTCTTGGTATTTGTTGGTCCGTGTAAAACCAATTCATGGTGGGCTTGAGCCTTGGTGCTTCCTGAACATTCTAACCAATTTCCTCTCACCTGAGGGTGACAGTTTGGGGCTTTTTCCTGACCTTGGCAAAGCGGTGACACACCCGAATAACTTGTTCTCCCGTTCAGTTGTTTGAACCGATGATCTGTGAATCAGCAGTTGTTTAGAAATAACTCCCAGAGAGCCTCCCAACTTGTGTAAATCTGCAGTTCTCCTCAGAGCTTTACTGAGCTCCTTGGACTATACCATTGTTCTGAGGATTGGTCAATCCAATGAGTGCTGTCAATCAATCTAATATCTTCAGCACCACTTATTAAAAGAGTTAAGTGAGTGTATGTATATATTTGTACAAAATAAAATCAATTTTTTGTTTTTTAAAGTCATTAAAGATGTATGCTGTACAATCATTCCATGCTGGAAAAAGAAAAGTTCAAAGAAATTATTAAGACCAAAAATGTCCATGAAATTCATGCCCATTGTGAGTGGATGTAAACTTCTGACCATAACTGTATATAATTATTATTAGGAATGTCTTTCCTTGCGCATATATATGCTTAGTTTTCCACCATCCTTCCATTTCCGGACAATCCTTTTTAGGTAATTTGAACTTCCTGCATTCGTTGGGAAGGTCAAAATATTCCACAAAGCCGGGCACTTGTGTGAACATGTCACAAATTAAATCCCACCAGCACTGAATAAATAGGTGATGAAGAGGAACTGATCAGCAGATTTGGAGGTACTGTACCATTTCGGAAAAAGACTGTGTTCTGCTGACAGCCTGACACTCTCCTGGAGTTTCTCAGTAAATGAACTCTTCATGGATGAGTAACCGATTGATGATCAGCACTGTTACACTATGGCTTAGTGAGCTATAGAGTCTACACTTTCCTACAGCGAGTTTACTACTTTTTTGTTTCTATTTTTTTTTTTTTTTTAAGAGAGACGTTACCAGAGATTTGGAAGTAAACTACACACTTCAGCACAAAGTTTCCAGAGGCCTCTTTAACCTTGGTGGGTGAAACTTGCTAAATTCGACCAGCAGGTGGCACCAAAGCCCCGTTTGTAATATCTTACTCAGTCATTTTAAAGTTTTAATGTCCCCGTTCTTAGAAAATTGGTAATATTCGGGGAACACCGCACTGTTTATATCCAAACAGCAGAAGCTTAACCACCATAAACAAACTGTCACCAGAAATATTTCACTTACTTTTCTTTTTGAATTAGACTGAAAGATGGGCTATTTCGGCAACACAACAGACATTTGTCTTTCCTCGGCGCTTGGATAAATATAATTTGGGGGATAAGGTTAAGCAATATAATCAGCAGAAAACTATAATTACTTTTTTTCCCCCATCAACAAGCTCGATAAACATTAGCCCGAGTGCAGCAGCGAGTGTCCCATGACTGCTCTGGAAAGGCGGGTTCTCACTTGAGGCGCAATATATAAACCAACCTCCAAAGGGAGCCTCAAACACTGCAGGCCGCTGGACTGGCACCTCCTCTGACATCCTCTCACTTTGCATAACACCTGCCGAGGAAGGCCGATCACCTGACAGAGAAGCCCAGCGAGCGCAGGGGACAACACAGCGGACACCTTTGCTTACACATGTAAGTGTCACCTACCTTTAATCTCTACTCATGCTCCCCTTGTCTTCCCCCCTCTCACTCCTTTTGAATTACGTAAGGGCAGCAAGGCAGATTAACATACCGCTATTTTCTATAGGCCTGAGTGAGTACTAACAAACTAAGAGCCCAGTTACTCCCAGTCTCTCAAACCTCTTTCTGAAGTTTTAGGTGGGATTTGTTTGTGCAAGTGGGATTTGAAAGGCTGCTGTAGTTATGTAAGTCCCCCGCAGTGCCACACGCGTGGATTTACTCTCTTAACCGCCTATTAAACAAACTTTACTCGCCAAAAGTTAAAGAAAACTAAATCAGCTGCTTGTTTTACTGCAGCGCCATTTCCTCTCTGTGAAAACGCTGATTAACACTGAATGCTCAGTAAAACTGCACAGTTGTGCATTTTCCATTTTGCCATACTTACCTGCTGCTTTGATCCTAGTCATAATTTAATGAATTGGTCCAACAAAACGCTGTGTGGAAATGTCATGTAGTAGCGGTAGTGTCATGTCCAACTTCAGTGTGAAGTGTATGAAGTGTTAATATACTGCTGATAACACGAAACACTTCCTTTTTTCTACCATTAGCCAGTAAATCATGGATACCAGGTAAAGCGGTGTGTACTGTTTGGTTGTGTCACGTACTGGAGTTTGGGCTTGTTAATATGTAACTCATCTTAGCCTTTCCAAGGATTGAAGATGAGGAGTTTCAGCCACTAACTTGTGCATTTCTGTGCCTGTTTTTGTGTTATTGCAGTGTGCATCATCAGAGGCTGCCCGTCACAATGGATTTCTCCCCCATCTGTATACCTTCTCATTTTACAATGAAGCCTACAGAGAAACCCTGCATACCTAGCTAGCAATTAATTTAAATCTCCTTCCCTTTGGAACTTTTAGATCTGAACTAAAGGGCTCTTCTATTTTTTATCGTGGTAGTAATTTATTTATAAAAACATATTACCTCATAAGTTACTGTTAAATTGCAAGGGGGAAAAGAGAAAAAATTTGGCTTGGGATAAGAGTGATTGTGACAAAAACTTAGTTATATTGTGAGAAGCGATGGATACAACTACATTAGCAACCCTGGCTGCTGCCACCACCGTGGCTCTGGCCTCTCAGTCTGGCATGTCGGGCTACCTGTGGCTGCTGGTGCTAGGCTTCATCATCGCCTTCATCCTGGCTTTCTCTGTGGGGGCCAATGATGTGGCCAACTCATTCGGTACAGCGGTGGGCTCTGGTGTGGTCACTTTGCGGCAGGCCTGCGTCTTGGCCACCATCTTTGAGACCGTGGGCTCGGTCCTGTTGGGGGCCAAAGTAAGCGAGACCATCCGGCAGGGGATCATTGACGTCCGGATGTACAACGGCTCGGAACACGTCTTGATGGCAGGATCGATAAGTGCTATGTGTGGTGAGTGCACAGACAGTGATGACGATCGGAGCACGTGTGTGCTGAAGATGTTCGGCCTGGTGTGTTTTCAGTGATCGCAACTGTGCCTTTGTTATCCAGGCTCTGCTGTGTGGCAGCTGGCAGCGTCGTTCCTGAAGCTCCCCATTTCTGGAACCCACTGTATTGTTGGAGCAACAATTGGGTTTTCCATGGTAGCCAGAGGTCACCAAGGGGTGAAATGGATGGAACTTCTGCGCATTGGTGAATACGTGTTGTTTTTTTTATCCCTACCCCACACTCAATAGATAGAAATAGCCGTTAAATATGAAATGCAAGTCAAATTAAAAGCAAATTTATTCCTAACGCATTGAAAATATGCTCCGCTTGTCCACAGTGGCCTCCTGGTTCCTGTCCCCCGTGCTGTCAGGCATCATGTCAGCAATTCTCTTCTATTTTGTCCGCAAATTCATTCTGAATAAGGTAAAGCTTATTCACTGGGAATACTTAATCAGGTCCATTAAAATAACGAGCACTCGTACTTCCTGTAGTCTGGAGGGTTTCAGCTGAGCAGTCAGGTCTCTCAAAGAGTTAAAATATAAACATAGAGGCACCAACAGCTGAACAGAGAACAGCTTGTTTCTGATCATTTTTGAGTACATGTTGCTACTTTTTGATTGATTGATTGAATCTTTATTTTGAACATGTTGAAAAAGTATAAAAAATAAAAAAAAAAAAAAAAAAATAGAATTAAAAGAGACAAATGAACAAAGCAAACAAAAGGAAAACGAGCAACCACAACTCCAAATAACGTCCATGTTCAAAAAGGAGCAGGAAGAAGCATAAGCTTATTTAATCCCACCCCTTTTCCACTATCTAGTATCAATAGACTACAGAAATACCTCCTTGTAATTACATTATATGTTATGTGTAATTTTTTTTTTTTTTTTTTTTTTTTTTTTTAATATATACACATATATGTTTCTATCTATCCATACCTACGTATATACACACATACGCACATATACACATTTTCAATAACCCTATTAACACCTGAAGGATACACAACCTACAATTTTATATATATATATATATATATATATATATATATATATATATATATATATATATATATATATATATATATATACATATATATATACATACATATACATATACATATACACACATACATACACACACATACACATATATATATATATATACATATATATACATATACATATATACATATACACATATATATATATATATGTATATATATATATATGTGTATGTGTGTGTATGTATGTGTGTATATGTATATGTATGTATATATATATGTATATATATATATATATATATATATATATATGTATGTATGTATGTATATATATATATATATATATATATATATATATATATATATATATATATATATATATATATACATATATATACATATATATATATATGTATATATATATATATATATATATATATACACATACATATACATATACACACATACATATACATATACATATACACACATACATATACATATACATATACACACATACATACACACACATACACATATATATATACATATATATACATATACATATATACATATACACATATATATATATACACATACATACATACATACATATACATACATATACACATACATATATACCCATACCAACAAACCCGTGCATGCGCACACACATGAAAATATTAGACAAGAACACCCTATCAAATCTCTACCTGTACCCTGTAAAAACCATATCCTTAAACCGCTTTTTAAACTGCGCCATATTTTTAAACATATAACAGAGAAAGTCTGTATTTTTCACAGACTAATCCTGTACCCAACGGCCTGCGAGCCCTACCTATCTTCTACGCCATCACGATGGGCATCAACCTATTCTCTATCATGTTTACAGGAGCACCATGTGAGTATTACGTCATCAGACTGCACTGGTTATTTGTTTGATTGTTGCTTAACACGCCACGCTACTGCCACAGCAGTTGAAATCCCGGGATGAGGTGGAGAAAGGTCACATGGGCGAGTTGGGACTCAAAGTAGGTGGCAAATAAAGAGGAAGCAGTTTCATTAAAAAAAGAAAGAGAGGAAAAAACAGTCTTGAAGATGTAGAATGTTCTATATAAAAAAATTGCAAAGATCAACAGTTGTAGCGAGCAAACACAACAGGAAAATAATCAAAGTGGCTCTACAACAGATTCCGCTAATAAATGGAAAATTTCCATTCCTTTTTGTTCTGTTTGCAGGCTTGAACTAATCAAGGAGTCAGCTGGCCTGGGCCCTTCACTGAAGGCTGCAGGCCTGTGTGCGTGTGTGTCTGTGTGTGGGTCATGGAAATTACACATTGTAACTCCTGCAATGCAAAATTGCAGAGTAATACAGTATAGTAAACTGCATGCACGTTCCAGTCCGAGCATCATTTTTTGTTGCATGTCTTAGCCGTCTGTCCGGTCAGTAGAGTTCGAAGCCAGTTTGGCTTCACGTGCATGCTGAAGACGGGACACACCCATGCAGCTGTGGCTTTAATCGTGCGACCTTTTAATTGTTGTTAAGCCGCTGTTGTCTGTGAGGAAAAACAGGTAAGCTAAGTTATTAAATGTTGCCTGACTAAATTCTATTCACCTGTTTAACTATGCACTGCCAGCATTAGCAGGAAAGTGAAATTAAGTTTCTTTAACAGCAGTTTTGTTTGTTTATCTCTGGGCTGCAAGGCCGAACTCTTTCGCACTATCTGATTGTAGGAGCATACACTCTCGCTGATACTCTTCTGTGTAAGAACGAGCTGAAGTGCTGGAAGAGGCCGTTGAAACATTTTGCATAATTTCTTAGCAAACGTGAACGTCGCGTGACCGCAACCTACAAAATGTGATCTTGACTTTTTGGTTTATGTGAAAGCGTGAGAGTTGCGCTTTCAAGACGTTGCCATGTTTCTACAGTAAATCAAAGTTGTGCGTGAATGTGAAAGGGCTAACAGTTTTCTCTCGCTGTTTTCAAAGGAACAGAGCTGTGAATGAATTAGTTACGCGTCTGTTTCACCTTTTCTGAGACCGTGTTCTCTCTCGTTCCCCTGTCTTTTGTGCACAGTGCTGGGGTTTGACAGAGTGCCGTGGTGGGGTACGCTGTGCATTTCTCTGGGCTGCGCTGCCGTCACAGCCTTGTTCGTTTGGTTTGTCGTCTGTCCCCGCCTCAGGAAGAAAATCCAAGGTGAGTAAATCTGACTTTAGACTTTCAGACTATACTTTTGTAAATATGTTGACAAAAATATACGACTTATGTATTAAAATTCTATTTATTTCTGCACTGGCATCACTGCTTTCTCTTGCGTTAAAAATCTGAGTGCTTCTTTCATCCAGCACAAACAGCTGCTGCTCCCTGTGCAGCTCCGCTCATGGAGAGGAACTCCAGCAAACCCGTGCAACCGCAGCAGTCCCCAGTATCCCATGCACCCCGACCACAGAGCCCTCCAGCAGACAGTCAGAAGGTGGCTTTTAAACTGGGAGGCTCAGATGAGACGGATTTAGACAGCATAGATGCAGAAACCAAAGACCTGGACATCGCCAACGGTAATGACTTGAATCTGCACTCTAAATAGAGTATAACCAGAAGAAACTCCAACAGCTGAATTACATTTAACTATTTATTTTCATAGGTCTGAATGGGACCGTAGGCCCCATGGTGATCACTGATCCTCACAGTGGTCGGTCCCACACAATCCACAAAGACTCTGGCCTTTACAAGGACCTGCTGCACAAGCTCCACATGGCCAAGGTTGGCGAATGTATTGGTGACAGCGACACAGAAGAGCGGCCCATCCGGAGGAACAACAGCTACACCTCCTACACCATGGCTATTTACGGAATTCAAGGAGATGTCAGGTATAAAGACGGGGACGGTGGGCTGCAGAGGAGACCGAGAGTGGACAGTTACAGCAGCTACAGCTCAGCAGTGTCCAACAGGAGTGCAGCTCTGGACGAGAATGTGGTCCAAGAAGCTGGCACCGACCTTGCTGGCACGGACCAGGAAGAGGATGAGCTGGAAGTCGACCAGCCTGCCGTTTCCTCGCTTTTCCAGTTCCTGCAGATACTCACTGCGTGCTTTGGCTCTTTTGCTCATGGAGGGAATGATGTCAGGTAGGCAAGGATGTTTGTTTTTTCTGAAGAATTCATATACGTTGGTTTGTTCAGATGGCTTACACAAACTTTTTTTTCGCATTAGCAACGCTATAGGCCCACTGGTGGCTCTCTGGCTTCTGTATGAGAGTGGCTCCGTCTTGTCAAGTGCACCGACACCTATCTGGCTGCTTCTTTACGGTGGAGCCGGCATCTGCATTGGACTCTGGGTGTGGGGTCGGAGGGTGATCCAGACCATGGGCAAAGATCTCACCCCTATTACACCGTCGAGGTATGCGGCTGACAAATAAAATCCTTATTTGTGTTAAAGTCGAAGCATACTGACATTTCCTTCTCTTCTAGTGGATTCAGCATCGAGCTGGCCTCAGCAATCACGGTTGTGGTGGCATCCAATATTGGCCTTCCTGTCAGCACAACCCACTGCAAGGTAATGAAACTAAAGGGACTGTCTTTACTACAAATAGACACATACATTAGAAATAAGCTAAGCTTTCTGCACAAGTAACGTACACGGTGGCGCATGACCTGATGAGCTCTTAAATTATGTGCACACAGGTGGGATCCGTGGTGGCCGTGGGATGGTTACGTTCCCGGAAGTCAGTCGACTGGCGTTTGTTCAGGAATATCTTCATAGCCTGGTTTGTTACTGTTCCGATCTCTGGGCTGATCAGCGCTGCCATCATGGCTCTCTTCATTTATGTTATCCTCTGAGGCCAGCACTGTCCAGCGACACTCCTACTTGAGTTGATGGACTGCAGCCAACAAGTTGTTTGACTCTGATAAATCCTACGCCAATAAAAATGTCCTGTTTGTTCTCCATTTGCTAATGATTTATATTATATCATTAAGTCAAGGCAATTATTTTATCTCCCACGGTCGCGTCCTTGAACTATGTAGACTCTAATAACACTCTTCAGTTATCCGAAAGACTGTGATCTTGTATATCCTTTTGTATATTTGTATAGAAGCAATGTTTTCATCAGATGATTCCCTTTTGACTGAAAAAGAACGAGCAGCAGTTGTATGTTTGGATATTTGGATACAGTAAAATATGGAGTTGCTTGATTTGATGATATTTCAATGTATTTTACTCACCATTAAAGATTTTCTTTTACAGAAAGATGCTTTTCTGAGTGTTAATGTAGGAGGGATGGATTATTAAAAGCAACAAAACATCATCATAAATTTGATCGGAAAACTGCTCATTAAAAAATGAACATTAGAGTTTTCACTAAGGTGGACGTTATAGTGAACCATCGACACTAATAGTGTCAGCGGTAGTGCATCTGATTCTCCTCAATGTTTTGGTGCTATTTCTGCAAAATCCACGAGGTGGCAGTGCTGCAGCAGCCTTTTTTACACACACACACTGACTCCTCCATACAGGAAGAACCTTTAAATGCACAATACTGTGCAAAGGTCTTCATGTCTTTGTATTCTGCTTCCAAGAAGCCAAATTTTCTTGTAGTTTTTTTTTTTTTTTTCCAAGTCTGGTACCTGAAAAGACTTGACCGAAACAGAAAATTTTCAGAAGAATCTTTTTTGGTTGTTTAAGCAACTTAACACAGAACCATGAATCATTCAAACATTAAAATGCAACTAATTAATGAGATGAACCAGTTTTGTGTCTGCACATAACTGATGACTTGGTAATGAACCGAATTGAATGTGTCCTTAGACATTTTGCTATTAGCAGCCTGACAGAGAACTACATTATCTTTGAATCTATGAAAAGGGGAAGAGTGGCTATCAAGAAGCCACTCTTAAGGAAGGGAAAGGCTGAAATATGCAAAATTACACAAGAACTGAAAATCAGTGGCAATAGATCTCATGGAGTGGTGAATCTAAATTTGAAATCTTTGGTTCAAATCATCATCAACATGTTCAGAGGAGGTCGAGAGAGAGAGAGAGGTACAACAGTGAGTGTCTGTAGTTATCTGCTTAGTGCTGCCTTTCAGCCAGGTGTGTTGGAGGTCCTTTCAGAATTGATTGAAATTAATTAATTCAGACTTATTATTACTACTGTAATACCATCCAGAAAACATCTGACTGGAACTTCATTTTTCAGTACGCCAATGATCCCAGACACACTGCCAATGTAGTAAAAGCATACTGGATAGAAAAACACACTGAGGAACACTACTGATCACGGACTGGCCACTTTAAAAACAAATGACAATTTATTATAAAAGCCAGAAAGGCAGAACTATTATCTTTATATTATTTATTTTGAGAAGTGTTCTGACATTTTTGTTTAATCTTCCCATTGCAATAATAGTAGTTTGGCAGCAGATGCTGCTGCTGTTCCATTTAACAAGCTTCGAAGCGACTCAGTGGATATCATGAACAACAAGATTAATATTAATTAGCCATAGAACTTTCTATACACTATTTATTTAAATAATTAGCCTCTCTGTTCTCAACAAGTCAATGGATTTGACTCTTATTACTTGCATTTTTAAACAGCCTAGCGCTTTTTGTGTATCTGTGTGTATATTTTTGTTGTTATGTAACAATCTCAGAGACTGCACATGTAATTGAGTCATTTTGGGTTTGTTTGTTTTTCTACCATTGTTATCTAGTTTCACCAATAATTGAAAAAAATCCGCAATTAAAACTGGAAATGTATAATTAAATAAATCAATTTACTATAACTCTGCTGATTTTTCATAAATTTTGCTTAAACTTTGTTGCCAGAAATGTTTGTCTGCCATTGATGTTGCCATAAGACGGAGTCAGTGTGTGATTGAAAGAGGTGAAGTTGTCAATGACATGCAATCTGTTTCTCATAACTGTGACAAATTGTTGAAATTTGCTGTCTACATAGACAGCAAATTCACATCAGACTATTACATTTGAGCTCAGCAGCCTTCCTGCTCTATAGGAAGAGTACAACTGGAGGTAAGTTGAGTCGTGCAAAGACTCATTGAGATTGATGGCAACATCTGTTTGCATTTATAAATTAATATTTACAAACCTTCATCGATCTCTGAGAGTGTTTGCAGTCATTACCAGTCAGACTGCGAATATTTGCAGAAAGATTGTCTTGAGATCCAAAGCGGCCATGAGTGTGCAACACCAAACACCATTAAACTGTGGGCAACCATTTAGCCATGACAGCCACCGATTTTTTAAAAATTAATTTTAGCCGCTAGCTTGCTCTTTATTATTTGTAGATTCGTGTCTTTAATGGCTGACCCTGAAACAAAAGTTCATGGGACTTTCTGTGCAATCTTGTATGATTTGTATAACCCTATGCCAGATAGAGCTGGATCTGTATGTTTTATGAAATATAAATAAATTTAAAAACTAATAAGCAATTGTACGATAGTGTCTTAATATATTGCTTTGTTGTTTCCACATTACCTGGTCTGCTTCCCTTTCTTCACTGTAGTCTTATCCCATGCAAGGGTTTTATTTTGAAATTGGGGACCGGAAGTTGTATAAATCTTTTCGCCTTTTTATTGACACTTTGACTGATTTTATAAAAAAAATATATATATGGGCTCTTCATACAGGTGTGCTTGGACATTTATTGTTGTTGCGATGATTATTTGGGGTTAGGCGGGGATCGTGCGTGTACTGCGTGGATGTTTGTCTGTTTGGCGTCACGGGGAAAGGAGCGCGCACAGCAGCGCAGCGGTGGCTTCGCTCTGCACTGAAAAACCGTGCAACTGGGGCATGCGTTCACTTTACACAGCGGACCAACAAGCTGGTGGAGACCGTGGCGGATTCACGGGAATACCGCGACGTGTCGATTTTCTGTAATAAACACCGGATTACTGGAGGTGGGTTCGGGGAAGATTTGGGGTGTTTAGCGATAAGGAAACGTAGAAATCACAGATGTGAAAAGGTGCGCTTTACCTCGGGCTTTTCCCCCCTCTTTTCTTTCTTCCTCTTCCACCTTTGATAATCTGATTTTCGTCCGGATCCAGTGAAAATGCAGCCTGTACCTGACAGATGTGTGGCACCACAGCTGCAGCCTACAGGTCTGTATCGCCGCTATTAATTCAAGCGTGTTTTTTATGCCATAAATGAAAATTCAATATGAGGCTTAAGACAGACTGAGAATTGAATCAACAGAGGCAGTCTATGGCACTGACTGCATCTGAACAGCTTCTTATGCAAAAAATAATAATTAAAAAATGTCTGAGTGATATTCTGTCTGCTGTAATTATAGTAGCATCTGGCCTTTTGTGCTCTGCTCCTGAAACACTCACTTGATTAGAATTATTTTGTTGCCAACAAAACAACAACAACAAAAATCCCCAGACAAATTTCTTCACTACATTTTAAGTAAACAAAACGAATTGGCACAGGCCGGTTATTGTGCTACAGCACGGAGCAGGTTAGATTTGTGTCAGGTCCTCTAAAACAATGCCTGACTGCTTACTCAGAGGATAAATCACAGCTTTTGTTTGCCAGTGTGCCTGTGCACCTTGTCTTCTGTTTAGAGAGTATCTCCTGTCTACCTGCTGCAGATCTGCTGTGGTTGGCTGTGGAGGACTGAGATTGCTAAAGCTGCAAATCACATCATCAGCATCATCAGCATCAACATCTGCCACTTCAAACGCGACAAGACACAGGAGGACGCAGGCTGCTTTTTGCATGATCAAAGACGGAGAAGTCAGAAAGTACCTGTAGACGATGACTCCAGCGGAGCTGTTTGCTTGAAAGCAGCATGAGATAACTGGGGGCTGCCACGCTAATCGCTGATTCAAGCTTTTTTCCGTTTGGCAATGATGAAAAAGCCCCTCTTTGTCAGCTGACTGACAGGGTCGCAGTGGTGCTCTAGCACAGGACGTTGCCAGCAGCCGAAGCGCAGACACCACAGAGGAGATGGCTCGTCCAGGATCCGGGTTGCTGGTGCCCGTAAATGGGCTGGGGTACCCCCCTCAGAACCTCGCCAGGGTGGTGGTCTGGGAATGGCTGAACGAACATGGACGCTGGAGGCCCTACACCGCAGCAGTTTGCCACCATATAGAAAACGTGCTGAAGGGGGATGCCCGGGGAAGTGTAGTTCTAGGACAGGTGGATGCTCAGCTCTCTCCTTACATCATCGACCTGCAGTCCATGCACCAGTTTCGACAAGACACAGGTAAGAGTGTGCACAGATGACACAGATGCCGGTGCCAAGGAAAGCACAGATAACACAAATTTAACCATAACAATGGACTCAATGTACTGTATACATGTTTACTGATAAATAATCAGGTATTTTAGGATGTCCTCATAGCAGATGATGTCATATTATCCAATCTGGGCCAAACCAGCTTTAATGCGCTTGGTACACAAACTCCACAGTCATTCCAAGAGAGTAAATGAGAGCCCCGATTGCTTTGAGGCTCGTGTATATGAGCCACAGGTAGAGCCAAGAGGCACTGCCACAAGATGAATGTGAAGCATAGAGCCAATTAAAGTGTAGCAGTTACATATTGAGCCAGAAATGCCTTCATGCAGCTGTTGGGATGCCATGACCTTGCCAAAGGTCACCATGATTTAGCAGTTGTGCATCCATCAGACAAATGAGATGCAGTTCAGTGTAAACCTCACTCTGTCTTGTTATTCATGTGTTAAACAGTTTGTAATTCAGCGAGTTACAGTATGTTGTTAGGATCTAAGTCATTTCTTATCCTGCTGCTACATGACTTCAGTTTCTGTAAGTTTTCACACCTACATACAGAAAATGGAACAATCTGGTTTCACAGTTATTAGACAATCGATACCCCGCCATGTTTGAACTACGGCGCGTGCAATCCAAAACTTTGTCCTCAATTTTGCATTTAATGCGAGCTCTGTGAGACAGCATGAGGCCAACATTATCTCGACTGAGGGATCGATCGCCTCTGGCCATAACGCGCTAACAGTAAATGCCGACCCCCCCCCCCCTTTCCTGTTACTACGTGTCGCTTTAGAGTAAAATCCAAGCCACCACAGCCTTTGTTTGGCTTGCAGTAATTCTCTCAGATGACTGCTACCTTTTAAAATAAGCCCAGATGCTTTTTTGTAATTCTCCACCAACGATCAACACTCTCTCTTTGTGAGGATTCCCGTCATGCTTGTTCCAGTGTGTGTGTGAAGCAAAGGGGGGGAGGAGGTTGTAGGCATCTGTTAAGAGCAGCCTTGGAGAAATCGCAGCTTTCTCAATTATTATTCTTCACAGTCAGCTGTGGTTGATTACAACTCTATTAGCCATTTATTGTGACATCTTTGTTAGGATGCTCTGAAACTCCTTTTTTTTTAAAAAGTCTGACGACAAGAGCTTCCACTCTCTTAAGTTAGAGGCTGGAGTTGCTGTATTTGAAAGTGTTATGTAACACGAGAAGTGCAGGGACACTCTCGCAGGATGTACAGAAGGTAACTTCACTGTCCGCGGGTCTGCACTGTGTCACTTGTCATCAGTGTGCATGATTCATCAGCATTAATAAATAGCTGCAGCGCCCTGAGGAATACAGATAGAATTGAACAGAGCTCAAATTCCTAAAAGGTCAGACCAATTTGCAAATGCATTAAGTAATAACCGTGTAAGTGTCTTTCAACAGATGGGTGTAGTTCAGGCTATAAATGCAGAGGAATATGGCAGCGGTCACAGTGGTCTGTGGTCTGCTTGCCCCTTTTAAACTAAATAGTAACAAAAAAAGTGCTTAGAAACCAGCAAGTAGATTGGGGTATCTAGAAAAATATTAATATTAGCATAATGTATCTTATAGTCAGTCAAACTTGGTATATCAGTATTTTTCTACTGTTCCAACATGCTCTTGTCGATTGTGCTGACTATGAGGACAACTCCATTTGTGAATGGCTGTCAGGTAGGTTGTAGTACAAGCAGCTGCCTGTTTTTCTGCTGTTCTCGTTGACGTCCCCCCCTTTGATAAAACACAGAGCTGCACATGTGTCTGTGAGATGAACCACTGAGTCGTTTGTCAGCCATTACCACGACACGGGGGCTAGGCCTGACGTTTATCGCTCCTCACTGTGCTGTTCACCGTGTTACCTTCCCCCTCGGCTGGGATAAACCTGTCACGGCAGAGGCTGATGGACAGTAGGTCTGGATGCTCGGTGCCTCCTCCGCTTTGTCCTCCTCTGCGCTCTCTTTTGCTGTCCTTCCACACGGGCACACCTCTGTCCTTCGTCGTCATGGATTCAAACTCCCATGAGGCCTAGCTTCCAGGCTGTTGCGATGTTGTTGTAGCGCCGCTTGAGTGGAGGGATCTCGGCGAGCTTGTTTTGCTATAACGTTGAGTGTGATGCATTTGTTTCACATCGGATGTTTGCTGTAGCTCAGCAGGTCACCCTCAGCCACTTGCTTTGTTGCAGGCTTATGGAGTGTCCCTGTGGGGAAACCCCGTTTTGTCGCAGAGCCAGTGAGCTTGCCCTCTGAGGCTGTTTCCTTTTTTGCTAAGAGTTGTAAAAAAAGGTTAAGTATGATTGATATCCACTGTGTGTGTTTCTGAATAAATGCTTCTGTTTTTGCATGTGAGTAATTGTTGCTTGTGTGATTGGTGCCCTCTGCCTGTTATGATGTTTGGGTCCCGTCCCTGCAGGCTGTGCAGGGCTGCCCTTTGCTCCCATGGGTTTGGGAGGATCTGTGGGTGGTAGCCAGGCCGAGTTACTCAAACTAATGAGACAGCAGCTATGTTTTATCTCCATGACTCTCTCTAATCAGAGTGCCATGACAAGAAAACACAGCCACCGCAAACGACGAAGCAGGGCCCGGTTATGGAGGGAGTAGCCTTAGAACATCTGCATTTAATTGGCACTCAAAAACATACAGGGCATGGATTTCATCTCAGTATAGTTACTAGCAAAGAACAGCAGAGTTACTGGTGAAAAACACCAGTCTGTGGTGAAATCCCGACTAGCAATGCTTTATGGATATAGTATAAGAGAAGCCTTAGAGGCTCATATAAGCATAGTGTGAATAGATATCCAGCTGAAGGCAGGGGGAGAATTGACTCTCGGCCAAGAAGGATCGATCCGTTTTCCTCCCCAGAGGGGCATTTAAACCTCTAAACACTGCTGTGGACTGATCCCCTTTCACTACAGCCACCCCCACAGCAAAATACACGGGCTTATCTGGCATTTCCATCATATACCAACACTTGTGGCCTGTCTGATGGATTTCACACTGCAGCCACTGCTTGGATTTTAAGCACTTTTCCTTTTTATATGTATCAAGATCATATGTAGGTGACATAACCCAGAAACCCTCATCATCACCATTTGTGCTCTATCCCTCAATCTCATTTAGCAACAAACATTCACACTTATTAAGTATGCATCCAAAATTCTGTAACACCATAAAGTCACTTAAATCTGTTCTTCTCCGCTGAGTGCGAAGAACAATGAAAATGTAAATATTTCAATTCACATCGTCAATCTAATATTGATCTGATTTGTATTGAAGATTGTTCGGCTGAATTTAGACTCTGATTGTTGTGAATGTGCGATATGGATTCCAGCGTTTCTGTGACCTGAAAGAGTGTTAAGGTTTAGCTAACAGTGCACCACCATGACCGTGGCTGAACTTGTGCACGTCTGGTCAGCTTTACTTTTTAGTATGTTTGTTCAGATGTTAAATACAGCAGCATTAAAAAAAACTCACTGTTTCAAAACATGCTATATAGCAAGAAATAAGTGTGATGTAACAGCAAATGTAATGATAACAAAATGAAGTTAAAATACAGCGTTAGCAAGTTCCGAGCTCTGATTGTACCTAGCTTAGAGGATATTGTTGATGCTAACTGTGTGCCACTTATGGAAGACATTGTTAAATAAATCAACAGATATCATTAATGTTATTTACAACTGACAGAATCAATACTTACATTACATTACAACAAAATGTGGATTTTCTTCTGAGGATGAAAAAATGTGTCATTTATACGCAATAGGGGAGGTTCAGGCTATTTGTCTTTGTTACATCTACCCTTCAGTAAACGAGGTAAGACATGTTATATTGTTATTTTGTATTCTTGGGCTCCACAGCTGAGGTCCATCATGATCAATTTCTCTGGAAGAGAAACTCAAGATCGGAACCTTTTTCCACATCTTTATATTTAAACATAATGCTACAAATACGTAACAAAAATCCAGTGGTTAAATATCTGGTAAACATTGTTATGTTGTTCATAAATATTTAAGAGAAGCCACTCCCCTATCTCAGTTTGTCTGGTACGAGGTAGTCAGTCAGCAGCTACCTGGAAGAGCAGATTCTGTTTTTATGTTTGGATGCATTATGGATTTTTATGGAAATAAAAAAAATTTGCAAGATGTACTGACTGTGATGGGAAATGAAACCAGTTTATCCAGATCCCAAGTCTTGCCTTCTTGGTTTATATTCAGAAACATATAAATATAGTAAGAATGAAAGGACACTAATGGACCTCAGTCTGCAAATTACAAGAAGAAAACAATTGTCAAAACAAATGCTATCAATGTACCGCTGGAAAAGAAGAAATTACTTAAGGGAGGGCAAGTTCAAATACATATGGGGTCCATTTATGGTCCACAAACACAGAGACTGATGTATGTGAATGAAAGGAAAAGAAAAAGGGGTTTTATGTGTGTTGTATTCTGTTCTGTTTTATATTCAAAGGGGCTATAAAGGCTGGTTTATAATAAGTGTCCTGTGTGTTAGTTTTGTGATCACTGATCTGACGTAAGTAATTGTTGAACTTTGCTGTAATTATATACATTGTTTTTATTAAAAATATGAAAACAGTGTGAGGTTGATGGACTAGATGAAGCTTTGGCATGTAATTATTATATATGTAATGATAAAAACGCTGTAAAAACAGATATTTCTATAGTAGTGAAAAAAACAAGAAGGTTTCTGTTATTTAATTGTTTATCTGTTGCACGGGGGAAGGTCTTCATCAATAAGAAAAGCTTTAAAACCTGGGGAAATACAGTTAAAATACCCACATTCACATTTTCCAAAGCTGTCGAGTGGGGCCATATTGAAGTCTCTGTTGGGTCCGCGAGCCTTATGTTTGACACCCTTGCTTTAATAGGTCATGATGTTGATATTTTCTCACAAAGTTGAGAAAATACATAAATACAATAAATCAATTTGAACTGCAACAGAGAGCAGCGTGCAGGTCATTTCTGCATACGTGCCACATGTGTGTGTGCAGTCACTGTTGTGAGCTGGCCCATGTGTGACTGCAGAGATAACCTCTATCAGCAGCTGTTGGCTGCTGTGTTGATGGAGCAGCTCTTTGTTTGTTTTTGTTTCACGAGCGTGAGAACCTCTTCTTCTCTGCCCTATTTCCCTCGGCTAAATGCCCTCTCTGACTAATTATGGTTGAAAGTGCCACAAGTCAAAAGCTCTCATCTTCTGTTATGTGTTGAGCTGACAAACAGCAGTAGTTGTGGTTTGGATGCTACCTGTGAATGTGCTCGAGCACTTGTTATGCTGTAGACCAGAAAAGAGGGTGGCGCGTTTGTGTGTTGTTTTCTTTTTTTTTCCTTTTTCTTCTTTATTGTCGTTTAGTAAGTAGTAAGTGTGTGTGGGAACTGTTCTGGTGGTCTGTGGGAGGAAGCTGTAAAAAGGATCCCTGCGATGTACGTGGTAAAGGTCAGGTACTGTATGCATCAGCTCTGACTGTGAAATCCCACTTGCGTCAGAAGAAAGAAAATAAGCAGAGAGTCCAGCGACTCTAAAATGCACATTTGGTATCGAAATGTGAAGAAGAAGCAGGTAGAAATAGAAACAAGGCAGACAGAGTTACCTGAAGAAGAAAGCGGTGCACAAGCTGACACACTGCGTTAGAAGATGTCATACTACATTCTCATACTGGGTGTATTTCGACTTGCAAGAGATGAATCATACATAAATGAGTGTGCATGTATATGAAACTTCGAGTGGATGTTTATAGCAACAGCAAAATGATGCTCAGCCTATTGGTAGACCCTGTGCTCAGGTTCTCCAGTGCACCGAGCTTGGTGAAATCCACTTGCGTGTTGGCAGGAAAGGAACAGGAGCAGCAGCGCCGTGGAGAGGGAGGGGGGGGGAGCAGGCAGAGGTGAGGAGAGAAGAGGAACAGAGGGAGAGGTGGAACGTTTTCCTGATGGAAGGTGACAGAGCGGAGGGAAGGATAATAACACCGCGCACATTTCCCTGCTCCTTCACTCTCACATGCGCTCAGACACCTCGCCATCCATCCCATCAAAGCGTGCCTGTTTTTAATTATGAAGTCATCTGCCCGTGTTTTTTATCACTTATCTGACAACATGCTTTGTTTATAGAGGCAGATGTCTGCAACAAGGTACCAGAGTGAAAAGTTGCTTGTTTAGTTTGACTGGCGGTTACCTGTGAAACGGTACACATGATTCTTTATCCTCATTGCATTATAGTGATGAGCAGGCTGTGCATCCCCTGGAAACCACTGGCGTTGGTAGCTAAAGTGCATCTCCACATCTCCTTCTAATCCAGCGCATGAACTTCTAAAGCAGATATCTTACTTTTTCATCAAGGAAGCGGCTTTACAGCCACTCTCTGCACTGGTTGCTTATCAGCCCGCTCTAGGAGGTCAGTCAGATCAGTAACTGTTGTCTGTTTCAGCCCGTCTGTCTGCTGCTGCTCCTGCTAATAAAGACGTATGCATGATCACAGCATTATTTGATTAAACGAGCCTCTCTCCTGGATCCATTTATGGGCCGATCTCTTATCTTGTTCTAGCATGTCGAAGCAGTGTCTTTAAGTATCATCACTCTCATCTTGGGTGCTTTTATTTCCTAGATAAATAACTCTTTCCAGTCTGTTGCAGATAGAGCTGCTCCAAAATATGATAAATAAAGTGAGTCTTGTTCTGTTTGTTGTGTTGAAGAATTTCCGTGCGGCTTCATAACACAGAGAATCTGCCAAGTGCTAGCTAGCTGTCACGTTGAAAAGGGACAGAGTGTTCCTGCTGTAACCAATAGAGTGTCTTTGATCTACACCGTATGGTCTAACATTTACTGAAAACATCTTTTGACTGAGATCAGAGCTGCAGTGACGCAATTCGGGCTGCCAGCGGTTGCGGCGAGCCAAACTCAGAACTCCCTTGATCAGACTCAGTGAATACACAAAGACAGTGTGGGATTTTCTGCCTCAGACTTAGCTTTTTCACTTGCTTTACAAAAAAACGAAAGACCTTCCTTTAGCAGTGTGGAGGCACGACAAACCGCTAATGCTGAAAAGGGACGGCTGCCTCAACAGCATCTAAGTGATAAGCCAGGTGTCCGAACATCAGACTACTTTTTGTGTTAATAAACAGCCAATCACAGAACTGCTAGCTTGCAGTGGAAGCTCAATGCTAGCATCTGAAATATATTTAAGGGATCTGCGAAGGGATGATTGCCGTTGTTCTCCAACACTTTCTGACTTATTTGTCACACACTGGTAACAACGTGAAGGCCAAGGCTGTTACAGTTAAACGAAACTAAAAAGAAAAACTAGCTTACATGCTGTAAGATTTGAAAAAATGCCAGCCATGAATTCGACAGCCCTCCTGTCAGGTGTACAATAATAAACTACGTGGTCCAGTTCTAACTGCAGCTTGACGGCCGGTCGTAAGTAAAAAAAATAGATAGTAGTCAGTTGTTGTGTTTTTCTTTATGTGTGCATTTCTATGCTGCCCTCACAACTGTTTAAACTCATGAACACAAAGGATGTATTTCCTTAACAAGGCGTGGGATAAACTCAAGCTTACTTTTCATATGCATTACACAAAAACATCACTTATTTTGGTTGTTGGCTGCCCAGCAGGCTCTGCCTAATGTCAATGCGAGGCATTCTCACTTTTTGCTCCTCCTGTCTGCGTGTCACCTGTTAGTACTTCTAAATCATGGCTGTTGGTAAGAGTCCAAGTCCTGTGACTGTCCAGCATGAGGAGCATCCTGCAGTAGCCTGTGATATGAGGAATATTTGCCAGGTTTTCCTGGCAGCCAAACTCTGCTTGTGCTATTCAGAGGAGCTGCTCACACCATCAATTTTTATGCCTCGTGCCAGCAACCGCCACGGTGTGGAGGAGTTATGTTGTCAGCTTGTCTGTGCTATACTCTTGAACACAATATTTCAGGAATGAGGGAATTTCTTCTAATTCCACACAAATGTCCTTGGACTGATGAGCTGATTTTAATTTTGGTTTGGTTGTAAAAGGGTCACCATGATTTGACAAAGGCCTTGTTTGGCCATTGCTCAAGAACTGATAAGTGAAGTGTGACAAAGTATGACACAAACTTCTTAAAGAATGAAATGGTGAAATGATGACATTTCATATCCTGAAGGTCTAAGGTTTGCTTCACAGTTGCATCATGATGTTTTGCAATAATCCTTTTCTGGCCGTTATCAAACGTCATAACTCAGGAAGTAATGATAATGATAATAATGTCGTTTCACTGTCGATACAGGTTTGCAAACTGTGTGTAAAAGTGTTGCCTCTGGGTCAGTTTTTATCAAGCTGAAACAGCAGTTGCCTCCTTCGTGTTTTGTTGGATGCATTTCAGTTAGAGAGAGATATGCTGGTCAGCAATGAAGACAACTACAACATCTTTAGTTTTTTGTTATCGCTGTTACTTTTTCTATATTTTGACACATTATTGATTCACAGATAAAAAGAGTGGCTTTATCTGGAAGATAGCATAAAGATTAAAAGTGTTCCTTCCCATATAAAACTATATTACATATGACTAAACAATTGACCTTGATATGAACGTGAATGATGGAGTGCTGGGAGTGTTCTTGATAAAATAAGAAGGATGTTAATTATTGTGTAACATTATTAGCAGCTTACACCCAAAAACACATAATTTGTTGACTTGTCTTCAGTTAAATGCCAGACATAACACAGGCTGACAAACATAAAACAGTATTTTGCACCTAACTTGACAAAGCTCGGTATGCTGTGCAGTATGTCTTTAAAAAAGTTGAGGGAACTGGTCAAGTGGAGTATAAAAGCAGAAGTAACAGGTCTAAAAAACTATCTACGTCAGATGAGCAGTATCTCAAAATCCCACAAATACATGCATCTGGCCCTTCATTTGATCCATCTACTGTTCACTGAAGCCTCATCTGGTGTCAGTGGAAAGGTGGATGTCAGGAAACTAATCTTAAGGATGAAAATGGCTAAAGAGTAAGTGATGACCAAAAGGTTTCAATTGAAATTGTCATCAATTTGTACAGAGGAGGTCAGTAGAGAGATACAGCCTTCATCAGGTAAACATGGTAGAGACTCTGTCATGGTTTCATGGAGGCTGGATGTCAGTCAGTCGTGTTGGGAATCTTGCCAGCCTTGCTGAAATTGAAGCAGCACCACATTCAGCAAAAACCTAACACAGGATGTCAGCGCAAACACTTCATACCATCTGTCAAGCACGGTGGTAGAGGTGTGATGATTGGGTTTGTCAGCCATGGGAAATTGACAGCAAGTTTACCATGAACAAATTTTTATACCAAAGTGTTGTATGTGAGGCCAACTGTCCAAATACTAAAGTTGGCCAAAATTAGGTCATGCAACAGGACAATGATCACAATCACACCAACAAATCCGGCAAAGTTCAGACCTCGACCCAACTAAAATGCTATAGTATGACCACAAGAGAGCTGTGCATAAACAATCGTCTGCAAACCTCAATGAACTGAAGCAACGCTGCAAAGAAGAGTGGACCAAAATTTCTCCACAACGTTGTGAAGGATAAATGATAAATGCATGCAGAATACAATTATTTTGTTTCATTGTTATTGCTTCTAAGCTACTGAATAATTCTACATAGAATTCACAGAGGCTATACTTCTTTCCCCATAAGTTTTCGAGGTTTATATGAGTCTGTGGCGAGCCCTCAGCGCTTTCTCTCGCCTCTTTGTTTTGTCACGAACTTCAGCTTGTTGTCATTTAAGAGGCTTGATGTAGAAGACTGACAGTCAGAGGGATCCTGCAGTGTCACAAAATATTGCGACTCTGCTGTCAGCTTTTGAAAAGGTGAGAAAGTGTTGCCTGAAAGTCAGCCCTTGTGCCCAGTATGTGAGAAATGAAAGCCCTGGACAAGCTTCACATATAGTACTGTAAGTGAGAAATGACTTAAGTGACAAAAGAATACAAAAAAGTCTAATAAAGTAGTTCTGATTCTGGTATTAAAGTCACATTTAAGATGGTAAACAGAAACACTGGGACATGATTATACTGGCAGCCTTCTAGTTTCAGTCACTGTACATACGTCATTCAATGCCGTAATCATTTGTGATACTAGATTGAAACAGCTCATTAACTCAAATGTCTAATCTGCCAATCACATGGCAGCAACTCAGTGCATTAAGGCAGCGGTCCCCAACCCCCGGGCCTCAGACCGGTACCGGTCCGTGAGTCGTTTGGTACCGGGCCGCGAGAGTTGAGGCTCAGGTGTGAAATGTATGGTTTTCAGGATTTTATCGGTTTTCAGCGTTATTTTGTTATCGTTTTGATCGTTTACTCGGTTTTCCTGGGTCTTTTCACGTGTGTTATGAATAAATCTTCTTTTTTTCGGTACCGGTACTAGTTTTATTTTGTTGTATTTGTCTGCGACACCTTAAAGGCCGGTCCGTGAAAATATTGTCGGGCATAAACCGGTCCGTGGCTCAAAAAAGGTTGGGGACTGCTGCATTAAGGCATGTAGACATGGCCAAGATGACCTGCATAAGGTCAAACTGAGCATCAGAATGGGGAAGAAAGATGATTTATGTGACCTTGAACATGGTGCGGTTGAATCGGATAGCCAAAGAACTGACACTGAAGAACAAAATACTGGAAAAAACACTGCCTCACTGTTTGTTCTCAATTTCTGCTGCAACATCCAGATGGTAGGGTCGGAGTTTGGTGTAAATAACATGAAATCCTCGATCCATCCTGCTATATATCAAGAGTCCAGGCTGGTGGTGGTGGTGAAATGGTTTCTTGGCGCACTTTGTGGCCCTTAGTACAAACCGAGCATTGTTTAAATACCACAGCCTACCTGAGTGTTCTGCTGCTGACCATGTTCATCCTTTACGACTACAGTGTACCCATCTTCTGATGACTGCTTCCAGCAGGATAACACGCCATGTCACAAAGCTCAAATTATCATGTTCATTGAACATAATGAGCTCCCTGTAATTAAATTACCTCCACAGTCACCAGATCTCAATCCAACAGAGCACCTTTGGGATGTGGTAGAAAGGGAGATTTACAGCCGCCAAATCTGCAGTGACTGCGTGATGCTGTCATGTCAATATGGACCGAATTCTTTAAGCAATGTTTCCAGCACTGTGTCGAATCTACCATTAATAATTAAGGGATCTCCGAGGTCTGGCGTAATGAGCTGTTAGAACCTCGATAGCATAAAGTTGTGTTCTTGAACTGAAAATGACCTTTCATTGTGAGACAGGCGCGTCCAAACCACACCGTCACATAACACTATCATCCATATTCATATTTGTAGTTTTCATTTGCAGATTCTTTAATGTTACCTTACCGTTGGTTTACTGAAAAGTGGGTTTGTATAATGGGTTTCTCAAAATACTTTGACCCTCAAAAGTTAGCGTGCCACTGTGTCACGTCTGTAGGCTTTGATGAGGTCTGTCGAATCTGTGGTCAGGCTTTGAGCTCAATAAAAGCTTTTAGCAAACCAACAGCAACTTTGCAACAAGGACATGACCCCGATTACATTCAGCCCTGACATCTGCCCTTAGCAAGCATGAATTGGTTCCTCTTAATAGACTCAATAATCGAAAAGGGAACGCTGCAGTGAAAATAAGTGAGCTTTTAAAATGAGCGATTATGACTGGACAAAAGATGAATGTCTCTTCATTAAATTTGAGTTATGAACACAGCAGAAATGTGATTACACTTGTGATTCAGCTGGGAAAAGGTCTGGGCCTAATAACTCGTCGGGAAAGTAGAACATACTTAAGGTGAAGTTGTTTTTGGTAAATCTGTCACGGGGTACAGTAGATAAAATGTTCATCACCCTACTGGGTGGTCTGATATACGCTGACCTCTCTCACACCATGTCCAGTTTACTGCTGATCAAAGCTGAGCACTGTACTCTGGCACAGTGACAGCTTGCTTTAATGTAGCCAGGCGTTTCCTCTGATAAGACCTGACCGTGTCTGACAGCCATGAAGTGGGTTATAAAAGCCCATCTCAGCAAACTAATTTACTGCATACTGTTCATCTCAGTGAGTCAGACTTCTTTTATTTGTCAAATGTAATATTCTGTGCAATTTTTTTTCCATCTAGCCCCTTCCGCCATCGCCGCTTATCTTCCACTTCATATTTTTTTGTGCAATAATGGATCCTGGGTATCCATGAAATCTTCCCCTTTGATTCGCTGCTGGAATTATTTTCTTAAGTTCAGACAGTGAACCACGCGAGCTGTTCCTCAAAGTCGGCTCCGATTTGGGCTGGCCGTCAGTCAGCTTTCTGCTGAGCATGTAAATGGGTTTCACTGATTTCACTGATGTACAGTCTGTTGTAGCGGTGTGACGCCTGACGTGAAATATTGTGTCGTCACGGCTGAATACTGCACCATGTGGTGTGGGAATTGCACTTGTGTATATCACTTTCTCCCTGCTGAACAGAGCATGTCAACAATGTATGATGAGCTGTAAGAGCTTGGCCATATGTTTGGAATCACTCACAAATATCAAGATATTAATGCCACTGACAGTATTGTCATTTTAGCGGGTATACCTGCAATGCAGTCCAGTATATTCCATTTCTTCCAGACAGTCGTGGAGATTTTGTTTTCAATAACATGATGCTGTTGCACCAAATTGCATTTAGAGGTGGTTCAAATATCGCTAATGCAATGCAAAAATAGGGAAGCTAAAATAGTCAACTCTCTTAATGTAGTGAAATTACTGCACCACCACATTTAATAGTGACCTCTTAAACATTTGAGCAGTCATACAAGAAGTGTTATGCAAGAATGTTATGAAATTGCCTGCATAAAATTGTTACCACTATATTTTTACACCAAGGTGATTCCTGATGACCTACTGATTTTAAAACATCTGAGGTAGTAGGACAAGTGGAGGACAAAAGAAGAAGTGGCAGGGTTAAAAAATTATCTATAGCAGATGAAAAGTGTCTGAAAGCCATGCCCTTAAGAAAAAACAATCCAGCAAAGACCTGTAACAGGACCTAAAGGATGCATCTGACCCTTCAGCTGATCCATCCACTATTTGCTCTTTCTCATCAGAAATGATCTCAGTGGAAGGGTGACGGTCAAGAAGCCATTCTTAAGGATGAGAATTAGGGTAAAACTGTAAACACAGAAATGTACGGTCAGATTTTGACCCGACATGCACAATACCATCTGGACTTCCAATGATCCCAAACACAGTGCAAATGCAGTAAAAGCAAGGCAGCCAACATCCAAAGAAGAGCTTTGAGTGTCCTTCAAGTAGCCTGGGGAACTATCTAGAAAGCTTGCCTAGGAGAGTTCAGGCTGTGTTGAAAAATAAAAGCGGTCTGACCTTTAAACTCATTTGAATTGTACAACTGTGTACAATATATTTCCATGCATGGAAATATATTGTATTTCCATGTATGTTTGCACATTTGAATAAATCTCTTCACCTATTTCTCATGTTCCTAGCAAAATAAAAAGAAATTTGAAGGTTGTCTCAAGACCTTTGCACAGTACTCTGTGAATCACATACAATGGGATAGTGCACAAAGACATCATCTCAGTTCCTTCACTCTTCAAATTCAAATATATTTGTAAAATAAAAACGTAAGTGACTCATTTTATTCCACAAATATAATGGAAACTATAAAAAAGGGGGGGGGAGAAGCCAGATGAAAGTTTGTTTTTATTACATAAAACCATTTCATCTTTACAATTATACACTTGAAAAGGCTGATTTTTTTTTTTTTTTTGCAGGAAAGCCAGTATGCAGTAGCTAAAAAAGTCAGTGTCCAGTAATTATGGGCAGGCAGATGTCATGTCCACATGGCTTTCCCCCATAGACATCTTAACTCCATGGCTTCATAATACCTGTCATTACTGTAAAATGCAGTTGTGCCCTTAAAGCCACAGTAAATTCCCACAGCAAGCTGGAACTGATTAGCTTGTTAGTTTAGCACCAGCTGATTGGTACCACCTAGAAAAATCCCAGAAAATTTTGTTGATCACATAACTCAAAAGGGAATGTTGTCAAAAGCTGTTTTCAGTTTTGTCAGCCTATAAGTTGACTGGAAAAGTTAGCGTAGCAGGATTTTGTTTCCCGTGTGTGAAAGTGCCTCTCACTCCTAACAAGAAACCTGTTTAACTGTAACCCTGGCACTGCTGTCTGGCAGTGTGGAGCTATGTTTGTGTGAAGCCAAGCTTGCATGTTAGTGTGTGTTTGTGTGTCTTATGACGGTGCTTGAGGCTGTGCCTCCTACTCGCTTGCCCTAGTGATGTGACAGCACGGCGCTGACACGCTAACGAGGCTCCTGCTGGACGTGATGAGGCTGAAGTGGTGTGAAGCAGAAGCCATTGTGCATTCAAACACACTCACCTCTTCAGGGTAGTTCAGAGTCTTCTAGTGGTCACACAAACACATGCATGTACACAAACAAAATGAGTCAGAGAGCAGAAGATTCAAACCTCTTCATCCGAGAACCGTCACGACATCTATGAAGGTTGTTTCAGGGTCTATTGCGGCACTACAGGAGCTGGCAGGTGGACAGGACTGTAACTTAATTTTCTGAAGATTTTCTTTTTTTTTGCCCCTCTCTGTCTCTTTTTGTTACCTCAGTAAGTGCAAGCTCTGCACAAGCGCATGGTAACTGGCCAGCTCCCCAGGCCAAGGTGTGGGAGAGTTTGGAGTGTTGAAGGGGCTGAGGATGTGTAGGGTTGCAGTGGGAGTTACGCCACTTTTCTTCACCACTTTGTCTTGCTGGCAGCAAAACTGTATTAGTTGGGCCGGTTTTACTGCAGTGTTCACTTTCTGAGCTCGGGCAGAAGTGAGACATCCTCTTTTTTTATTGTTTCGTTGGCAGAAAACTTCCCCTCATCACATATCTGCTCCTTCTCTCCTAATACACTCACGTAGCATTTCTTTGTGCACTTTTGTCTGGCCCTTTTCCATCTCCCCATTTTCTCTCTCCTCGCACCTTCACTCTATCTTTGTCTTTCTCCCCTGCATCTCCCCCCTTTCTTTTCTCCTGTTCAATCACCTTTACGCCTTTTCTCCTCCACCACCTTTCAACCAGCGGTTGCTCTTCCATTTTTGTTCGTTCATCATGTATGCCCATAGATAGATAGATAGATAGATAGATAGATAGATAGATAGATAGATGGATGGATGGATGGATGGATGGATGGATGGATGGATGGATGGATGGATGGATGGATGGATAGATAGATAGATAGATAGATAGATAGATAGATAGATAGATAGATAGATAGATAGATAGATAGATAGATAGATAGATAGATAGATAGATAGATAGATAGATAGATAGATAGATAGATAGAACTACGTGCTGGGGGGAAATAAAGTGTCATCTCACTCTAGAATATTAGCTTTAATGTGTGATTTTGTGAGAGAGGAGCAGGCGAACTGTGACACTGAAACATATAATGCTGTTAAAGCAGCTTAATGCCAGACTGCCAGGCTCATTATTATGCTCTCTGATCTCAGGATATTCGTTAATGAGCAGATAATGCTTTTACAGATTTTGAGGCTTTCATGTACAGGTATGACAACATCTTTTGAAAAGGAGAGCTTTTCTCGCAGCAGTGCATGCATATAAATGAAAAGTTCACTTCTCCTCGTATTTACGTTGTAGCCACAGATCTGTTTTGAGATAGATCTTTCCACGGTGCATTTTTTTTAGCCACGATTTTCTGTCTCTTGATCGTCACTAATAGCCAGCGTGGGTTTATTGTTTGCTAAGGCCCTTTTTTGAGAGATGAAAGTCCTGTTTTTTTTCCCTAGCTGTGCTCTGGGGTTTATTAGAAAACATCAAACGCACTTCAATTATTTTATTTTCCCCATACTGTAGGATTTATTTGCATATTCATCATGCGTTCACTGTTCATATGGACGGTATTTTGAAGGCCGTGTGCTGGCAATTGAAGAGCCTGTGCCTAGGTGCTACGTTGGTTCGCGGTTGTGCTGTTGAATTGTTCAACTGTAAAATGAAATGAACTTGTGGTAAATATTAATTTGTGGCAAACCATGCTCTGAAAGATATGCTTTTCTGTAGCTGAAGTTTGGAAGAAGGTGCAGTCAAGATGATGTCACAGTAAGCACCCCTTGTATTTTGTCCGACTTTAATTATGTGTTTACCTCTTCAATATGCCTGATTTCTAAGTTGCAGTTCAATAACGATGTTACAATGGGTATGATCAAAGGTTACCTGGATGTGCCTGTAAACATCACAGCTCGGTGTCATCTTGTTCCAGAGCTGTGCTGTTAATTATTATTGATCTCTTGCTCTCTTCAGCAGTGTGTCTTTTGTCCTGTCTTCCTCCCTTCACCCCCAACCAGTCACACCAGATGGCTGCTCCTCGCTGAGCCCGGTTCTGAAGGTTTCTTCCTGTTAAAAGGGAGTTTTTCCTTACTACTGTTGCCAAGTGCTTGATTATAGAGGGTTGTCTGATTGTTGGGGTTTTCTCTGTATTATTGTAGGGTCTTGATAATGATTGTGATTTGGTGCTTTATAAATAAAAATGAATTGCAAAAGAAGAAGAATTGCAGAAGCCCTGTCTTTGTGCTTGCACCTCAGCAGGCCGGTCCGCCTCCAGTGTGTCAAAACAAGGACCCTTCAAATTTTCTGAAAGTGGGCCAGAATCACAGGGAGGCAAATCCGGTGAACAGGGATTGTGTCAGCATGAACAAAAAAACAACTGATTGCATCACATTTCCCCTCATTTCCGCTGAATCTTCACCCTCAGATGCCTCGTGACATTGTAGTAGAAGTCTACGTTAAAAGTCTCAACCTGTCACACAGAATTCACCATGTGCAACCTTGTGAATGTCGAAAAAGTGATGAGCACACACTTGACTTTACACACTTGGAAAGCTGCTGAAAACTGCTCAGGTGTAGCTGAAGATGCAGCTCTTAACAGAGGTGATAATACGGAGTTTGGGTCTGGTCACGCCGCATTGAAATTGTTGGCAGTTGGTGCAAGTTTTGTAATTTAATGCAATCACAGCAAATCAAACAAAAATAGTGCATATACTGTATGGTCTGTTAAATAGCCACTAAATCAGTCCGGTTATTGTCAGCATTGGCTCGCAGCATTAAAAAAGCACATTATCACTATTTTGGACAGTTTGTAAAGTGAAGGTTAATTAGTTAACTGGGGAATGGTAAATTAAACGGTTGTTATATAGCGCTTTTCTACTCTGCTCAAGGACTTAAAGCACTTTATACTACAGCCCAATTTGACCTTTCACAAAGGCACTTTTTTCCCAGCCTACGTGCTTTCGAACTAACATTCACACTTTGATGAATGCATCGGGAGCACCTCAGGGTTCATGATCTTGCCCAAGGATACTTGTACATGCAGACTGGAGCAGCCAGGGATCTTTTAGGCTGGTAGATTACCTTTTCTACCTCCTGAGCCACAGCTGACCCAAAAATGTGGTTTTCTTCACTGTGAAAGCGCAAGATCAAGTTAATGTAATATTGGTTACATTAAAATACGTTTTGTAACTGATCTCTCTTTTATGGCAGTGGGCTGCCTGGTTTCTAACAAAGAATAGGTAGCTCTGCTTCTCAGATACCGTCAAGGCATATGATGCTGGACCTGTTACTGGCCCCCATCCGTCTGTAGTTAAATTGGAAACCGCCGCACTAATAGGTTCAACGCAGCCCCAGGGAAATTGAAGAGGTTTGTCAATTATAAGGCCATATTATAGTGCCTGATCCTGGCGCTTCTCTTCTGCCTTTCTTCCCAAAGCAGCAGTGCAAAGAAGAGCATTAACTACAAGGTGATGCGCGCCCTAATTCAATGACACAGATTTTTGTTCTCGCTCCAAGAGTTGAGCGTTGAGTGAGAGCGGGACGGGGTCCAGTGAGTGACAGAGTGGAAAATGTGAAGAATGGCTCAGCGAGGCATTGCTGAAACAGATCCAGGAGAGACGGTGGAAAGCGAGGGAAAGCTGGCGTCAGCAGCGGATGAGATGAGAGAGGAGATGAGGTGCTGACTCCGTCGGTGCTTTTCTCAGGGAAAGCAGTTGTATGAAGGTTCACATACGAGCAAACCCTTCCTCCTGCCCTTTCTCCTTTAAGACCCCAGAGACAGCTTCAGCGACAGCAAAACCTTTCCTCAGTGTGACAGCAAAGATTAAATCCTGTGTATTTTGCAGCAGCCATGCAGGTGTTACCCACGGCAAGACAAGAGATCATAAGGAACTGACAGTTTTCTTTAAGGCTCTTGTGACCACAGTTTTCTTGAACACACCGCAGAGTAGTGTGTCATAACCCGAGTGACAGATTTAGAGGGTCTCTGCGTGGAAGGAAGTAGTTTTACTCCCTCAATGAACTGTAACGAGGTGTAAAAGCCTTTTTTCCTCTAGTTTGTTGTGTGTTACATTATAAGTAGAGGATAAAGACAGAATAAGTGCGTATACCGGTGGCCATGTTTTTAGTATAACAAAATTGAAAATTGAAAAAATTGTTTTCTGCTTTGATATTTGAAGAGGCATCTGAATCTTAACTTGTCACATAGGGCTGCTTGAGTGGGACGCGTTGGTCTCAGCTTTAGCATCGTTTTTAAAACTAAAGAGTTAATGTTGTAATGTTGTTTTCAACCTGACCGTGTCCGTCTCAACCCAACCAAACAGTTTTTGTGTCTATACCTAAAAAAAGAAGCTTTGCTTATGGAAGTCAAGCAGAAATGATTCATTGTCTTTGAATTGGGGATTTGGGGTGTATGATATGGTTGGGTTATTAGGTGATTGTATCACCTGTCATCGATTGGCTGAGCCCATTGGTTGCTGGGTTAGCAGTTGCATGGACTTTTTTTGGTCTGGCTCTTTGATGCTCAGGAGAACCTGTGAATCTCCATTCATAGCCTGAATCTCATAGGATATTATACTACGAACTCAATCACAATGTTCTCACCTCTTTTAAAATGAGGAAGTTACAGTTTCTCTGTGCATACAGTTACATTTTAAATATGTTTTAATCTGAACGTGATTACAGACTACAAAACAAATGATCCCAGTCTGAAATAAAAAATTCCAGTGCCCATATATTATTAAAGTTTAAACCGCAGGACAATATAACAATACATTTTTAAGATGTTGTAGTTGTTTATGTCTATTGTGTTTGAAGGAGCTGTTTTGCTGGTTAAATAAAAGGCGATAGCATCTCTTCAATCCTTAGACATAAGTTCATCTTCTCAGAAGCTTCGTTTTTGCAGTGTTTGGAGCTGGTTTCCTGCTGTGATATGCGAGCTGTCGTTGTCTTCTTCAGAGATAAACCTTTGGCATGTTTTACAAAGCATCATTTTGCTAATCTGCTGTGTCTCTATGCTGTAAGCCTCTAAGGGCAGCCAAGGATGTTAGAATTTAATGATGCATGTCCTTCCATATAAAACGGTGATTCAGACTGGGCTTCCTTCACTTCCAGAGAAAAACAAAGCTATTAAGGATGGAGACTGGCATGGTGTCATGTGATGAACAGACAGAGGGAAGTTTCCCTACAGCCATGATGTGAGAGGGCAATGAAGCTCACCCTGAACCCTCCTGGCCCCGTGTGACAGTAGGGCTAGAGTCCCACAGTGAGGCCCAATGTGGCAATACATCACACAGCTCCAGCTTGCCCAAGAGCAAACCATGCTGGTGTTGGGGAAAGGACAGCTAGAGGACAATGTGGGAGATGAGATAAGAGAGATGAGAAGGGAAGGCAGGAAAGATGGCTGCCAAAGGCGCACAGGTTCAGACAGGAAGCAGCCACTCTCGCTTCGTTTCCTGTTAGGAAGAGCAAGAACGGTCATGGGGAGAACGTCAACAACTCGGTCCTGGGTTTTCACAGAGGAAGGTAGGATACACAGCAGAGAATTACAGCCCAACATGAGACTCGGAGAAGAGATTCAGGGTGTATGTTTTGTATAAAGCTTCCTACAGGAGGCTCCCAGACCAAAGTGTTGTTGTGACCTCTGGTGTTTTCTTCGGTGTGCTTCATAGTTTCTCTACACAAGAATGCAAATATTTAAAGTTTATTTAAAGTCAGATTTATTGGATTATTTATCTTGGGTATTTTTTTTTTTTTGCTCTGTCCTTCATTAACAATCGAAACAATGGTGTGTACTTAATAAATTACTGTTTAATTTTTCAAATGAAATAGTAACAGTAAAAACCAGATAACTTTTCGAAAGAAGTCCTCTAGACATCCAAAGTCTAAGTAAGCATGTCAGTCAAAAGGAATGTGATAAAAGTTTACCAAATTGACAAATACCGAACTGTAAAGGTTTTTATTTTAGCTTTCCAAATTCAAAGGTCTCATTTTTACTAGTTCCAGTATGATTTAATTAAAATGACCTTGGTAGATACTCATCACATTAAACATGGGAGTTAGCACAAAATGCTAATTTGGCTTTTCATCTGACTAGAAATGTCAATGTGTGGTTTTAAGGAGAAGTTACATTCTGAAACTGTTTCTCAGCAAACCACATCTAGGTGCTAGCACCCCATCCCCCACACCTTCTTAACCTACATACACACCTTATAAGCTTTGTCAAACAACCCCTTGTGTTTAGTTACTGGACAACTTTACGCTCGACTCCAGTGTGATGGTGAAGAATGAGAGTCCTGAACTGTGCAGCTATCTGGCTGTAAATGCTGAGCAATGCTCGGTCCTGACCTCATTCAGTTACACTCAAGAAACCTGACTGCCAGACGCTCATCCTTTAAAACCCACTGAACTGTTTGAAGAAACTCTTTCAAGTTGAGCTCGTTTCATGCATGGTGCACCATCAAAGTGCTCACAAATACCTAACAGGATTACAGAAAGAGATAATGTCCATCTTTGCTTCCTCCCTGAAGTTGAGACTGGGAATGAAACATCTCCACATGATTAAATATTTACAGTTTACACTTTAACGCTGGTCAAGACTGTTTGGAGCTGTGCCGCCATCCATCGGGCCATGAACATAATGCATCCCACAGTTGCCACAGTGATGAGGGGGTCAGAGCTTTCCCCTGATTTGTGTATAGAGAAAATTATTAAATTTAGGAATTAGTGCTTTGTTAATGTGCGTGTTGTATTTTTGAAATACGCTGAAATCTTTGTTATTTCTTTTTATTATCTCGATGGAAATTGTGCAGTGCAAAAGTCGTAAACCACAATGGGAAGCATGCAAACATACATGGAAATTCAGTATTGTGGTAAAACCATACGGCAATTTTGACAAGATCTCTAACACCACTGTCTGAAATGCAGCTTCAAACCATGACAGAGTCTCCACTGTGTTTTACAGCTGTAGACTGTAGACAATCACTGATCAGCCGAAGGTCCAGATGCATCTCTGTGGGTCCTGTGTCAGGTCTCTGCCTGAACTTTTCCTATTTCTTAAAGAGATGATTTTCAGATACTGTTCATCTACTGTACTTTTTTTTTTTAGGCCTGGTACTTCTTCTTTGTCACTCCACTTGTATGGTTTTCTCCCATTTTTTAAGGACTTGCTGCACATGTGCTGAGAAACACAATGTTTTTTTGCTAGTAACTCTTTGGAAATCACGTTGGTGCAAGAGTAATATTATGATATATTATGCTATTACATGGTAGGTTTGCTGTTATTCTATATCATGCCTGTCAACTTGCTATTTTGAGATTCGGCTAAATATAATAGGAAAACTTGATGTGTTTTTGCAACAGGCTGCTGTAGGAAAGTGCCTGAAGATGTTATATGTAGAAACACCAATGGCTCATCCCTTGAGTCAGGTGCTTTTTATTGTAGAATATTTCACAGGTCAGTGTTCAAGGACTGAGCTATGAAATTGTCCAGTCGACTGGACTAGAAATGGGTGAAAAAGCAGAAAGACCGTTAGAAACCCTGGAGAACTATTGCTCAAGACCCTTTTTTTAATTACAACAAACTCTGGCTCACTTGAAGCAAAATTTAAAGAAACAAGAGGTGGTTTTTACCCTTTTGCATAGTGCTATATAAGAAAGCAAGTTGGCAAGCTGTGAGCAGACATGGATGTGACTGGCTGAGAAAGTTGTGCACGGCTGACTGACTGAAGACGTGAGAGACACAGGCAGCTGGCTCATTGAGCAGTCATCTGTAAATGTGTGTGTGTGTGTGCGTGTGTGTGTGTGTGTGCGTGGTTCTAAAGACGCTCCAAATAAAATTAGCTGTCGAGCCCAGTCCTTTAGCAGTCTGCAGCAACGACTCAAGGTCAGACTTGCTGATCCTGCTGATGCATTTTATTCTCCGGAGCCAGCATCAAGCTCCCGGGTGAGGGTTTACTGCTGCCCACCAACCCTCTACTCATTCCCACCCCCATTCATCCTCGGCACACACTCCCTTCCCTCCATTATCACCCTGGTCCTCCCTGGTTTGGGAGTGTGCATTTACCCGTTAAATTAGGTGGGGGAAGGAGGGGATGACGCTTTCGGCTGGAGTGCCTGGATACCCGTGCTGACGTGTGGCGGGGAGATGGATAAGCTAAGGTGTCCTAATTTCCCATGTGACTACAGTAATTGTGTTATAATGGAGGTGGGAGCTGAGTGGTCATCAGCAGACGGACAGAAGTACAAAGCTCCTGGCTTTATGCCCCCCACCCCCTTACCGTTCAGACGGACACAGCAGGCATTGTGGGCATGATGTGGCCATGCATGCAGTTTACGACACAGCAGGAGCTTCAAAGGTTGAGTGATTGGACTATGTGTGCACCCCAGTTTGTTATCGCTTCAGGCAGAAGGTGAACTCTTATACCTCATCTCCTTCGGTTGGTCAAGTTGGCGTCTCAACACTTGTTAGCTCACTTGATGAGCTTTACACAGAAAAGCTGCGGATCTCCTCAGGCTAATGTCACAGGCAGTTTCTGTCTATTTATCATCCAAACAGTTATTCATTTACTCATTAACTGTTAATTATAGCGGCACACAAGCGAGCATACATCACCAAACTGTGAAAGGCAAACCCATGTTCTATTATCTATTATTTTTTCTCATTAAATTAGCACCATCTCATTTTCGGCCTGTGGTGAGATCAATAATTGAAATACATTAAAGGGGCACTCCAACAAGCTTCTCATTATGTGTGGTGAAGCCTGTGAGTATGACTCATGATAAGTAACCGTGGTGATACATAGGGTTACTTATGCAAACTTTTAAAATCTCCATGCAGAGGCACAGACGTCATTAGAGAAGTGATTATGCATTAATGATCCTTATGATGTCATCAGGTTTTTCAGTTTCTGGGCTCCTTGTTTTTCAATCTGGAGGTGTTGGCTTTGATGCAAAAGAGGTTTTGTGAAGAAATCTGAATTGAATATTATGGACAATGTGATGCATTATGGGATATGGGATTTTCGAGGAGTCCCCCCCGCCCCCATTTCTTTTCTACATGCTAATTTTACTGGAGTGAAACATGTTATAAGCTTTCTGAATACAAAGCCGTCCTCACGTTACTTCTCTTCTCTGTTGATTCCTCTTAGGCACCATGAGACCAGTCCAGAGGAACTTCTATGATCCGTCATCTGCCCCAGGGAAAGGTGTGGTGTGGGAGTGGGAGAACGATAACGGCTCATGGACGCCGTACGACATGGAGATCTGCGTGACCATCCAGAACGCCTATGAGAAGCAGCATCCCTGGCTGGACCTGACCTCTCTGGGCTTCTGCTACCTCATCGACTTCAACAGCATGTCTCAGACCAACAGGCAGAGCCAGAGAAAGAGACGCCTGCGGAGGCGCATGGACCTGGCCTACCCGCTCATCATGGGCTCCATCCCCAAGTCCCAGTCTTGGCCTGTGGGCGCCAGCTCTGGCCAGCCCTGCTCCTGCCAGCAGTGCATCCTGGTTAACAGTACAAGAGCTGCCTCTAATGCCATCCTGGCCTCCCAGAGACGTAAACCCCACGGGGGGACGGCGGGCAACGCAGGCACTGCAGGGACCCATACCGTAGTGCGGCAGAGCAATACCTTCGCCGGTACTTCATTTTGGTCTCAAACATCCAGCTCCACCGGCACAAACAACAATAACATTAGCCTGGGAGGTGGACAAGCTAAAGCTGAACAGGTGCAGTTGCCACTGTCCGCTGCCAACTTCCCCTGTTCCCCCGTGATGCCATCTCTTTCATCTGCCCATGGCCACCACACTCTCACCATTAACGGACAGAACAATCTGAACCGTCCGGGCACCCAGCGCATTTCCGTGGGGACTGCCAGAGGAGCCATCCCAGCAGGGTAAAGATTTTTTATTGTACACAAGAGGCAAATGCACACAAAGGCATTGGCCTCTTTTCCTAGCTCAGATTTTCTGGAGTCGGCAGTGGCCTTTCACTCGATATAACGGAGGCATAATGCTCAGATTCAGTTGAATTTACAGTTCCACAGAGGCAACGGGTGGATATTAAAAGCCAAGAGCCAATTTTCATGTCTGCTACACAAAAGCGTCACCCTGAATCCGTGCTGTATATTCTGTCTTTCTCTCCCTCTTTCTGCTAATTTATAACTACTGTTGTTAACGTGCCGATCAATGAACCTGCAGGATAAAAGTCCAGCTGATTCTCCTCTGGCCCAGCTGGCCGAGGAGGAACCCTTTTCCTCCATATGTGTGCCCGCCATGGTTACTGCTCCATAACGAGCTTATGTCGGCCCCCGATAGGCGTGAAATGCTGCAGCCTCCGTTGGATCCCTCTGTTGCTTCTGCTTTGAAGTAATTTGTTGCTCTCACACTTCGCTATGGTTGTTGTGTCACGGGATGTGAAAAGACAGTTTGACACTGTATGTGGATGATCTGAACGCGTGTTTATCTGCATCATTATCTGCATGTGTGTGAACGCGTGTGCTCCGGCGTAGCTGTGGAAACCTATTTGCCACGGAGGCAGAGCTCCACTGGGGAAGCATGAATAATGGATCAAGGAAAAACGGGAGCTTCGGCAGAGCGCTCTGACCTCAGAGCAATTCAGAGAATGGAACCAAGGAATAGAAGTGTGCTAGCGTTGTAACCGATACTTCAGTGCCCCCCATCCTGCTTTCTTTTGCTAAAATAAACCCTCTCCTGATCTAATTTGATTCCATTTTGTTCTCGCCGCTCATGGGGAGAGACACACTTACTGCATGTTTGAATAACACCGTCCTGGACACACATGCTTTCACTTTGTGGCCTAATTCAGTGTCACCCCCACCCCATCCTCACCACAGCAGGTCATGACTTTGTTTGTGCGACGTACTCGGTGATGCTTCGTTCTGCATTTCAAGAATTCAGTGACAGCTCAGGTGTTCAGAGCTGTGGGCGAAATGTGACTTCTTCTTCTTTTCGTATTCTTTTTTACCTCACAGCACAATGAGTTTCTTACGAGACAGTGAGAGCTAGAGTGAGGGAGAGGAAGAGACCGAGGGGGTAAAAGGCGGAGCGCGTCATGTTCCCAGGCGAGTGGCTCGACGCACAGGATGAGTGTGGTTAACATACACACAGCAGGACATGAGAGCTTGCAAGCGCACAGACACAAACTGAAACGTGAACTCCCTCGCATATTCCCACAAGCCTGCTACAGACAGATAACAGAGTAACCCACACAGAATGTAAAACATCAGATCTGTGTTTTTTTCACACACCCACGCTCTAATATAACTGCTGGGTGCACGGAAGGTATTTGGCACATTGTGGCTCGTTCACATGACTCTATTTCGCTGTTTTATGTATGCAAACGAGGTAGCCGCTATGGATGAATCAGGCAAGGTGTACTTCAAGCCACCAGCGAGAAAAGCTGCACGCTGGTTTTCGAGACAACGCATTTGTTCCCGAGTCCATTGATGATAAAAGGCCAGATATCGATCTTTGTATCTTCTGAAAAGAATACAGGTTGTGGTTGTCAAAGCGGGGGAGGGGAGGGGGGGAGTGTTTAATGCATCTGTGTTACGTGTGAAAACATCACAAGTGGCACCATCTGCTGGCTTGTGTCAACACATCAGTTTATCTTATTACAGAGCAGCCCACATATCGCCACCTGTGCAGCTCAGCGACAGATGCAGACTGCCATAGTTTTTTGTTTCTTCTTATCACACTGTTGCATGAGCTGGAAGCAACACTGCAACTGTCTATTATTTTATTAATTATTATTATTAGATTATTTTTCTTTGCTCACTGGTTGAATTGCTTGTTTTGGGGTTTTTTTTTTAAACTGATGCCCAAAAGATATTCAGTTCACAGTGATGTAACTGGGAGAAATTAACTGACTATTTTTAAAATCAGTTCATTAAATAATACTGAACCTAGCTTGCATCATCTTTATAGATATTTCATGATATTTATGAATTCATTAAATATTTGCTGGTAAAAGAGCTGTTCGTGTTGATCTCTTTGAGTCAATAGTCTTGCATCATTTATGTGCAGCACCATGTTGCGTATATCTAATCATTCTCGAGTATTTCACCCTTAAACCAAACTCACCATCGACACGTCGAAAAAGGAACCACAGCAGGTTCTCGCTATGAGATTTATCTTGTCGTTGTGTGTTTACGCATAGATACGAGAAATGTTAACGACGAATCGTCTGCCTCTTTAAAAGATAAACAGATATCATTTGTAGCGGAATGAACAGAGGAAGAATTTCACAAGGCCTCTGGGGATTTTTTTGTTTTGTTTTGTGTTTTTTAGGCCTCCGTTGTCAGTCAAACCACTTCCTCTTGTGCACTTTCTCTCCGCTCGACCGGGTTAAGCCCTGCGCTGCAGGTCTTTAGTTAGAGCTGCTTTATAGTATTGCTTTCAGTTCTCTGACAGGTGAAAGATAAAAGGTAAAAAAAAAACAAGGCCTTGTCTTCATGAGCTGAAAGAAAGAGCTTTTTAATTGGGTGCGTTCCCTCGCTGCTATCGGCTGTGTTTACGAGCTGCTCGTGTTAAGGAGCCAGCCTGAGTTTTGACTGGAGGCCTGAGATCATTATCCCTCAGTGTGTTGCTCTGCTTCTCCTGCTCTGGCACTCCCCTCATGATGAAAATTGTTATTAAAATAAATGGAAAAATCCCGAGCCAGAGTTTTGGAAATCGTCTGTGCCATCGTTGCTTATTTTCAGGGCATTTCATTGCCACCCACACTGTAGCGGGGGCAAGCCTCTCTCTCCTGCGATACACATCAATATGCAATTAAGCACTCGTGGAGTTCTCTCCATTCGACTCTGTCTTTATAGCGCATAATAAACAGATGAGGAGATATTAGTCCTCCGTCAGCACTTCCTCAGCGAGGCTTAATGTGGTCTCTTTATTTTGGGAATCACATCTGATTAAGTCCTCAAGGCAGCTGGGAGATTCCCTCCAGAGAAGAAGTATTACTCTGAGCAGGAGATAGAGGAGGAATAGTGACCCTCATGCCCATGATCTGCAAGGGGCCTTTATTACTGTGGTGTTGATGGATGAGCTTGTGGGAGGTGGGTTTATTACTAAATTACATTGGTTTTGGGTTAGAAATTACAGCCTTAGTTATAAGAAATGCCACTCGGACACACTGTCGAAGGTTTGGGCAAAGATAGGCTCAGGTTAATTTTTACTTCATGGAGAGAAGGGAACAAAGAAGTGAACACAAGACAGGAGGATGAAAAGAATTGGAGTTGTCAGCGTAAAAGCAATCTAGAGGTGACAAGGTTCAGTGTAGTTTGCTGAATGTGGAAAAGGTCCGCGCTTGTTTACGCTGACAATGAGTTATAATTGCTCTCAAGGTCTGAGCACAAGCCAACAGAGCCCATTGTTGAGGATCATTGATTGTTTTAACCCTAAAGTGGCTGTTTTGGTGAGGACAACTCAGGGTTTTTAACATGAATGTTGGCGTTTCTTGATGAAATAATCAACATCAAAAGTTATTCCGTGTTCGAGATTTTTAGCGTCATGTGGTTTAAGGCGCGATTCAGAGGCACAGGGTTCACTGATTTCAGAGGTTCCCATTTCTAAATGAAAAAACAAGAAAGGCAAGAGAATTGTGTACAAAAGGAGACAGATGTCCACAGCTGTACACTGGCTACAGGTTGTCTGGCTGCCAGTTTAATGTGTAATCAGAGATTTGAAGGAAAGAACGCGCTCCAAGATGTGCGTCTATGTGTAGGAGTGCGTGTCTTTCTGGTTAGGTGATAAGAATTATCAATAGCATCTAATGTTTGTGTGTTTTGTGTTTCGGCTTGTGTAGATTTTATCGTACCACGGAGTTTCCATCTTTTTTTGAGATCTTCTCTAGAATCTATATGCAGTACAAATGAAACTAACTAATGTCTTGTTCTAGTACAGATCCACTGCTGTGTGTGCTTTTAGTTTGTCCACAATGAGATGGCGTTAAGGGCTCTTGTGTTGTGTCGTCCCCCTTTTTTCTTCTCATGAAAATGATTTGTTTGATCACAGGACTCTCTGTGAACTGCTTAAATTAAACATGCACTCATAAAGGGAGGCATCTGAAGGATTCTCCCACTGGGTGGCAGTGAATATATTTATTTTTCTTGTTTGTTAGATTACTTTTTACTTTTGTTCTGCTTTTGGTTTTTGGGTTTTTTTTATATAAACTTTTACACTTTCGTACACATTTTTTTATTCCAGACACAGAAAAATAGACCGCCGACCTCTTGACTCAAACTGGTGCTTTCATTGAGTGAAGGGCGGCTGTGTACTGTGAAGTATTGACTGGTTAGTTTTTGTTACACGCGCAGACTGCAGGAGGTGAGTTCGTCTATTAATTCTTCCTCTGTGGCTGAAGGTGTGAAATCACTCACTGGTGTCTTTTTTTGGACAAAAATCAAATCTGACGTGCCCATCCCCCACCTCCCACCCCCCTCTGAATTTGACTTTCTGACATAAGGCATTTATCAGAGCTGCACATCGCTGTATTTTTTTGTTACACTCCAGAACAAAAGCAAGCTGATCCCGGTTTCTGGCCCGCTGGTGTGAGACGCAGCGTATTTGAGTCCTTCCCAGAAATGCAGTGGCACACATCGGCTTCAGTCAGACCTCGTGTCCCTTTGTTATTGCACTCAGCTTATTGAGCGGCTTCCCCTGGTGTAAGAACCGAGTCCCTCACTAATATCAAAGCGCTGTGTTGATGCGGATTTGTGCAGTGCCTAGAGCTACAGGGTCTGACACTTCACTCCTTTCATACAAAGAGCAAAGAGACGTGCGCAGGAGTGTGTGTGTGAAGGTGTGTGTACGTGTTTGTAGTCAATAAACTGAGAACTCTAGTGATTCAGTGAGAGCACAGCATTGAACATCCGGAGATGATGGCTACCTTTAACTCCACGTTATTTGAAACATGGGTTGGTTTAGAAGTGTAGCAGGTTTGCCACAGTAACCACAGGGTTGAAGGTAGTTAGTGCACACATTTCTTTACTAATCACTCCTCCGACAACTGTGCGGCTTCGGAGCGTAATGACTCTGTGCTGCAGTCTGCCCGCACCGAATGCAGGCCAGGTGTGCCACTCTTTCCACCGGCGCACCTCCCTCAGCCGACCTGCCCCACTTCTACGTCCAAGAGCCGAGCCATTATCTACACCGCACCACCACAGTGAGCTGTATTACAGGTGTCTAAGGTTACCTTCCTAAAAAGAGAGAGACCCTGGCTTTGTTCAAAATATGTAGTGCTTGAGAAATTTATTAGACCAACACACAGGGTAAGGCTGATGCCCCAGCTGGCCTAAGTTAACAGCATTGGTAATTACCAACATGTTCCTGTAATGGTTGTCCATCAGTCTGCACAAGCTCTTGTCACACAAGTTTGTTTGTTTCCTGTTAAACAGTTCTTCTACTCTAGATGATTTCTTCCATATAAACACTTTGTCTCTATCTTCACTTGTTGCCAAAGGGCATTAAAGTACAGACCTATATTTTTTTTATTTCCTAAGTGGTGAAATACAAGCTTCATTTTATTCCAGAATCCCATTAATGATATTAATTTCTGGAGGTCTCAATGGAGACATGATATATGATTTTCCCTTGGAGCCACCATTCTCAAAATATCCTCACATCAGTTCATATTGTGACCTAGTCTTCGCGGTTTCTTCTTCTAATGTCATTCTTACCATCAACTCTAATAATATTAAAACAATAAATCTAAAAATGAACAACGGCTTCCTTCTTCGTAAAATAATATGTATGAAGGCCTAACCAAGTGTCCTAGTGTAATTTTTGCAATTTAAGAGGAATTTAAATGGTTATAAAACTTTATTAGAATTTTTTAGTCCTCTTTTCCACCTGTTTGGAGTCTAAACTGTTAACAGGAATAAAAATGTGTGGTTTGAAACTATCCATTTCAAAGTAAAGTGCTTGTTTTCATCACATTGTCTCACACTGGCTTACGTTTGTTTTTTTATAATTGTCTGCTGTCCATTGCTTTCAAATTTAGTAAAATTTACAGGCTGCTTCCTTTAGGAGTCGCCATAGTGGATAACCTGCCTCCATTTTATCCCCGGTTTCCTCTTCTATAACACCAACCCTCTGCATGTCTTCTATCACTACTTCCATGAACCTCTGCTGAGATCTTCCTCTTTTCCGCCTGGAATATGGCAGCTCCATACGTCCTTTGTCCAATACATCCACCATCGCTCGTCTGTACATGTCCGAACCACCTCTGCCTTGCCTCTTTAACTTAAACGCAAATCGCTTGACCCAACCTGTCCCTCTCATGTACTGACTTCTAATGCTGTCTATCCTCGTAGCTCCCAATGAAAATCTTTCCATTTACCCGGGCTTGGGATCAGCACTAAGAGTACATTTGAGTACACCATCACATTTGGTGTGATTTTATTTATTAGGTGTTTTTTAAAGGGCAGTGTAATCTCAGCTTTAATAACTCTTAGTTTGATGGCTTTGTACTTTTAATCCAGGGAAAGGAAACGTGTTCCTGTGCTCTGCTTCGCTCGGGGAAATTTGCGCGCTCATATTAATGCCCCTGTTTTTGCCCGCTGTGCTTCATAGATCTTGAAGAGTGAGCAAGTCAACTGTCTTTGTCGTCTGTGTTTGTCATGAACTTCAACCTCTCCGAATGTCATCCTGAATCAGACTCTGCGGCAGCGCTTTGCACAAGTCGAGTTGTCTCATCCTACTGCAGTTGTCTTCGTCTTTGTGGTGAAGCACATTTGACATTTTAGCTTGAGTGTTTTTCATGCCACGCAGAGCAGAACTGTCTGCTGCTTTCAGGTTTTTCAGCTGTGGCATAACAAGCAGTTGTACACAAATGGGACCGTTTACCATCCATTTTAGCAGTCGCAGGGTCATTTACAGATTATAAGCTGTGTATTAAATGGACCCGCATGGCGAGAAGCATCTGTCTGTGTGATGTGAGCAATTCTCTTTGTAGAGACCTTTGAGTAAGGGACTGTAACAACACTGTACTTATAATATTACTATTTTTATGCCTTTTCATTTCTTTTTTCTTAAAGGGTTCCTGCACTCCCAGTTAAAAACTTGACTGGTTCTGGACCAGTGCACCCAGCCTTAGCAGGTTAGACCAAATCTGCTGTGCAGCATCTGTTTAGCAATCAGCTATAAATGATCGTTTTTGCTGAGATGAGTAATGTTTGTTTATTTTTCTGTGTGTGTGCCCTACCCATGCGTCAGGTATGACAGGTATCCTGATGTGCGCTGCAGGTCTGCCCGTTTGCCTGACTCGAGCACCAAAACCTATACTGCACCCACCCCCCATCAACAAGAGCGACATGAAACCTGTGCCAGGAATCAACGGCATGCGCCGCAAAACCAAGAAAAAGCACCTAAGAAGAGGTGAGACGGCGGGACCGAACAACAGAATGAATTCAGAACAACAGCACTGTAGTTTGTAGTTTTATAATAAGTGAAGAAATGAGAAATGCACAGATGAGAGAAATCTGCCAACCACTGACAGACCATCTTTGTTCTGCCAAACTTTGCGACATGTTTCAGCCTTCTGAGTGTTGAAACTGCAAAATAAGCCACCAAATAAACTGTTGAGGGATCCATAATTGTTCCATAAGGTTAGCAGTGGCTCAGATTTCACCCAAGTTTGCTAACAGTCAGTTTGAAAAGCATTCCTGTACCTTTCAAAAAGCTCATATATGTATACAGTAAAATAACAACTTCATAAATGTAACACTACATTCAGATTGATACATGAAGACACAATGAAAGGCACAGTTACACTGAGCCGGTTCGAAAGGGCATCTGGTGTATAGTTGGAGAACTCTGGGCCTGAGTAAGTGTTGGTCGATGCAAGCAGTGGAAACCACAGACCTCCCCGGGGAGTTTTTGTATTAATTGAACAGTCAGACTGTTGGATTTCTATCCTTGCACTGCACTTGTCCTCTTAGTCAGTCCTTCAAGCATCTCACCATTGTGAACAAAGATTTTGTTTAGAGATACACCAGTTTGAATTTCCTTCAACTGTGACGTGCCGGTATCAGTATCAGTAAGAACAGCATGCGCCAACAAAAGCATTCCTCAATGCATAGTGTTATTTTCATTATAAAAGAAATTATTAAAGTTTACAAAAGCAAGTGCAACAAATGTCAGGTACTCACATCATCCGCTGTGTTTATAACGTCACCAGATAACAGCCTTTTTTTCTTTCCTGCTTCTTTAGCTTTAAACAATTTGCCTTTTCTTAGCTTCTTTAAAATCTCCTTGTTCAGTTGAGAGATGGTGATTTAAGTATCCAATTAGGTTTGTTGTTACAACAGTTTTTTGCGGTGGTCCTTATTCAAATTCACCAAAATCAAGCTTTTAAACAAAAAAAACCCCAAAAAACAAGAGCCTATGCTAACAGCTATGTGAGACTACCTTTGGGTAAGGCCTAGAGCTAAGCTAAATGCTAACACAGCTAATATATCCAGACTGCCTGGTAATAGCTAGCTACTGTAGCACTAAATATATAGTTATTAGTTTTGCAAGTACACTTGGCCTTAAACTAGAATTTAAAACATGCTATTAGAAGGTATCTTTTATATGAATGTATTACTATCAAGCCAAGTTGTGCGAAAACTTTAAAAATTGCAAATTTATGACCATATATTTATTTTAGCCTCAACAAATGCTGCAGACTATTACAACACGTTCTCACTCCCAAAACGTAATATTTGATGCTAGGTGACAAATCGTCAACATATTACGCTTCCAGACACCCACCACATCCCAAGTGACAAGATCAGAAAAATGAGGAAACATGAGAACTGTTTGGAATCAATCTCACATGTTCGTTCATTTTACTTAAATCACTTTGGAAAACGCAGTTTAACGTCATTAAAGTGCTGGCAAAGGTTAGGGATAGGGTTAGGGATAAGGTTAGTGTTAGGGCTGGAATACATGGCTGGTACATGTATTACTGCGGGACTGTCATTCAACTGGATTTCATCCATAAACTGGTGCGTAGCATTAGAACGCGGAAGGTCACCTTTCACATACCTCAGGAACGCCACGGGATGTGACAAATAGTCGGGATGTTAGGCCTCGGGAGTGAGAACGGGCTGACTATTACCAAAAAACAGCAAAACTAATAAAATAAAATAAAATAAAATCTTCTGCTGTAGTAATTAGAAATTATTGACCTTTCAAATGTTACTTCAGGTAACAGACAAATATGCAACCTATGTGTTTGTGTCTGATTTGATTTCTATTGCTCTGCTTTCTGCACCCAGAACAATCAGAGAAGTGAATGAAGCTGTCAAATAACAACAGAGTAAAATTATTCTTAATTAATTTATTAACTTTTTCTCTGTCTTTCTCCTCCTTTTTTCTGTTTTCACCTCTCCTTCTCTTCACACATTTCTACCTCCTGCATACCCTTTATACCTGAGGATTTGGGGGGGACAAAAGCTGTCTCCTTCCCTCACTACTCTCTGCCTGTGTTCACTGGCTCTCCCTCAAATGAACAAACAAAAGCTCGGGGGGGAAAAAAGGTTGCCTGTAAGCGTATTAGGGATGTAAGCTGTGGGTGTGCTCTCAGCCATACCAGCCTGGTTGCACACAGGGATTATGAGAGTGTGGGGTTGCCAGTGTTATGTGGCAGCTTCAAGGTGACCTCCTCTTGAACATCACTAACATGTGTACTGTTTCCACGTGCACACTTTCTTTTATTGGTAAAAAAAAAAGAAAGAAAAGAAAGGCACATGGGGCAGAGTAGTCTCTGAGACTGATCTGATGTTATTCTCTTGTTTTTGAATAGTCAATTTTCTCTTTACTCACACTTACCTGTGGCTTGTTCTCATGACTTTTGTGACTTATTTTTAAAAGGGAAAAACCCAGAAGATGTGGTGCGACGATACACTGAGAAGATTAAAGTGGTGCCAGATGAGGTGAGAATAAAACCCATCGGTGCGCATATTCAGGATTTAAGTTGCTTCATGAGTACAGTCATGTACATGTCAAATGGCAGCTCAAGTATTTTGGCCCGCTATTCCAGGACTGTACCATCTGCATGGAGAGGCTGGTCATGTCATCCGGCTATGAAGGCGTCCTGCAGCACAAAGGCATCAAGCCAGAGCTGGTGGGCAAACTTGGCAAGTGTGGGCACATGTACCATCTGCTATGCCTGGTGGCCATGTACAACAATGGCAATAAGGTGGGTAAAAGCTTGCGAGCCAGACGCTGTTATGATGTCACGCTAGGCTCAAATTCTAAACTCGCGATGTCTTACAGCTCGACGGGGTTGCACGGCACTGGCAGATGATGGCCCTCGATATTGCTGCTAACAGATGGAAAGCTTATATAGCCTCATCTGATCAGTCTTGACAGCACAGTATTTTGTAAAATTACTTTGGACACTGATGTTTGCTTGCAGGAAATTCAGATTCACTGCTTGCAACTGCAAACAAAAGAACACCATGCTGCACTGTTGGTGCTCCAGAACAAAAAAATCAAGACAAATCAAAGTTTCTATTGTGCATTTAAAATACCTCAGTTCACCAAAATGCTGTACAGTTTGTACAAAATACACACTATACACAAGGATCACTAAATGAACAATAAATATACAACAGAAATGTAATAAAACAAAGTAAATAAGTCTGTTTTTGCACAATAAAGCCAGGGAACTCTGCTCAACTAGACGTGAAAGCAAGAACAAATGGGTCTTTAGAAGATTGGGAGCCACCACTGAAAAGTCTCAATCACCTCTAATTTAAATCCTTGATCTGGGAATTTCCAAGAGCAGGTCGTTCGTAGATGTCCGTGCTCAGCTAAGAGTCTAGGGTTTCCAAAGTTCTGTTAAGTAACAGGGTGACAAACCATGAGGTTTAAAAAGAAGGAATAAACGTTTAAACTGGATCCTGAAATGGAAGTAAAGCCAGTCTAAGGAAGCCAATATGGGTGTAATGTGATCACACCATTTTTCCCCTTTAAATAAAAGTGTGAATTACAAAAGTAACAAAAACAACAAACTTCTTATTTACATTTTACTGTAACAATCTATGCAGATGATTCTACTTTTTATTTGTCCAGTTTTTAAAATTCCCCTCTTTGAATTTAGATTTTTCTTTAAGCTGCGATAGGTGATATTGCTGTACTACATTATAATAGATGTGTAAATCCTACTGTGGCTCCAGAAAGAACTGCAGTGGTGTATTTTTTCCCAGCTCTACTTGGGGATAAAGACTAACAACTCCTGAGAAAAATATGTTTTTTTATCCACTAAATATTAAAATATATTTACCAGTTAGTTCCTAACATCGTCTATCTGCTGTTTGGAATCATTCTATTTGAAATTTAAAATGAGCAGAAACAAATAAAAGGCATTTTTCAGTCTCAATATTTGATATATTGTCTCTAGGCTGAAAAAAGAAATTGCAAATCATCCATTTAATTTGGGGTTTTGGAAACAAAGTGGTTTAATTTTATTGCGTCATTAACGTCAAATCATTATTTTTCTCCAAAGCAGGATGGCAGTCTTCAGTGCCCAACGTGCAAAACCATCTATGGGGAGAAAACAGGCACGCAGCCCCCCGGGAAGATGGAGTACCACGTCATACCACACTGCTTGCCAGGCTATCCAGACTCAAAGACCATCCGCATTGTCTACGATATTCCTGCCGGGATCCAGGTGAGAGCCGTCTCACTTCACCTAATCCACCACCCTGCCTTTCTACCCTGATCCGCTGTCTCTTGCCTCTAAATCTGTGACCTTTTACAACTGCTTATCTGCTTAAGTTGGATGGAGAGTTACTCACGCAGGAAGCTGAGGTGTCGGGATCCTGAGGAAACAGCATTTTTAGGAATTAAGCAGTGATTCAGGGCAAAGACAAAGAAGTATCTAAGAGTAATTCTCTCTCATGGTAAAGGCTTATGTTGTATAAGAAATATATAGAGTGAAAACATGCATGTTTTTTTGTCCTTATAAATATAGGCATACAAGTCTGCCTTCCCTTAGTTGATTTGTCTTTCAGCTTATACATCAAACTGATTAACATTAATAAGAAAATTAAACAGCTGGGATTTGCAATTGGATTTCACCGGGTCTGAGCTGGTGGTATTTTGGCTGGTATTTTCTCCTGACTCCTGAGATGAGCTCAAATTGAGTCAATAAGCTGACCTTTTTCCACCAGCGGAGAAGGCATAGAGCCCCCAGGGATAGCGCTGGGGGTCATCTGACCACTCAGATCAGCATAACAACACAATACACTATTGCCAGGGGACATTACTGTAGGTCTGTCTTTTTCCCCTCCTGCAGTTCAGCCTGCACTCTAGACAACATGAGTGATCATCATAGATGGTCAGGTTTACACTCTGTACTCTGTGGACGATAGCAAAATAATTGGGTGAGTAGGGAAGTGGTGACGCTGTGCATATTGTCCATCTTCTTTTGCCTTTTCAGTCTATGCCAGCACCCAAAACTGTATGATGAAAATAGTAGCACACTATAATGGGCTTTATACTTGTACATCTTTAATAGGTTAAAGTAGGTGGTGTGTTCACTTCAATTCAGTTCAGTTTTATTTTACATAGCACCAAATCACAACAACAGTTGCCTCAAGGTGCTTTATATTGTAAGATAAAGACCCCAAAGTAATACAGAGAAAACCCCAACAATCACACAGCGCTTGGTGACAGTAGGAAAGAAAAACTCCCCTTTAACAGGAAGTAACCTCCAGCAGAACCAGGCTTAGGGAGGGGTGCCATCTGCTATAGTGGGAGGCGGGGTTAGGGGAAGGAGACAGGAGACAGGAGAGAGACTCAATGTGGTTTACAAAGATCATCAGAGGAAGTTCTAAATGGTCGAGAATCTAACGCTCTAACCTTCTGAGCTTTTGGTGTCACGAGGGCACCTACAAGATAGTACAGAATGAATGGAGAAATGTCATTTCTGTTGTTGGTGGTGTTGATTTTTTTTTCTTTTTTGTGTAGTTGTAGTTAATGTTAATGTTCAGTTTTTAGATTTGAATTGAATTTTGATTGCACCACAAGCCACTTTATGGCATGAACTATTTTGATTTCATGCACAAATAGAGGAGCGGCAGAGAGTTTCTAGCTGCCTGGTTGGAGTCTGCCATGCTAATACTTTTTGTAGTTACCTTTTAGTAATAGGTGCTGATGAGGGGATTGTCCTCCCATAAACCCAGCACTCGCTGATGAATAGATGTCTTAATGTTTGTGAACATCAGAACAGTTTGAGAAAAACAATAACATTTTTAAATATTGATCTTCTTCCCAGTGTTTGATCATCACAAGTAGCAAGTAGCGCTATGATCAAAAGGACACATTTCTGCATCCCACACTAGAAAAAAGTTCAAAATCAAACAGATTTTCTTGTTAAAACCAAGAATGCCATCCACTGGTTGAAAAGCCCACACTACACTGCCGATGTATATGTGAAGAAAACTAAATGAGATTTAAAGATCAGCCTCTTCGAACATAAAAGCAACTTCAAGAAGAAAGTTGAAAGAAGCCCAATGACATTTTATTTCAACTGCCATCGTGTGTGATCTCCTTAAAGACAAACTCGAAACCTACATTTGTTACAGAGACGAGAATACTGGCTTTGTGTTCTATAAATTGAAAACGCTAAAGGTTCAAATTAAGGATTAGCATTGAGCTGCTTTTTGTAATTCCAGGAAAACACATAACAACACTAGCACCCTCCTTTTAACATACTTTGTGTGACGCTATTTCATTTAAGTACTTGGGGTTCATCTCATTTGTAGGCCCAACAGGGCTATTTCATCCAGCAAGTGCAGTAGATGGTGCAATATTCCTGCAGATTTACATAATACACATGTAATCAGTGTCATGGTATTGATAGTTTATGTTTATGTATTTGTGTCGTTTATGTTTAACTGTGACTGATGACATATCACTTTATCATTAGTCCACCTGGACTAATGATGGCTTGTAGCTGAAACCTATTTGTTTTGGTCTTTAATGAACATTAAGAAGTATACTCATCCGTGATCAGTTAGTATTAGTGCCGTGTACTTTACATTGGTACAATACTCGAACCAATGTAAAGTAAATAAAGTCAAATACTGATACTTTTAACCTATAAAGGCTATGAGAGCAGTGTGCCATGACTTATAAGATGAATCATCAATTTACAAATTATGAACACATTTTAATGTGTAATTAAAAATTATTGTGATTTTTAAAAACACATCTTTCAGCTTTTCATGTATTTTGAAACTGGGATTTGTTGGAGACCTGGAATGTAAACGTGCGTGTCTCTAAAGCACTTTGGGTCAGCTTCTGTTGCTTACATTTGCTATAGGCTATACATAAAATAAACATGACAGTCACCACAAACACAAAGAGGTTCAGACATGTTTTATAATGCATGTCTGAGGTCATTTTTGTCATTTCCAAAAAAAACATGAACAATCCAGTGGACTACGTGGTTCCTTAGAGGATAGGAACCACGTATTGATCACATCGTGGTAGTATCAACCTGATACTGCTATCGATGCTGTATTTGGACCGATCTGCCCACTTTTAGGCAGCACACGTTAGCAGGAAGATAGATTTATGGTTAAAATTGGCTTCGTTGTGAGAAAAAACAGGATATTAGTCTCATTTCAGTGTGATGATATAATCAATATTTTACTTGCAAAAGCTAAAATATAATTTCTATTTCTAGATGCAGGCATAAATCAGTCACTCCCATTCATTGGAGGCCACATTGCACTCCCCCTTTTGGGGGAATTACAGCTATTTTCGGTGCGCTGGGATTAATCAAAAGTGGAATGACTCTCTCTGGATCACCTCTGATGTAACTTTTGAACCGTATGCCTGATTTTCGAAAATAGCATACCTCTGGAGTCACTGAAACGAGCTGAGTTTAAAGAGTCTCGTGATATCAGTTTCTGCTTTATCTAATTTTATTTAAAAAGTTTCTTCATCTTTTGGCCACACCTGTTTTTTTTCTAACCATCTCGGCACTTCTTTCCAAAGACTGTCAAAAAATGAGTCATGAGAGGGCAGCACAGAACTTTTTTCCTGTTATTGCTTACAGCCAGCTTTTAGCATGATCTGATCAAGTTGCCATGGCGACTGTGCCCTGCTGAACTACCTGATTCCATCAAAGCTTCTTGCAGCTTTATTTTTAGGTGGTATTATATTAGTGGTACAGTGAAAAGGGGCCTTATAACCTGTCCAAGACGTGTGCTTAATAGAAGCACAAAGAACACACAAAAGACCGGGAAAGGCAAATGTGTTGTTACAGCAACCAAAGCCTGGGAATATTACCAAAATGTAAACATAAAAAAGGAAAATGAAATAGGAAAATGGACAAAAAACAAGAGAAATTTGTTATAACAAGGCTGCTTTAACTGTGTGACGTATTTTTATTGATAAGGTTGAGGGAATTGGTGGGACCCTGGCTTTGATGAGCTACAAGATTTTTATTTCATGCTAGTGGTTTCAAAGCACTTTATTTTGACAGAGACTGAACATATTACTGCATATTGAAAGTAACATAGTTCCCAGCTGATTATTTTACAAAAGCCTCGTTTAAGCGATGTGAGCAGTAAAGCTTGTCCTGTGGGTGCTGTTGACATTTCCCACACAATTAAGTCATAATTGCAAGTGAAGGCGTTGTAACTTTTGTTTTTTCTTCTTGACATTTTCACCAGACCAATGAGCACCCCAACCCTGGGAAGAAGTTCAGTGCCAGAGGGTTCCCTCGACACTGCTACCTCCCCGACAGTGAGAAAGGCAGGAAGGTAAGCTGCGACGCAGCTCCCAGACGGAAACACCGGGCTTCCTTTTGTGGAAGCGCCGTCACAAACCATCCTCTCGTTCTTGTCTCATCAGGTCTTGAAGCTGCTGATCATGGCCTGGGACCGACGCCTCATCTTCACCATTGGCACATCCAGCACCACGGGCGAATCGGACACCGTGGTGTGGAACGAGATTCATCACAAGACAGAATTTGGCTCTAACCTGACCGGTCACGGCTACCCCGACCCCAACTACTTGGACAACGTCTTGGCAGAGCTGTCGGCCCAGGGGATTGGCGAGGACAATCTAAAGGACTGATGGCCAGCAGAACTGGTACACTGAAACAAAACCCCCCATGCCCCGCCATCTCCCAGAGAGCGGGGACACTGCACGACGGGCAACATGCGGCCGACAACACTTTACTCCCCACAAACAAAAATATCCTGCAGAAAGGGTGGCTTTTGGTTTGTGTAACCCAGGCAATCTCCCTCCCCCTGCTGTCTCTAGATCCATGCCTTGAGCAAGTTTTGTCTGTTGGCAAAGTCTCTCAAAGTGTAAATGATGCAAAGAGATTCTTGTCTGAATGTTGGGACCTTGAGGTGAAAGGTATTTATCCCTTTTTCAAGTCAAACTGATGCTGTTCTTTGGCACTCAAAGAAAAATGACAAGGGGCTAATAACTGTACACAGGCACATCTGTAAAACGCTGAACTCCAGAATGCATGGCCCCGACTAACATAATGAAAGTCAGGCAAACACACGCGACAGGGTGAGCTGTCAGCGGATCAGCTGTTGCTTGGTATTATGAAGATTTAAGAAAATCGCAAAGAAATCCAAATTAACTATTTCCCTCCCCCCAAGTTTACTTTTTTAGTGAATTCATTACAAACGTTGGTTGTGCATTTTTGAAAAATCAGGTCATGGCTCCGGAGTGATGTCATTTATGGTTAATCTGATATTTTCCACTTCTGATAGGTCAGTGTATTTTATTTTCTACGTACGGAAGTATGTTCTGTAGTGCATGAAGTAGATTCCAGAGAGCTTAAGATTTAGAAGATTATTGGTGTTTGGTAACAATTGTGTGTTGTATGGTTAACCTTGTGGACATTCTGTGAGAGGAGACATAAAATAAGATGAAACAAGCTCTGCTCCAAGGTTTAACTCATTTGTTTAGTTGACACACTGATGACGATGACCTCTGTGAATAAAAAGGCTGCATTATTATTATTCCTGTTGGAGCGAACCCAGGCGCTGGCACAATCCATCATGCTGACCGTACACAAGGGATGAGCGTGCAATCGTGTGCTCGGAGGCATTAATAAGCTGGCTTTAAGTCCTTGAGGACAGAAGCTGAACACACAGATGGACGTTCCTCTGTCTTTCAAACACCAACAGCTTTCCCTTAGAGATCCATTTTCGGGGGAGCTCCTCCGCTCGCCTGCAGTCTCTTGTGAGCTTGTTTGCCGTTTGTTGGCGTTGTACTTGGCTCAAGTGCCCGCACAGTGAGCAGCTGAGCCTCGGAAACGAGCAGCATCTCGTCGCCTTCGTGAGCTCACTTTGGAGTCTTTGGGGCGCTTCCCGATGTATCTGTTCACCCCCGCTTTCCGCCTCCTCCTCAGCTGTGGAGCACTCGTTCTACAAACCATGCAAATGTTGGTCGAGTGTGTTGTTGGCTGGGGACTATTTTTTCCTACGCCCCCCCCCCCCTTCCCCCCCCTCCCCCTTTAGACTTAGTGCCCGCGAGATAAAGACTTTTCGAAGGTCCTCGGTGGAGATCTTGTGATGTTTATTTACTCTGCGATAAATTATAACCCAGAGCTGCATAATTCTCCATAAATATGTCTGATCAATTTTAATGAGCGGGAGCGTTGGTGTCAGGTTTATTAAGGGGTCACCCAGCAGCGGGCTTGATTTTGGGGTTAATCATAGTCTTCCATAGCACTTTGAGGCAACATTTTTGTTGATTAAGTCATTTGGTTTTTAGAAAAATGTCTTAAATTGCAACTTAATCTTTTTTTAAGTTGATGTTTATAAACTGGCTTGCGATGCTTTAACTATATATATATGAATATATAAAATATATTTGCAGATGTGATATACCTTTAAATTTAAACTCAATTTGAGTCAATGGTGTAAGTTTAATTTATTTTTATACTCTTCTATATAGAAAATATACAGATTGTCCCACATATCTGTACACAGGCACATGAACATGAGTCACATAAAATCTGGCAAAAAAATTTGTCAGGATGTCAGGGACTGAAACATGTATGACTTGTTATGGACGTCTTATATTGCAAGTAGTCTTAGCGTATTCTGCTGTCATGACCTTAATGTAGACCTTGTGTAGTTGATCCCCGTGGGACACAAATAAATACAGTAAATGTGTCTTTATTATTGCTGGGGCAGCTTTAGCGGCATGAAGATGGCCCATGTTGGCCTTTTTTTTACGTTCCGTGGGAACAGATGTTGTCAGCCATTTTTTGTTAAAGCTGAAGGTGAAAACAGCCTGGGTTCAAGATCCAATCACAAAATATTCTTAAGAGTTTGTTTAAGCAGGTGAGGTTTCTCTTAGTTAGGCGTGAGTCACAAACACAAGAATACACAGAGTTTGTCACTTTAAATTCTTCCCCTCCCTCCTGCAGTGCCATGTCAGTACTAGTTCAGAACTAGTTTTGCATTATATACTGTTGCGCGGCAGAAAAAGAGGAAATCACAGCCGACAGGATCTGCGGGCTACATCTGCAAATCATCCGTGAATTTCTTGCTGTGGAGCCTCCCGTTGCCACTGACAGCTATTTTGTTGTGGCGAGGCAGTGCCTGATTTTTGCCTCCAGTACCAGTCCCATTTTATTATGAGAGAAACATGAAAAAGCTTTCTGCATCAAGCGCTAGCACCACATCAGTGGAAAAGTGCTACTTCTAACTCTCGCATCAAAGCACAGCAGTGTGGAAATATACATTTAAATGTCAGTGATGCCTCAGTCGCAGCCACTGTGTTGGTAAAGAGAATTTGCACATGCATATGCATACCCAGTGTGTTTGTCAGGACTCCATTTACATCTGCAATTAAAATAATCACAGCTGTTTGGTTTGCAACTGCAGTCTAAGCCAGATACATGGATTAATTATAAAACTCTTTTCATACAAATGATTTGATCTCATATAGATATTAGGAAAGATATTTAAGGTTAAATTAAATATAATTTAATATGCACTGCTCAAAAAAATTAAAGTAAGACTGAAAACACATCAGATATCAACGGCAAAAAAGTTATGCTGGATGTTTACACTGATATGGACTCCATAATGTGTTAGGAATGAAAGGATGCCACATCATTTGAGGGAAATTAAAAATAGTACTCAGGACCCAGTGCACCAGCGTAGGGTCTGACAGTGGGTCCAAGGGATTTCACGCTGATACCTGATGGCAGTCAGGGTGTTGTTGCCTGACCTGTAGAAGTCAGTGCGTCCCTCAGATCATCACTGACACAACACCAAACTGATGATGCTAAACAGTGTTACAGACACCATGGACCTGCCAGTTCTGGCATTCTATGGCAAATGCCATTTGGGCTCCAAAGTGTTGGGCAGTGAGAATAGGCGAGCAGATACGGGTCCTGTTCATGGGTTAAGGACCTTCAAGACCATGTCCGACTCTCCTAGAGTAACTTCTGGACTCCTGAGCCAGTGATGGGAGACACAGCAAACCTTCTGGCAGTAGCACATATTGATGCACAACCTCAGAGGAGCTGGACTACCTGTGCAACCTCTGCAGGTTAATGTAACCCCTAATGGAAAAGTAGTGAAAAAAAACTGTCAGAAAAGATGATGAGGGAAAATGTTTATCTGTAAAAGTATTGCTTTTTTGTCTCATTATTGCCCCTCTAGTGCCGCTGTTATTAATTTCATTGACACCAAAAAGGTGAAACGTGGTTAAAAATAACGACCGCTGCTGCATAACTGATCGGATCAATATCCCAGAAGTTTATCTGACTTGATTCTGTACTCTGAAAAGTGTTCCTTTAACTTTTTTTGAGCAGTATATTTAAGACAGATTACTGACCGGCTTCATAATTCAGTCTCAATGAAACTTCTACTCAAATTTTTTTCTTGAAAAATCTTAATAAATATCGCCACACATTACTAAAATTGCATATGCATCCATGGACTACCCAAAGTTTCATCTACATATAGCATACACCATGAGCCTATTTCAGCTGGCCACATCCCTGCTGCAGTGTGGCAATGCTGAAGACACAAAGTGGTGTGAGCTGTTTATCCCAAACTTATGAATATATTTTAATATCTTTTGTTATTCTGTTAAAGTCCACTTTCACTAGATGAGTAGTGGAGCCTGTGTTGTCTGTGAGCTAGCGTCTCCATTTTTCAAAAAGGACACTTTTGTGGCTCTTGCTTCTCAGGCACGAATTTTCTTGAATGCAGCTGTTGTTAACCTTCAAAGAGAGCTCTTCTTCGCCCAGGAGCAACAAACAAAAGATTTAAAATCTATCCAAGGTCACAACAATCACTGTAATCGCTTTTTTAAAAAAGGGTTAAGGCATTAAAATACCACTGGGTTGTGTGCATACAACAGGATGCCAACAGAAACTGCTGGATTACTTTAAAACAAGGTTTCATTATGCATGTGAATCAGCCTGCTGAAAACTGCTCCTGTGTAAAACAAGCTGTCATTGTGTAGCTTTTAGCTACAGTAAGCTCTTAAAACCCAAAGAATGGCAGATGCTACAACTCGCTTGTGATCACTGTGGAGCATTTAGCAGCTAAAGTGCTCGGACTTTTCATTCATCAGGTGGACAGGATCATGACTCTAAATGAATCGTGAGCGAATCACTGTCCTTAAGACCAAATAAGCCAGTTGTTGCAGATTTAAGTATTAATATCTGTTTAAATACTTTAAACCTGTATATTTGTTTTCAGGCTGTTTTAGCCACAGCTCTGTGTTTGTGGTATGGTATATGGTAAACAAACTATTAAGAGTATTTCTGAGTGATTTTTGACCCAGGCGCTGAAAACATTCACATTTTTGGCCTACGTCAACTTTTCTCCTTCGCACATTTGTGACACCCTTTATACAATGGGACAGCAAAAGAGAATGCTACCGATCTATCAGGGAACTTTTCCATGTGAAGTGAAATTTCGTTCACTAGAGAAATCCAAATGTTCGCTTCTTCAGCTTTTTCCTTTTCCACGTGTCGGTCTTGTAGTGTGAACGACGCCCGGCCCTTTAGACTTTTCAGGTGTGTACAGATCTATGTGGGAATGATGTATAAATCAAGGTTTTGGTATTTGTCCGGTTAAACAAGAAGGAGGTGGTTTTTATGCAATTTACTATTTTTAAAACCTAATACATGATTTACGTGTAGCAAGAAGAAGGTTGATTGTTTTTGGTTCAAAATGACAATGGATGTTTTCTTTATGGGGCGCCTACCTCTGCGTTTCTAAACAGAGAGGTTGCAATCCAAGGATGTTCACATGCTATGTATAAAAAAAACATATATTTTTGATGTCTTTTTTTTCAATGATTGTCTCTAAAAAGAACTATTATGTAACATTTGCTGTATTGCTCTTCATCCCATGCTATTCCATTAGAGGTTAGAGGTGGGATCGGGGATGAAGTTACTTTGTCCTAACGTATGAAGTATATATGAAGTTGTACTCTCGTAGTGTCTACTGCAAACTGTACTTCTCTATCTAAGTGATACTTTACCATTTTTCTGTGGCTATGCTGTACGTTTGTATCCGTCCGTGTGAGCGTGTGTGAAAGTGGGAGTCTCGTAGACAAAGCTTAGGTTCATGTCCTTTAAAGATGCCGTAACGTTTCTTAGAGGTGCATGTTAACCAAACAGTGAGCAAGCGTATTGATAGTGCAGAGTTTTTCTTGTTTTTTGCATATGAAAACATGTTAGCTTCTCTAGAAACCCCACCCTGGTTTTCTGGTGGTTAGCACTGTGGTTCTGAAAGTTATTCCTATTAGTTAGGGATTTTCCCTTTTTATCTTTTATCCCCCCCCCCCCCTCCCTCTGTATTGGCTTTGATTTACACAAATGAGGAAACGATAGCGTTTTGCTGCTTTCCCCACTCTTTCCACGACATGTAAAACATCTGAAGTTTTTCAATTTAAGTGCCCATTTTAAATGACCTTTCCAAGTCACTGTTTTTGTTGTTTAATCTTAGGCAGCGTCTGCATATTGTTATGGTTCACGTGGACAAACTGAGATAAACTAAAAGCAAGATATACAGAGACATTGATTTAACTATAAAGGGCTTCTTAATCTATTGGTCTTTATTGAATTGTGATGACCTTGTTGCATGTTTGTGTGTTTTGTTGTGGAAAAATAAATGTGCCCTTGACAGGGGTAGTGTGTTTGAGCTTTTGTTACACCGGCTCTCCTTGTCCCCCCACCCCCACCCCACCCCCCCACCCCACCCCAGTCGGTGGTGATGTGTCCTCTTCCTATTTAACACCACCGTTTCCTTCTCCCTGGGTAACTCTGTGCTTTGGAGCTCGTTATATGGATATAAATGAGCCTGGCTGCTGTTCTGGAATGCAGCAGGAAGAGTTCTCACTGGTAGTAAATTTGCTTTATGGTAATTTTCTGCCTCTGGCTTCTGTGGTAAAGAGCTGTGGTGGGCGCATATTAAAGCAGGCCTTGAGATGTCAGGACGGAGGTGATGAGACACACCCCCTTTCAGGTTGTCGTTCTTCCTTCCGTCACTGACCCAGCAGCTTGGGGGCCAGACCCCTGCTAGTATTTGTAAATAAGCCCTACTTGCCTGTCTCCGCTCACCTCTCACGCCTAATGAGGGGGCGAGCAGGGAGACTGCTGCATCAGTGCAGGTAGGTCTGCTTTCATTAGCATTTAAATAAGGCCGGGAGGTGCATTGCTGGCACGCATATTTTTTTCATGTGGTATAATTTAACATTGCATTCAGATTCTTGTTGGATTGTGAATTCTGTGGTTCTGGTGGGTTGATTAAATTTGAACAAAGGAGTAGAGCAGTAACCATGACACTGGGAGCCTGCTCTGGCATCTATCAGATGTGACGGGGTTTCCTGTAATACCAAAAATGAATCAATGTCTGCTTGAAGTCAGATCCTCCTGCACTTTAATGCTAACCAGGAGACGGACAGACATAAGCCAGCAAAGCAGATTTTTTGAACCAATCCTTCATTTTATGGAAACCAAGTGAGGATCAATGTAAAGAAAAAAAAAGTGTCAGTCTCGTTTTTTTCTGGGCACAAATTTGACACCTTCTCCTTTGATTTCTTCACCGGAGTTTATTGAATAATACAATTGTGTTCACAGTAACAACCCACTTGGAACAAACCATTATGATGAATTTGCAAAGTAAGGTACAGGCGGGGGTTTTTTTCCCTTTCTTTTCTTTTTCATAACAAGAGTCCCCATTCAAGAGAACACAATGTTCCACTCATGCCTACTCTCGTTATGACTTGAGCGGCAGATTAATAAAAGAAAAATGTGGAAAGCTGCAAACACCAACACACTCGTAATAACCATCTCAATACAGGATGCTGAATGTAATGTCTGCCATGTGTTTTAGAGTGTTAAGCTTGAGGGTAAGAAGAATGCCTGATGAGGTCATCTCAGTGATCTCAGATCAGATTTTATTCAACTGAATATTGTTTAATAGACGGACACTGAACACTACTTTCTCTGTGGAAAATGATCAAAATTCCCCACATGTGTATTTTTTCTTTAAAACTCCTAAAAGCAGATTTGGCATCTCAAACACATGAAACCAATGCAGTGGCACAAAAATCTCTGAAACTGTCAACTTAGCAAACGGGAGTGTCTCATGATTGTTAATTCCCCTCTTTTTCAAATAAAATTTGTCCATGTATGGATATTATATAATAACCAGGTAAATATTACCCATCTTGGCATTATAAAAATGTGAATTACATCAGAACCCAACATTTACGTTGACTGGCCGTAGCACCAAACCAAAGCGGATGTTTTGTGTAAAGGGACTGAAGCAACAATTAAAATCTGAGTTTTGCTCACTTTACAAGCGGCGTCACACTGTGGAATAATTTATAATGTTATTGTCGCTGCTACATTGCGGCCATGGTGATATTTTGCCTCAATAAAAATACAAAGCATTTATAATAATAACAGCAATATCAAAACACCTTACATTCAGGTACTGTAGGTTACACTAAAACAAGCTTTTTGCATATAAATGTGTGACTCGGGTCCTGTACAGTATCTCAAAATATAAAAGCTTCTTTTCACATTTCACAACAAGTGGATGTGGGCCATGCAACAGATTGCTTATTATCTACATAAAAAATATCAAGTCAGATCATGCTTTAAAGTCCCTCCACCCCTCCCCACCCACCTCCTCCTTTTTGTCAAGTATCATAATCTTCCTGCGGCGCTCTTGTCGGTGGCACTCGGAGAATCAAAAAGATTAAAGTGGCAGAATTCCCTCTTGCTCTTTACAGCCAGGAGGAAATGTACTAAAAGGCTGGAAGAGGTGGCACCACGCAGCCAATTTTTTCTCCGTGACAATCAAGAGAGTGGGTTAGCTGATTTTCACTTGTGTTGGTACAGGATGCTGCCCTTCCACTCCCCACCCCTAACCCGCCTTGATGCATTAAAGGCTCCCAGTCCACATGTGAACTCTAGGGATTCATAATAACACTGGTGACGTCCTCCTTTTCTCTGCGCTGGAAGGTAGCGTGAGCCTGCTCCAGGTCCTCTATCACCACCAACAGCCGAGCAGCGATGCCCTGACATGGCTTCATTTGCTGAACAGTGCATTCAGCACCATCTGTGACAGAGAAACGTGTAGATAAAAGGATGTTGTTTCTGTAGAATTACTTCCTGGAAATGTCATACCCACATAGAATATAAGGGGATAATAATAATGATAATACAACAATTAAAGCACTTGTACATGTAACTTGATAGAAAAGTTAAAGTTTAGTGTCACCTGGGTGAACGTCCACATTCGTCTTCTTTTCTTTATTGCACGCTGTCTCATCATCATCCGGCATCTCCAGATATTTGTTCCTGCAGTATCAGAATCATATCACATGATCACACAGTGAAAGTTAAACACTTGACTCATACTAATGTCAAGAAGCAGCACAGCAGTGCTTTACTGTATAGCAACATAGACCTCTAGTGTTCAGGAAAAGAAATGCATACAGGCCGAGGACATGCTCGGGCACCAACCTGAGTTTGTCTTTGCCCTGCAGAAGCTGCTTGTATATCGTCTGAGTCTCCACGTCTGGATCCAGCGGGTCACTCCAGTCACCAAGTGTCACAGCTGAGTGGGTTCTACTGCAGCCTGCAACTGAGACACAGCTTTTTTTATTCATCTCTGGCACTTTACAGTCTGAACTTCACCCCACTAAATGTAAAATATCATTTTAATAGATGTTTCTACTAGTTTGTATATAATAGTCAATGGAACAGCCTTAGTAACAATCAAACCTGTAGTGTTGGTGCTGAAAAGAATGTAAAATGTTTAATCCCACGTGCAAGGCGGTGAGTAAATAAAATTGATTTGGAGAGCGCATCAAAAACAGCCAGTCAAACCTTAGTAAAGTAGCAAAGGGGAGTTTGCAAGTTTCCTACAAATATTCTGGTGTCTTGGACATAAATCAGTACATCTGGAAGTAATAACAGCAGGATTACCAGCTCGGTCGGCCTGCAGGCAGCAGGTCCACTTGCCACTGCGATGAACCCCCGGGTGAAAAGAGGGCAGCATGCGCTCATTGTAGATGCTGACTTTCCTGATCGCAGACAGCCACTGGTTCAGCTCATTTACATTCTGTTTGGGAAAATTGAAATACGGTGAACCATGAAGTTTAATGTCGAACTGAAAAAAGAAAAATCTGCATTTTGAAGGCAATCAGCTGAAAAACCTACAGGGATAAAGCACATCATTGCGACAGAAAACAATATAGATATTTAGTGACTTTTTTCTAGGAGATTAATAAAACTTGTTAAAAATTCAAATCTGTGACTATAGAAAACTGTCAGGGTTTTGTGTTTAAAAAACTTTAAAAAAAACTCATGCACTGTCTAGGCAACTGGGTGGTGTACAAACGCACCTTGCACTGGATGTACGTGGTGTGCAGCTGTCCGTCGTTGTCCTGGGTGATGACCTGCATTACATTCTGCTGCTGAAAAGCATTTTCATCCACCCTCTCCACGGCGCACACACACTGAATAGGAATTGAAGAGCGCACCTGCAAACCACAGCCCCAATTAGAACAGGTATGCACATGATGGCAATGATGTATCATGCCTTGCCTCAGGCATACTACACAAAGGACTCAGTGAAATAAAGGTGACATCTGATCACTGAGCAAATTAATGAAGAGGTTTCTCATCCTGAAAAGCTACGAGGAACGGTACGGCGCAAGGAGGAAGTGAGGATGAGATCATCATGGCAGCAAAGGCTACTTTAAAGTGTAAATCAGCCACTTCCAATGGGAGCTCATCTCATTGAGACTGGAGTGCTCCAACATGGAGAAAAGGGGCCAGGACATTGTCTCCAGTGTGATTTGCGATGTTCGTATGAATATCCATAGCTTTCAATTAACCCTCGGCTTTATTCCAGTCACACAAAGCAGAGACTGACTCAAAGAGAGGCATTTAGTGACGAGTATGTTCTGCTCCCATCAACCGTCTCCCTCTCTCTGACAGTCTCTGGTTAGAAAATGAGAGGAAATCATTATCACGGGTTAGGCACTACATTGTAATATCAGTAATGATGTTCTCACGAGAAGATCAACACAAATACATGAAAGCAAAGAAGCAGATGACTAAAATGTTTTCTCTTTGTGCAACACGTGGTGATGAATGCCCTTCATTGGGCACAAATGGGCATATTGTACATGTATTTTTATCATTACTTTGATTGTTTTTGATTATTTGATCCATCAGTCGTAGCAAAACATGATTAAAAAGCAACACTTGACACAGTGGCTGGTTGCCAAAATGAGCAGTAACGTAAATACTCATATGTATTTCACACATGATATGCAGTATGTTGGTAGATTATAAAATTTTGCTGGCACAATACCCACCTGCCAGTCGGGAGTCTTGGCATAAGACAGCGTCTCACTCGTCAACCAGAAGTACCGTTTCTTAAATGCAAAGCGGGATAACAGTTGGGGTCCTTCTGCTTTGTGTTTGTGGAGAAACCCCTCTTTGACTGTGACTGAAGCCATGAACACAGCCCTCTGAGGCACTTCAGACGCTGCGCAGAGAAAGCAGAAGACGGACATAAAGGGAAAACTGTATGTAATCTGTAGCTAATTGCATATTCACCCGGATAGACACAAGGTGGTGCTGTGTCAATAAACTATATAGATTCATTGCTTTAAACTGCACTCTGTTACAGATGGCTCCTCAGTCTTGTTCCATCACGCCATGAGGGATAGAGCTTCAAAGAGGAATAACAAGCATCTGCTTCTGTCCAACAAATTCACCTCAAGGGCATTAAATGTCAAACTGGCCTTTAGGAGAAAAAAGTGGGTGTGATGTGAAGACGGAGGTTGAAACACGATATGTCAGAGGGGGAAGATGTTTCACAACAACAGCCTCACTGACATATGACATTAAGGCAACAGCCAGGACAACAACAGCCCATGTGGCAGCTTCTCACTTCAGCTCCCTGCCAGCTCATTAACCATGTCATCTCTTTTCCAGACTTCCAACTAGTTATGAATATTTCACTGCAAGGCTACAGTATTGTTTCACCTATATCAGCTGGGAGCTACTACACTGGCAGGTGGCCTGTGGCTGATTAGCTCAACAGCATGGCCTCTGGACTTGGCTTTTGATTACACGTTGTAGTGATGTGTTTGGTGGTTACAGTCTTACCAGTGTCATGATCTATGTCAATTAACTTGTCCAGGAAGTCCTTGACAGAAGCCACACTGCGAAGGATGATGGGATGAAGAGGTGCCATCCACTGTTCTTTTCCGTGGCCCAGCTGAAGTCCCAAGTTCCCAACACTTTGTAGTGCCTGGCAACCACAGAGGCACGATATCAACTACAAACTCACATCTTCACCATATCAAATCTCCAGAAAATGACAGAAGTGAGGGAGTGACTGCATATCTAAAAGTCGAAGATCAAAAGGGTCCCTGGGGCCAAGCATGCTGCGAGGCCCTTTGTCCAGCCCACACCTGGCCTAGGGTGAGGAGGAAGTCCCCCTCTACATCCTCTCTGATGCTTGGCTTTGAACCACAGACTGGTTGCAGCACACAGAGGTAAAAATAGCCCGTTCCCCGTCTCTGTAGAGGGCCCATGGCAACAGTTCTTCAGCACCATGGACAGCAACCACAGAAGCCACACGTGGGAGTGGAATGAGGTTTTACTGTTCTTCTAACATCTGGATCTAAGATCCCTGCTTTTAATGATATCAAGAAATATCGACTCAAATTCCAGTTATAACCTGCTAACATGCTCATCTGATCTATTTATGGTTAAAACGGAGCATAATGTGAGAGGGATGTTTTATGGCCATACTCTGTATAGTTGGTGAAAAAAACTTCTTTGAGATTTGCTGTCTGAGTAGAGTAGTTATGAATTTTAAACGGGTTCCTAACAACAGGTGATCTAGTGGCATTACTGCAGATTATTAGCACCTTTCAAATAATTAACATTTTTATTAGTGTCTAAAAAATGAATACAGCGTTAGTTCTGTGAGAACAGACTCAAACAATCCCAGCAGATCAGCTAATCTAAATTCTAGCTCACATCAGCTCAGCTGTTTCCCTTTCCGTACATCCTACCGGCAAATCTCATACTCTTTTCAAAATTCTTCAGTCTACCAACTCCTTCATTTGAAGCTAAAGATGCTACTTCCATGTCATCCTGTCCTCACTGATCCCTGCTCTGTTCCCTAAGGGCATCTTGCTGCTGCCCTCACTGTCTTTAGACTTTCCATGTGAACGTATGAAAGGATGGTGAGGTCTCAGACCACAGCAGAGACATATAAATATAAATGACTGGAGATGGAATATCAATCTTATTTTGCTGATTATGGCAGAACTTAAAATAAGGCACACGCAGACCTACAGTGTTACATAATTACCAAACAAAGTGAGAAAAGCAAGGAGTGCCTCAGTGCTCTCTCTCTGTTGACGTTACACAAACACCGTGTGTTTGTGTTACATCGTATTCCTGCTCCATGTTTTATTTGTTTTACATCCACAACATTAAAATCCATCTCCTCACACAGATGGCCTGTTGCATCACGCTCAAGACTTCCAACACTTTACTGTTTATTTTGTGTTTTGTTTTGAGGAGTGCATAAGTCTGAACATGGATAAATGATTCACAGCAGAGTCTATGTGCATGTCTGTGATCTGAATCATACCTTGGCTAGTAGTAACAGTGTTCTGCTTGTACGCGTGTCAGCATGCTGGTCTCTCAGCTGAAACAGCTTAGGTGTGAGGATTGCAGGAGCAAAAAAACGCAGGAAAAAGAATCCACTGATGGCCAGGTACTTCACATCCTGTAAAAATGAAGACGAGTCACTGAACGGTGACAGGCTGCCTCGGGATAAGCTGCGGGTGAAAGTAACCACAAATACACTGACACGCTTTCCTCTCTGTGTGTTTTGCTTCACACTAACCTCATTCTCAGGCTCGGTAAATTGCTCCTCCACTCTCTTGTGCAGCTGTTTGAAGGCCACTCTCATTACAGGAGGACACTGATCGACTGAGCTCACGATTGATTCGATGATGCTGGTCAAATAGCTCTGCAGCATCTCCACGCTGCTGTCCCGCACCTCTGCCTCTGACACTGCACCCTTGAATGAAATCCTTCTTCAGAGACAAAGAAAGATGCTGTAAACAAATGAATCCCTGAGATCTGCAGCGTAAACGCAATGCAAACAGGAGCTATCCAAGACAGGCTTTTATCTGTTCTGTAACACAGTTTATAAAAGGACTGATAACATTTCTGTTCTTCATTACCTCGTTACATATGAGACCATGTTACTACAGAGGAATCCAAACAATGACTGCCGTATTGACAATATCTAAACACATAAACTGAGATAATTTAAGGGGACGAGATAAGATAGTAGGTTAGAGCTACTGCATACATGGAGAACGTTAGATCCTGGATCTCCCCCCATGTCAGAGATAGATATCTCAGGGGGCTCATGGCAGTTGCCAAGCAACAGCCATTCCCATTTTACTTTTTTTTCATTTCCTCACATTCATGTCTTTCTCTCAGGGGTGAAGTGTAAAGGAAGTGGGCAGTCTCCTGTGGCAGCTTTTCCATTTTAACACATAATTTGCGAATAGCACGCCTGAGCGTACAACCCACAAATCCCCTCTTGTCAATTGTAGCAGTCCTACTCTATTACCAGGTCCGAGTATGACTATAGAATTGTGATCCAACAAGATGTTTTAGGTCCGATTTACCTTGTGCGGTTCAGGTCGATCTTACATGGGTCAAGTTCAATGTACTTTTTCTCATCAAAGATGCGGTTGATGATGGGCTTCAACACCTCATGCAGATACAGCATGCCAACAGCCTGATAGCAAAACAATATCATATGTTGAAGACATCTGTTAAGGTCACTGTTATTCGTTTTGCTTTTCTTGATCTGTTCCCCTGCGTCTTTTGTGTGTCCCTCCCTGTCTGCTTCCTCAGTTTATCTGTTTGTTTTCCATGTCCCTCTTTCCGTTTATGGCTGTTTTGTTTTGAAGGTTATTTTCTCATGTGGTGTTGTTCCCTGGTATGCGTTTAGCTTGTGGTTGCGGTCAAACAGACAACAAATTCCCTCCGTTGATGACACTTTCCCTTGATAGGAAACATCCAGAGGGTCAAGGAAAAACGCTAAGAAGAATTCACAAAAAGGAAAACAGGATTGTTGTCCACAGGGAATCTAACTTGCATAAGACTAGTTAAAAATGTGACAAGGTGACAATTTTATATTAACGGTGTATATATCCTTGTGAAAAATATCACTTGATTACCAAGAACAGCTTTCCAGCACACAGTGAAGTGTTTGTATCAAGAAATGCCACTCATCTCGTCCTGCTGTAGAATTAACCCTTTAATAGGGCTTTTTAGCACCTCTCATGTTAGATGAATTAATAAGACTAAATGCTAAGACCAAAAATGGGGACATACGCAATGCAAGCCTTCACTTCAATTAGTTAAATGCATATAAAAAACCTTATTTATAGAGCAATTTTCTAAAATTAGGTTTCAAAGCACTTCATACAATGAGTATCAGTGAAGTGATCGCATGTATGAAAAATTTAAACCGAGTAGCACATGATGTGTCAGTATGCTGATCATTTTCTTTGAATTGAGGGGCAGCATTATGTCTTTTCATTTCATAAGAGATGGTAAATGTGCATCCTTTTCTAAAGGTGGTAATAAGGGAAGCACTGAAGCAGCTTTCCTTAACATTTAAAGAATTTAACGACCTCCTATTATGACTCTAGACACTTCTGGGTCACTTCACTCAGTTGGGAAACTTCCTAAGCAAAATTGGCTCAGTCAGCTTGTCAAGCTAACCACCTCCTGTCCTGCATCTCTCCTTGCCTCTGTCTGTTTCTTGTCCTCTTTTGGATCATCTGTGTTTTTTTACTCCTTTTTGTAGCAATCTTGAAAATTGACACACTTTCTGTTGCACTTAATTTGGATTGATCCTGCCCTATATAGCAGCCTGTTATGTCGACATACTCATTGATACATTAAAGTTACCTTTGCATTTGTCATGCTACACATGCTACACATGCCTTTTTGTTCTTACACTTGACAGCTTGCCTTGTTTTATCTAAATCTGCATAATTCAGAGAGTAAATATCAGGCACATCATGCTTTCCCTCAGAGCAGGGACCAAAAAACTGCAGGAACTATAATAATAATAATAATAATAATTTTTTTTAAAACTTAGCTCACCTTCATGAACTGTTCCATGGCTTTGGAGGCAAGTGAGTTTGATCGAAATAAGGTGTTAGGATCAGCTATAAGAGCAGAAGGAAAAAAATAGTATTAGCAAAATATCTTACATATGAGCAAAATTAGTGGGCATAAAAAGATTTTCCTTAATCTGAATCAAGTGAAACAAAGCAACAGTTTTCAATTAAAGAATTAAAAAAGGGTAAGAAGCTCAACATCCACCACAACAATTTATTGCTCTTTTCCTGTCATCTATCTATTGTTGTACCTAAAAACACCTTTTATATGATGTATGACAGTGGGAATGGTGGGAAGGATCTTATTACTGCATCCAGTAGCTCCCAATCAATTTAATAAAGCATCACATAGACCCTCATCAGGCTCTTAATTATACTTGATGAAAAAGAAAAATTTAAGATTGAAACACTGCTTCCTTAGAGTGGAAGCTTTTCATATAGCCTGTGGAGCATTTGTTTGCTCCACCCTCATTTCACCTTTTTCTCTGGGCTCATTTATACATTTCTTAAGTATCTATGCTTTCTATTTAGTCTGGCACAAGTCTATCAATCAAGAACAAATAGTCCAGAGTCACAAGTGAGGGCAGACCGACCTTGCCTCAATGTCATGTTAGTCATGCGGTGACACTAAAATATCCATAGTAACGGGACTGGGTTGCCAGGTAAATTATTTGGATGTAAGGAGAAGGGTGGGTTTTTCACTGCTGCCCAGCAGGTGTACTGTACGTTTTTGTGCCGTGTGCCTAACTTTAATGTCTGGGTGCTCACACAATGCATTCCTGATCAAGCAGTTACCATTTGGATCATGTGGAGTTGCTATGGAAACTTAGGCACTATGCTTATTAGCAGAAACTACACCAACAGAAACCAAAGACCAGAGCTCAGTGTGAATTATCATGGGGATATGGTGCGGAGGCAAAAACATGACTAATCCAGACCAGAGAACAGCCAAGGGAAGACTGTTGGGTGAGTAAATAATTGGCACTGGGGTAGTAAATATAGTGTTGGGAGGCTTTTACTGCCCACACACATACCATAGCTGCAGTGTTCAGAGACCTTAATGTCAATGCAGCAGCAGCAGCCCTCAGAGGGTCTCTGGAGAGTGGAGCAATAACAGCAAACTGGCACGTCCCAAAGTCTGACTAATATAAATACTGACTAACAGAGATAAACTTAGATCCTACACTGTATATTCAAAGTGCAGCCACAGTTATTACATGTAATTAAGAGCACAAATACACATAAATTCTGAGCAAATTTAGACACTTGCAAGATGGAGGACATGAAATCAAAACCTTTAAAAACGGTTTAAAGTTTGCACTTTTTCGCTTCGTCTTACTGGTGTGGTTGACCTCCCGGGTGTTAAGGTAGTCCAGGAAGGGCACCACCAGTCCTTGTCCCAGGTAGATTTTCACCAAAGTCATTGCCACGTCCTGTCTGCTCTCAACTGTGGTGACCTCCTCCAGCATAGTCAGAGCGCTGCTATCCTCCACCTGTTCAGAAGAAGAGAACTCGGGTCACGGGTCAAGAATTTTGGCGCAACTGGGAAGCCGGACAGATGAAGCAGATGAGGTCTAACTGCAGATGGAAGAAGTAATGCATACAGCAGTCCCTTGACATGGCGAGTGACTGAGTGGTCAACAAATTAATATCAGCATCGAAGAGGAGCTGTCATGCTGACCTCTGTAGGGGAGATTACCGACTCAACCAGAAGGTCGATGAGAGGCTGATAGTACATGGATGGCAAGATCTGATCCTCCACCAGACGCACCTTGAGACGGAGTGCTCCCAGCTTGCCACTAAAAACAAAGGAAAGTATCACAGCACAGATTTTCAGCTAACACAATAATAGTCTGACAATAGTCTTTGTTAGACATTTGCATAAACTCTTTTTTTGTTTTTGTTTTTGTTAAAGGAGTCAGCGGTTGATTGGAAAATGCAGTTTAGATAAGAAATAAAGCTTAGAGTACACTCGTAAAAACAACCGCTAAATCATCCTGCCCCTGGCAAGGACATTTTCTAAACACATGGCTCACCGTGTTTGGGGGAAAATGACGCACCGCTTGGTCACAGTCCTCTCTAAATCAACAGTGGACTGGAGTGCAAAAACTCCTTACAAGAGTGAGTCATTTTCCTAATGAACCTGAGAAATTCCCTTTACTTTACAGTTCACTCAGCCCTCCGCTCGCTCTAAAATTATCTCGGGGTGCAGATGCCATCAACGCACTGGCTATACATCCGTGATTGTGCTTTTAAGTGCTCGAAAGAGAGCCGGGAGGAAAATAAAAGCTTCTCTTGGGAACATTTAAGAAAAGATGTGATGATTGCTACGACAATTTTAGTCTTGATGGTTTCCGAAAGGAAATGCCTCTCTCTAAAGATGCATAGTTACCACATTGTACAAAGAAGCACACCCATAATCCTCACCCAGCATCAACCTCATTGTTTCCCAAGGGCAGTAAACGAAACCAGCCCTCTAACTGAGGTGTCTTGTGCAAACAAGCAAAAGGGATTTCCACCTGTGGAAAAGACACAGAAAGCAAGCACACAATATCAACAAGAAGAGGTAAAAGCCTTTATTTTATAGCAAGGAACACTGTACTCAATTATAAAACCTTTTGTAAGCTACTCATGACCTGAATTTTAATACATATGAAAAATGATTAGAATTATGGGAACCTCACCTTTCCCAGAAAGTCATTCTTGCCCACCATGTCCCAGTCCCAGACCTGTACAGTAACAGTCCCCTCCTCCTCACGCAGCTCCTCTGGATCCAGCTCCAGCTCTAACGTCTCACCCCAGTGAGGAAAACGGGTCTTCTTGATTATCTAAAAATCCAGCATTAAGAAATTGAAAGAAATCAAAAGATCAGCCTAATCTTTAACATTTAACCTTTAAATGACAAACAGTAAGGCAACCATCAATCAGACTTCAGTGCAACCAACATAACCCACTCATGCATGCAGACAGAGCTCACCGAGGTCTCTGCACTATGGTTGTTGAAAATAACTCTTGTGAAGGGATCAGAGGTTCCAGAAATGTCTCTTGGAGCCAAGTCTCTGCGGGTATCACCACACCAAAGGACAAGAGAAATCATTAATCCGCCAAAATGCTCCGCTAACTCTTATTATCTGTTCTGCAAGTTAAATTAGTGTGCTTTAGCGAGGAAAGAAAGCTGAATCTCTACTTCTTACTCAACCTTTTTCTTTCAAACTCAATTCACACTCATCAGAGCACATTTGAATAACACAGTGTCAAGTCCTGATTGACAAGCTCATTGGTGCCCCGCCTGAGAAGGAAAGATTGTAGCCTGGGACACACAGATGGGGCAGTGAGCGGTGTGACAGTGGCGGTGTGACTCAGAAGGGAGTGTGGAGGCCTGCGGGGTGATGGTGATAAGAGTTCAGCTCAAAAAACACTGATATACTGCCAGAGCTCAACTACAAGGAGCTCAGCTACACAAACGTGACCACGTTTGAAGTGATAATACGGTGGCTCTATCACAAACTCACATGGCAGATTCTGAAATGTTCGAGCCACTATTGTCCGTGGCCGTTTTTAAGTGAAATCGCCTTCCTGGCATTTTCTCGGCAGCGCAGCATTTCATTTTACCTGGCTTCAATGACTTGACACCGCAGACTGATCTTCTCCGTATCTTTAAGCAGCTCCAGACCCAGATGGATCTCTCCTTGAACTTCTTCATCAGGGTCAACCTTTGTGAGATTTAGCCAGCAGTCTAGCCCTGGCCGTAAAGCACAAAAAGAGATTAATCTCTAAACCATTAAACACTGAGAGGAGCTGAGAGATTAGAACTTTGAGAGTCATATTGAAAATAAATAATATTAATTTTCCAATTAGCTGTAAAATATCCATTGATGAACTGACAAATAATTCCTGGACTAATGTACTTTGAATATTATGAGTATTTTTCAGGATCGAACTAACAGTTTGAAGACCTTATTTTTAACTTTAGGAAGATACAGTTGTTTATTTTTGTTCTTTCTGACAACTAACTGGTCATTATTCTGTTTGATTAAGTACACAAATAAAACTAATTAGTGCAAAAACATCTACAGTTTGTACAACTGCAAGGCAGGAACAGTAAAAAATAAAAAATAAAAAATAAATACCACACAGTCGATGATTGCCTGGACAACATGCACACTGTGTGATGCTGTTAAGATTCTACTTTTGTCTTTCAGAAAATGAAAGAAAAGGTACAATATCAAGGCCGGGCTGTGAGAGAAATCCTGTGAGGGAGTAAAATGACTCAGTACCACAATGCGGCAGTGAATCACATGACTGAGGCCGATGCCAGGTGGCCTTCGGAGGAGAATCATCAATATGCAGCAAACATACCCTTTTAAACTCTTCAAGTAATCTAATAACGCTACGACACAAAGACACACGATTTGTCAGCCCCATATGTCTGGCTGAAAGTGCGTTCATTCCAAAACTGACCTACCTACTTTTAATCCGGGAATGTTTCTTAAACCTGTGCGCCACTTTTCAGTGAATACTCAGGTAATTTTCATTAGAAGCAATTCTCAGTTTCAGAAATTTGTGTCTCCATTTTCTGATTTTCCATTAAATCCCAGTTTTAAATTATTAGCAAACACAGCATTCTCTGCTTTATCTAGTTTTTACATATTGTCCCAAATTTCTGGAAGCCCTGTAAATATTGTGAGTGATGTGCATAAATGAATTTAAAGGTTTGAGAGAAGCTAAGAAACATTCCCACCCTTAAAAAAAAAAAAAAAAAAAGCATGTCTCCTCAATCACTTGGACTTTTGAATCCATCACAGGATTCTTTGTGTGTTTAACCTCTGAGCTCTGGCCATGCAGTCATCCAGTTATAGACTACTGCTGAATGTTTAGCCATGCCTTTAGCTTGAGCTCCAATGGCTTCTTTGGTCAGCGTAATCTTTCCAATAACATCATCGTGCCTGTAGAAAGGGATACAAAAGAGAGAGAGAGACTTTGAGACAGAAGCTACTGAAAATCAGATCAAAGTTTTTGAGTTTTTGAGTGAAATGATTAGCGCTGGCCATCATGTGAAGAGGAGAAAAAAAAACAACCTTTAATCACTCAATCTGGGCGACCATCTGCCTGATGATGTTTGTTTATTCAAAGCTTAGAGTTCTTTCCCAAAACATTAAAAAGCTTTGCATGAGTTTCCACACAAATATATCAACTCATGGCAAGTTAAGCAAACACAGAGGACTACAAATACACGACCAGGGTCCAGCAGTTAAGAGTAAATATGGAATAGTTTTGAAAGTGCTTTGGTTGCGGGATTACCCAATTGTGTCCTCATCCATAACGTGAAAAGAGAGCGAATGAAACCCCATTGGGAGATGCAACGTGTATTCTTCACCCCAGAAAGGATTAAGGTTCTTCCACACTGTGGCCGTCCTGAAAAGAGAAGTTTACCATGCTTACTATCAGCAGCCCTGGAGCAGACACATATCACATTAACGTGCGCAAAAACAGAAACGTGCAAGATTCTTTCTTTGTTTCCATTTATATAGATGTTAATTTTGTGATATGCACTAAATATAAATATTAAAATGGGAGAATCGTCCTCTCCTCAAACTATTCTTTTTTTTTTTTTTTTTGCCTGTCCCGTTTGGCTCTTTTGCCATCAGAATTATTGTCTAAAGGCAAAGAAAGATGCCCAACGGATTTACTTTACCAAATTGACCATCCCAGCCTTGCCATAATGGTCCATTTGATTCACCTTTTATTGTTTATTTTATTTTCACTTGCTGAATACGGGACAGACTTGACTGGGGGAAAGAAGGGGAGAAAGAAAGAGGGAAAGAGAAACAGCTGAGAAGAGGGACGGGGGAGAAGGGCAAAAAACAAAAACCAACAGAATGGGCAGAAAAAAAAAGAAAAAGAAAATGCATATATCGATCACCTGGGTCACCTGTTGAGAAAGAAAAAAGAAAACAAGCAGAAGAGAACAAGAGTAATAGAATAAACAACATCACAATGATATATGGGAATATGACAGTAAATACTAAATATTAAACATTATTGTGCAGCACATAAGATCAACAGAACACAGTGTGCTTTGAGGTAGGAGCCAAAAAGGGTGTAGTTTGTGGGTGTGATCACCCGTGTGTACACCTGTGAGCATGGACGCGCTTGTTTTTTTTAAAAGGTTCCTTCATGTAATGATCTGCTAGAGGGTGTGGGGGGGCCACAGCCCCGTCCTCCAGGGCATGAAGCAGGTATGGAGGAGATCAAGACTTCAGACATCCAGAGGCCCCCAGAACACAAGAGACCAAGGAAGACCAACAGAGGGGCAGCCGTGCCACTGTCCCAGAAAGAGCTGAGGAGAGTCCCAGATGAGGGCTCACTCAGCAGCTGCGGAGCAGAAGCCAGGGGGAGTTGCAGTGACGCGCCCGTGAGCTCCGCCGGCAGCCAGCTGTGCCTGAGTGACCGAGCCCCAGGCTGAGAGGCCGGGGGCACCCCACCTCCGAAGTGGCCCGAGCGAGCCCCAGGCTCCAGGCCCCGATAAGCGGCCGCCAAGGAGTGAGCCGGTGTGTACCTGGACACCCATCCCCAGACACAAAGAACCACCAGCGCACCGATGTCTGAGGGAGTCCGCCACTGGCAGGGGAAGTGGTGGTAGGGGGAGATAGGCCTCCAAACCTTGGAGGGCCTGAGATGTCCCCAGAGAGGTGGCGTCTGATACCCAACCTGACATATAGACACAGACATACAAGCACACACAGACACAAACATCCATTCCCACCCTCATGCTCTCATATGCACTTACTCCACACTCAACCAACGTGGAGACAGACATAAAGAGACGCTGTACACACGATCACACTCCCCAAGCATACTCTACGAACCGGGTCTAGGTACCCTTGCCCCTGGAGGGGGGAACTGCACCCAGACCCAGGTGGTGTTACCCTTTTCCCTGCGGTGGGGAGAGGCAGACCGCCCCGACTCCGCAGCAGCAGGGAGGCCCCACACTCCAGACCGCAGTCGGACGGTCAACTCCTCCTCCTCAAACTATTCTCAACTTAGTGATGTACAGTTATTGTTAAAGTGTCAGGTGTGATAAAAAAAAAAAAAGGTTAGAAAATCCAGCTGTTTCAAAATGATAGCAAGCTATAAGATTCTTGGATTTTTGAAAAGGTCATCTAAGGATTCTGTTGAAGCCAAAACAAACACTTAAAATGGTCAGATCTGTGCAGCAGCCACAGTTTGACTCTGACCTGAGGCCCTTTGCTGCTCGTCTTCCTGCTTTCCTGTCCACTCTGCAATCCAATAAAGGCAAAAAAAAAAAGCCTTAAAAATCCTGCTTGTTTTTTTTTAATGGTCAGATTCATAATTTTGTGTGTTTATTCTTATCACTAGTTATGTTTTTGAATCCTGATTTTTGTAATTTTGCAATTAGGCAAGATTTTGCAGGATGTGCTTTGAAATGAATGTCCTTTGATCTACTTGTTTTTTAAAGGCATTTCTGGGGAAAAGTTTGATATTTTTTAATAAAAACAAGCAAATTGCTAGCTTTTTGAGAAATACTTTTGAATCAAAACCATTCATACATCATCCTGCCAAAATGGCCTAACCCTTCATTATTACCACCAACTTTTCTCTAGTGTACCAAAATCTAGCAGCTGCATCATTTATGAACATTACACTCAGAGGACTCAGTTGGCCAGTAACACTACAAGTGCAACATAATTAGTGTGAGCATCTTCAGTGAATCATTGTGCTGTTTTTTCCCTCACCACCCCAGATGGAACAATACCCACTAAATTTCACCCCGTGTTCTTGTGAAAGTCCACAGCAAAGCAGTTTCTCTAAAGAAATTTGCTTTGCAAAGCAAACAATCCTGCAGTTTACTACAGCTGCTTTCTAAAACTACCATCTTCTGTCTGAACAGCTTGGAGGTTGAAATCATGTGCATGTCTTCACCCAATCTGAAACCACCTCTGAAATGGTGTATTCTGCTCTGAGCTCCCAGCATTCACCTGGCTTACACCGGGTGCTCACTGCAATAATTGATGCACCCTCTCCATGGTTACCTGTGGGTGTTTTAAAGGCCAGACCAGTATCAGGTTCTCTGTGATGGAAGGACCACGCTGTGGGTACCACAGCACTGATCACACGCACTCCACCCTGGTTTACATGTGCACAGTAGCGGGAGCACAGCCAGAAACTAATGTAAATATATGAAGTGTGATGACTCAGATCGCAGCATATAGATAAGAACATCATCCAGCTGCAGGTCTGGATAAAACACAGTTAATTTACGTTTATCGTGCACATCTTAATAAAATTAAGAGAGAACTCACCTGGCCACAACTTCATTGTCAACTTTTACAATGCAGTATGGATCACTGGTTCCGGAGCTTAACGTGACAAAGAAAAAAATTACAGAATGAGACAAAGCATGGCCAGTTTACCTGGGGGTAAGCTTAATTTAATCTTCCCTCGTCTTTAATTATACTCAGGTCAATTTGACTATCTCTACTCTAATTCAATTAGCTAATTTACAGGAAAGAGCGCACCAGAAATGGCTATATGACATTTTTTTTCTTATTTGACAAATAGCTAAGAAACAATGCAGAGGCTGTGTATATTTTAGTAGATAAGACCTGAGCACAGAAGCATGCCATTCAGAAATTACTTACACGTCTTTGGCCGGGAGGTTTCTGCCCTCGACAATTCGAAAATAAAGAGATGTGTTTTTGGCCATGTTAATCGTATGAACCACTAATCCAGTTTCTCCTGTGCTCCCATACGCGCTGTTATAAACAGTGCTCTTCCCCTCCGCAAGAGAGTTTTCTTCGTTTCATGACACCTTCAGCTCGTGACGGCGCACTGCCCACCAAGCAGCGCGCGACACAGGCGCGCCTCGCGTCCAGCCAGCTGAGGTTAAACGTCACGGGTCACGGCGTGTGCACCCCAGCTGGGTATTTAAGCTCTTATTTTACATTAGGTGTTCAATATGAATAAACGTAATTGAAAGAATTGCATTTAAAAAATAATCTTCATATGGGACATAGCGTATAGTCTTTAACTGACATCATTGTATTTATGTACTCAGTCATGTTAATTTGTCATGGTCTGAAATGTAATATCATATCTGATAAGTAGCCTATAAGAAGCGTCTCTTTTTTTATACAAAGCGCCACCTAGCGTGCATATTTAACTATTTCATGCGCAATTATAGACAGGCATCTCGAAAGTCGCCAATAGGGGTCCTAGTTAGCTTGGTTAGAAGTCTTAACAGCTCAAAACTAGTCTGTTTCGTTTTCTTAAAGTGACTTAGTAAGTTTAGCACGCTTTTGTGCACACACGAAGCTCATTAGATACAAAATAGCCTCCTGTATATAAGTTATATTATTTACTTCTAGAAAAAATGTAAATATAGAAGCGTAATTTGTCGATGTTGTTACTGTTAGCTAACTGAGTCCGTGCTGCTCTCATCTTTCCAGATGAAGAGATGGACGGTTATCCCGGTGTCACTGGGGGGGATTCTACACAACAACAAGAAAGACATTACTACCTGTTATCTGAACTGCAAACACTGGTCAAAGGCTTGCCGAGGTATCGTTACTTCCTCCACCGGCTTTAGAATATTGCTGTGATATGAAGGGGCACCTTTTTTAAAGCTGTGTAACTGATCTCTAGATGATTTATTTCTTGTTTTGCTTTTTCCTCCGTGGTTAGCTCCTTTCAGCAGCGCCTGTCTTACAACACGCTGAGTGACCTTGCTCTAGCCCTTATAGACGGGACGGTATATGAGATTGTCCAGGGCCTGCTGGATATACAGCATCTGACAGAGAAGAATCTCTACAATCAGAGACAGAAGCTGCACTGTGAACACCAAGGTTTGTGGACTGCTGAACAGGAAACGCACAGGACACGTCCCCTGTTCCAGCTTAGCTGGTTTTCATCTTGTCTGATGATGTTTGACAACTTTTCAACCACATTCCACAGAAAACGACTCCTGCGTAGTCCAGAGATGTTATCATAAAATACCATATACCTATAAAATGCAACACTGTTGTAAAAAGGACACATAACTAATGCTGTAGCAAATTAATCTATTTATACTACAGGCCTCTATACTATGAAGCAGGATTTTGTCTTATTCTGGTTACTTAAGTGTTTTTTTGTGTTGGTTGCAAACATCTTTTCAACATTGTTATTCTATAAACATTAATGTGTCCTAAAATAGAGCACCAATTTGTACTTAGAGAGCTTATATCAAATTTATGCAGACTAAGCCTAAATTCTCTTTTTATATTTATTCTTTTCTCTTAGACCATGTCTTTTAAATATTAATTTAATGAAGAACTTAATTATAATCCATCAGAGTTGTTACATTGATAATTCTGTTAACTCACACAGTGTGCATTTTTGCCTGCTTTCTTTCTTGGCTAAAATAGACTAAACATCTTTAATATGACTGCTCTTTTCCAGCTCTTTTTCAGTTTACTCCTATAATCCTATATTACTTTACAGTGCATTTCCCCATACTGCTGTGTTGCTTTCAGTCTGAATTGTGTGTTTAACCTGGTCATAGTTTTACAATTAGTCATTCTGTCGCCAGTACACTTATCAATTCGTGTGATCAGTCAGATGGCACCAACTTTCATGTTAATGCACAGAGCAAATAATGCATTAGTGAGTTGATAACAACATTCACGACTGATTATCTTGATTGCCAGTGTTAGGGTAAGAGCAGCCAGAGAACAGAAAGATACCCTGGGTATGTTGAACTCACTTCATAGTACAGAAAAACTATGACAGAAGTTAAAAATGACAAAACATTTAAAACCAATATTAGTATTTGTGGGATTATTACCCTTAATTTTAGAAAATATATGTATATAAAAAATTTATATATTAAACATAAAGTCAAAGATAAAGAGGGGTTCGAACTCAGATTAGAGCCACTACTCCTTCAGATTGAAAAGAGCCAGTTAATGTGGTTCGGCCTCCTGGGTGAGGTGTTCCTGGCATGTCCTACTGGGAGGAGGCCCCATGCAGACCCAGGACATTCTGGAGTCTCAGCTGGCAAGGGAACACTTTGGTGTTCCTTTGGAAAAGCTGTAGGAGGTGGCCAGGGAGAGGGAGGTCTGGGCTTCGCTGCTTAGGCTGTTGCCTCCTATCGATGGATGGATGGATATTTTTATACACATACCACTTGATAAATTCAAACACACTATTAATGAGGTATTCCACCAAACATTAAACACATGCAAGACAGCACCTCTGTAAACTCACAAACTGTGGGTTTGTGGGTTCACAAAAAACTCACTAAGCATACAAACTAGCATAAATATAGTGATGGTTTGATGAAGTCCTGTGTGGAATCTTTCAGTTGCTTCACCAAAGGGCAAATGACACTAAGCCCTGTTCAAAAGCTCAAGTGCTGACATCTGCTGGTCATTCAATGTACAGCAGCCCTGCTGTGATAATACATGTGGGCTACATAACAGTCGATATATAAATGTAATGATGTATCAATGCAAAATACCTACATGAGGTCCTGTGTGTGCGTATGTATGTGTAGAGAGAGAGAGAATACCTCTAACTAACCATGCTCTCTGAGATTAACGTAAGATGTATGTTATTATTGGGAGATATGATATCGCCTTTTTCCCTAATGTGCTTACAATCTCCTTGCAAGTTTGTGATGATCCTCAGAATCACCCCAGATCCAGTTCACGCAAAAAAAAAATTAAAAAAATTCCTGCGTCTTTTCAACAGCTTGAATCACATAATGAGACACTCGCGTCACATCAGAGAAATGGGCCCTCGTTTATCTTTGGTCATGTGATATTCTGAAGAGTGGTACAGGCCTTGACATGGGCTTCATTTGGACACACCTCCTTAGTCGACACAGGCCTCCAGGCTTCAGTTTCAGACATACCAGCCCTACAGAAATGAGAAAAGGTTGAGAAAAAATGATCCTATAAGTGTTGTATTTGTAATAGGGCTGCCATGATTAGTCGACTAGTAACGATTACGTCGACTATTAAAATCGTCGACAACTAATTTAATAGTCGACTTGTCGTTTGAAGCTTTGTAAGATCCCAAACGACGCAGGAATAAGTAGAAGTATTTAAGAGTGTAATAACGGACTGAAGCAGAAGATGGCAGCACTGCATGTACAAGGATGCCAGCTGCCGTTAAACCTCGAAGAAGAAGAAGCTGTGTCCCAGAATTTGTAGCGCGGCCCTGTTCAGTTGTCAACAATGGCGGCAGCTAGTTAGTTTTTATGTTACTCATATTATTTTTTCTGGGTCACAAAATAAACGTTTATGTATTTTCAGGGGAGAATGTTACCAAATATCTGCTCAGTTTATCAAGACACCACATATTTTCAAAAGTGCTCCGACGTGGGTAACAGACGTCTCACCAGCTCGATAGCAAGCCGGGGTTCAAGGCTCACTAGAGCCTGTGAGAACACCGGACTCCCGGCAAATCGTTTTCAAACCCACTGCTGTCTTTCGCTACTCAGGTTAAACATGTAATATAAGTCACTTAGATAACTTAAAAATGTTACTGTTTGGTATTTTTAGTATTTTATTTATTCCTGAGTAAATCGGTTTGGCTGAGATTAAATTTATAGTTTTTACACAGCTGAATAAACGTCAAGCAGACAACTGATTATCAGAAGTGTGAGATGCGCGAGAATATACTCCGGTGTCCTGTTATATTTTAGATAGCAATGAGCAACGGCTGAGTTTATTAAACTCCACCGAAACAATCTGCAAATGTCATTAAAATTTAATAAACTATCATCTTGTCTTTATTTTTAGTTAGCACATATCTTAAACACTTAAAGCTGTAAGCTAATGATAGTTATATAAGAGCAGATGCATGCTGGTGCAATAAGATGTAGGTTTTACGTCCAATAGATGCATGGTCTGATTAGTCGACTAATCGCAAAAATAATCGGTGACTAGTCGACTATCAAAATAATCGTTTGTGGCAGCCCTAATTTGTAAAGAACTCTTGCTACAGATGTCCAACACTGAGTGAATGACACGCACCAAACCATGGCCATAGGCGAGGCTTATGTTACTTATGAAAACACAAAGCATCTATCAGGTGAAAATATGTAGGCTAGTTCATACAAATTGGAATAATTTATTTCCATGAGGTCGACTGCACTTGTGATGCAGCTCAATTTTAGGTCTGTTTTAAGGGATCAGCAGGTCGTCATCTGAAGATAATGACGTGGATTTGGCATGAACTGTTCATGTCAACCCTTGCCTCATACGTCTTTCCTCATGTTGTACATTTTCCATTGTTATACCTCTGACCTGTCTTCCCCATGTGATGTTGTAATGTATGAATGGTCGGAAGGGTAAGATGGCGCTGGCAAAGGTCGGCAGCCTTAACCCAACAAATTTTCCACTCGTGGGACTAATAAAGGTTATCTTATCTTATCTTATGACCTATGCTGCTATTACACAATGACAAAACTGCAGACAGTGACTTCAGGAACATAGAGAGGGAAATATATAAAGAGTTGTCACCTGTTCACAGGAACACCATTTAAACTGGAACGCCCGCCATTCCTGTTGTCTGGTATTTGTTGATTAACATCACTAACTTCCCCTGAAATTCACCGGTGCGGCAGGTATTACAGTTGCTTCTTGGGAAAGGAAACCTTAATCTGTTGATTAACTGGTTCTCTTTTGTGTTCAGCACTCAAACAAGACCTTGCACGAAAACACAAAGATGCCCTGCAGTCATGTAAGTCTCACAACCTTGTGCTGCTCAAGGCAAACCAACAAGCCGAGCTAGAGGTAAGCACTGAAATTCTAACATCTCTGCTTACTGAATGGTATTGCTCTATGCTTTTAGTTTACAGCTTTGTGTTGTTGTATCAGGCTCTGGACGTTCGTGTGCGAGAGGAACAAAAAATGATGGATAAGAAGATCGTAGCAGAAATGGATCAAAAAGTGATAGACCAGCAAAACACGCTCGAGAAAGCAGGAGTCCCTGGGTTTTACATCACTACTAATCCTCAGGTTAGTTAGCTAATGACTAAAATGTATACTGAGCCCTCAAATACAGGTGGAGCTGTACTTTGTGACAGAGCAGAAGGCTGACACTAGCTGCTCTTCAAACTCTGTGTGTTTCAGGAGCTGACAATGCAGATGAACCTACTTGAATTGATGCTTAAGCTTCAACAGAAGGAGTCTCAATCTGGACTTCTATGAGGAGGATGATAGAGCAACCTATTTGTGCCAAACAAAACTGAGAAAAATTGGTCACAATCCAGTAACCGTGATCTGCCCCTGGGGTCGGCGAACATACAACACTCCTGTCTTCTAAGAAGTGGCAATTTCAGACGCATGCTCCGAGTGCTCTAATCATCAGTGTCATGTGGAAAAAAGCTGCTTTCGAAGTATTGAAGTGAGACGTTGCAAGACACAGTGAAGCGGTAGCAGGCTGTCATAGCTTAAATATCACAGCCTGTAAGAAATTAAGAAGGTGTTTTGTTATTAATCATTTAAACGGGTTTACCAGCCCTGACATGGGGACACGAGAGCCCCCCGAGACGCATTAATTCAACACTTGAAGTCAAAGGAGAAGTTTTGCTGATTTATGCGGACAGAGAAGTAACTCTGAGCAACAACGTATTGCTTTCTGTCAAGAAAATTAGTTATTTGATGTTTCTTTATGATATTTATTTAAAATGCGTAAATAGAAACACGCTTTGAAGTGTTGTCAGTTTGACTGTTCTGTTTTTTTAAGCAACTTTATTTGAGCATTACTGTAATAGTTCCTACACTGTCATGTGTTTTTGTGGCTGTTCTGTTTGTTTCAATTATTTTGTATTATTGGAGAAATATATTCATGGTTATTATAACTGAATACATGAATAACGTAATCCATGAATAAATAAAAGTGCAGCCTAGCAGAATTAATGATTGCCTTAAGTTGTTTTTTTTTTATTGTTATTTTTTTGTTAGTTTTGTTTTTTGTCCTAAGGTCTAACATCAACTATCATCCATCATGTTATGATGCTGTATCAAGGTTTCATTTTAATGTTAACTACACACTCAGTATGCGACCATAGTAACAAACTGTATACAGGCAACAACAACAAAAAATGCCTACACAAACAAAAAATGATACACACATTTTGAGAGGAGCTCAAAAGGAAAAAAAGATACCAGAATAGGGACTATACCCCCAGTTTTTTCCTTTATTTCCAGTTCCCCCATTCTCATGGATCAGACGCTTAATCATACAGTTTTATTTGAATTTTCAGCTTTTTCAGTTGTGTTTTACTGGCTACATACATGCACATAGTAAATTTATCTGTCATGTAACCATAGGGACCCCCCCCCCGGGAACCCTGTGGATTGAAAAATGGGTGGAGCCCAGCGGGGAACCCCTTTCAGCTGGAGCTGCGCCTTTAAGAAGCAGTCAGTCAGGGCAGTGCATGTTAGTTTTATTCGACTGTGCACCTTCTGCTCCATCACCAGACGATGTACGCCGGTAACTCGCCACAGCTCAGGACCCGCAGCAGCACCGATGACGCATCTTGAACAGCGACGGTAAAGCAATCGTTGACTTTTTTTTAAATGGCATTGCGGTCGTTTAACATTACAAACGAAGCGTGGATCAGAAACTCACACCTATCTGTGGAAAGTGTGATGTAGCGCCGCATTTCGTCCACATCCAGGAGAGAGGCAGGGCGATGCACTGGTGTGATCCTCTCTCTGCCTGCGTTTCCATTTTGTTCTAAATTATTAATTTGGCATTTAAAAGGACGCACATTCAATCATCCGCCTGATCTTATTTCTGTTATTTGATGGTGGATAAGCACGCTTTTATACGTGTAATGTAAACGGCTGTGGTTGTAGTAGACAGCGGTCTTATTTGTAGAGGGGAATAAAGCGTTACGTAATTATAATGGAGGCATCCTGTTGTCGCCATATGCCGATCGAGGCCAGGAGTCGGATGTTGCACCGCCCAGAGCGATAGGAGAAATATCTGGAAGTACTGAAACAAAGACTAAATATATCAAAATAATCTGTAAAATTTTTTTCTTGCTCTCTTTTCCAACTCTGTTTGATGTTGTAATTTTACACATCAGTGATACCTTTTAGATGACGTGGACTGGCCCACCGTGTTAAGAGGGTAGTGCCACTCACTATAGACTCTTGGTTTAAAGGAGAAAAACATGAAAGTAAATTAAAAGGTAAAGATTTAAAGATATTACAAACATCTGGCTGGTGATCCTGGTTATCAGCTGGTATGAGATCTAAAGCATTTTGTTTTTATTGTAGAGCATAGGGTGACAAAATGTTGTGTATAAAAATGTAAGAAACTGAAGTTTGACTTCATGTATGTAACTTTTTTTTTGTCCAGTATCTCTATGACCCTTCTGTGATTGGGAGCAGGACCTATATTCAGATATGTTATGATTTTAAGCTGTATAAATGAAGATATTGTCAAATGTAAATGCAGGACCTTAAAAATCTCTATAGATAATATTTTTCAAGGACATGGACATCATTTCTTTAAAGGTACAGCTTGAAAGAGAACTTTGCGTCCAAAGTGGCATTGCACACATAGTATGCATCAGCTGATTTGTGAAAAATACATATTTAGTCACGAAATGCAAATTGCTTTTTTACAGGTCCTCTTCATAAGCAGGTAATGGATCCAGTGTGACTGCTGCGCCACTATCCTGCCCAGCTGGCCTGCCTAACCCTTTAGCTATGGCAACCTGTCCGAGAGGCTGTGCGCCAGCGGTGCACCTTTGTCAGAAACTGAACCGCCTCAAGACACTAGAAGATGACATGATGGCCACGTCCCTCAAACGCTGCCTCTCCACCCTGGACCTGACACTGATGGGTGTCGGTGGAATGGTGGGCTCTGGCTTGTATGTTCTGACAGGAACGGTGGCCAAAGACACAGCCGGGCCCGCTGTCATCATATCTTTCGTCTTCGCAGGTATAGCTTCCTTATTGGCTGCCTTTTGCTACGCTGAGTTCGGAGCGCGCATCCCCAAAACGGGATCCGCCTACATGTTTACTTATGTCTCTGTGGGGGAGTTGTGGGCCTTTCTCATTGGCTGGAATGTGATTCTGGAGAACATGATCGGTGGGGCTGCGGTGGCTCGTGCCTGGAGCGGCTATCTAGACTCAATTTTTAACCACGCCATCCAGAATTTCACAGAGACGCACATTATGCAGTGGAACGTTCCCTTCCTCGCGCATTACCCTGACCTGCTCGCGGCAGGAATTCTGGTGGTTGCCTCATTTTTCATTTCCTTTGGCGTCCAAGTGTCCTCTTACCTCAACCACATCTTCTCCACCGTTAGTATGGGGGTTATTGTTTTCATCCTGGTCTTTGGCTTTGTGCTCGCTGAGCCAGCCAATTGGAGCCAGGAGCAAGGGGGCTTTGCACCTTACGGCATGTCGGGAATACTGGCAGGTTCGGCTACATGTTTCTATGCATTTGTGGGCTTTGATGTAATTGCTTCCTCAAGTGAGGAGGCAAAGAATCCACAGAAGGCCGTTCCTATCGCCACTGCTATCTCCCTTGGATTGGCAGCAACAGCCTACATCCTGGTCTCCACAGTGCTTACGCTGATGGTACCCTGGCATACACTGGACCCCAACTCGGCTCTGGCAGATGCCTTTTTCCGCCGTGGTTATAGTTGGGCTGGAATTGTTGTGGCAGTCGGTTCCATATGTGGTGAGTTTGATTTAAATGCTTGTTGGTGCATTGTGTTTACCAGGTGTATTGATTTATCAGTGCCATATTTTGACTTGTGTCCTCTTTGTTCCACTTTCTAGCCATGAACACTGTGCTGCTCTGTAATCTCTTCTCCCTCCCTCGGATTGTGTATGCCATGGCAGAGGACGGATTGTTCTTCTCCATTTTTGCAAGAGTCAATCCCATCACCAAGGTTCCTGTTAATGCTATTCTGGTGTTTGGAATCCTCATGGCCACCATGGCTCTCATCTTTGACCTGGAGGCCTTGGTTCAGTTCTTGTCCATCGGAACTCTCCTGGCTTACACCTTCGTGGCAGCGAGTGTTATCGTGCTGCGCTTCCAGCCCGAGAAAACCAGCTCCAAGGGAACGCCTTCTACATCTCCTATCCCCAACAACGAGCCTTCTCCTGCCCCCTTGGAATCTCAGACCATATCTGAGGACAGCGAGGAGCCAAAGCAGTACGAGTCCTTCTCAGACAAACTCCAGTTGGTAGAAAGGCAGAAGCAAAAAGAGAGGCGTGGCGTGGGGCAGCTGAAGGCGTGCTGGGAGCCGTACCTGGACAGGCTGCTGGGGGACTGTGAGCCCGGTGAAGTGGTGGCCTTCTGTGTGCTCACTTTGATAGTGAGCTCGGTGTCCCTCTGTGTTGTGCTAGAATTTGGAAAGAAACAGCTGCAGCTGCCATTGTGGAGCTTCACAATGCTTCTGGTGATTTTTAGCTTAGCCTACATTCTCAGCCTTGCTATTATATGGGTCCATGAGCCACAAAGAAACAACAAAACATTCCAGGTGAGCTTTTATAGACATTCTCAAGTCTATATTAAAAAGAAGGAAAAACTGTACTGCTTAGAGACTGACAGAGTGTTTATTTTTATATAGGTACCTCTGGTTCCATTGACTCCAGGTGCCAGTATCCTCTTTAATGTATTCCTCATGATGAAGCTCAGCCTTCTAACCTGGATTCGATTCACTGTGTGGATTGCCATAGGTAAGAGGACATCAGAACTTATGCAGAAAATATTGGGGCCACTAAAAGATTTCAGTATATTCCTCCAAAAATATATATTTTTGCCCAACTTAAACTTTGGGCAAATAGATTTACTTTTACACAGCCGGCTCATGCAACTATCTATCCGCACAAACAGTGGCCGTCTGTGTTATCTCAGGAAGTAGTTTGAATACGCTACCATAAAACATCTGCCTTTTGTTTCAGGTGAACTTAATGCAACCTACCCAAGTTTTACAATAAAAGGCTGGTAATAAAAGATCTTCTGTTCTCTTAGGAAGCAGAAAACCTTTTATTATCAGTCCTCTGCAGATGTAGGCGCTGGACAAACAGCTTTTTGATGTCCGTCTGTCAGTGGGAATCACTTGGGAAGCGTAATTAGCTGTATTAGCTTAAGGCTTCTCTGGGCCACTAAACTGTTTAAACTTCCCTGTCACACTGTTGCAAGTTAACAAGATACACACATGTGGGATATTACTGTTGACAGGGCTTCTGGCTAAATTCTCACTCCCTTGAGGCAGGAATGGATACTTATCTCCCATAATGTAATTATGGAGTGTTATTTTTTTTTTTTTTTTAATTTAACTCAAAAGTACTCTTTTGCTAAAGTACTATTCATAATATTAGGCTATTTATCATTACTGGTTCACTGATGTAACTATTACATCAGAGGAAAAGCAGAATGGCAGAAGTCAACTTTTCAATCCGCTCCCTTTACTTACAGTTGGAGAAATACTTATTTGAATCCCTGCAGAATTTCTAAGTTTGATCACTTAAACAGTATCTCATTTTTATGCTTTGTCCAGAAAAAGAACACATTACACAAAACTTGTAAATTGATTTGTGTGTCATTGCGTGTTATACAAAGTTATACAAAAATTGCTACAGAGACTGTAACAGGCTGTAAACACAATCTTTTTGGCTGTTGATAATAGGTCTCTAAGGAGATTGGCATACTTTACTCAAAGGAGAGCTAGCCTCAAGTGGCCATTTGAGAAACTGCAGTTCTCGACATTTCTGAACTGGCCTCATTTTTCACAATCAGAAGTTGCAAGTGCATTAAAAACTAAGTGAAAGCTACCCCTCAAAACTAATAATAGTTGCATTAACTTTAGCTCTGTGTGGTGTTAACTGCACAGAGCATTGCTAACAATCACTTATGTGGCCAAATGATTGTAAACCTTTATACAGTAAACTTTCAGATCTTTTATACAGTCACTGATGTGACGACTTTGAATGTAACAACCTGCAGGCTTTGCATTTGAGCGTACATTAGCATGCTGACTGTAGTATTTGTCTTAAAATGCCATTTTGCCATCAGCAGTCCTATAAGCAAGCCTGGCCATCTAAGATGGACGATAACTACAATGTCACATCTAGTAGATTGGCTACACTCAAGTAGATTAAATAATAAATTTCTCTCATACGTACACCTTCATCTTCTGCATCAAACACAAGGACAAAAAAAGAGCCATTTTGTAGCTGTGTGCTGTTATGTAGAGTCAAATTCTTGCTCTAGCTTTTTTTCCATTTTGTCTCTCGCGCAGGTCTTTTTGTGTATTTCGGTTACGGGATCTGGCACAGCAAGGAGGGAATACGGGAGCTGCAGCCCAAAGACATGGCCGCACGCTATGTGGTGCTACCCAGCGGCAGCCTGGTAGAGACAGTGCAGTCCGTTCAGCCCGATAGTCAGCTGGACACCTCAGCGCACCACATCGACAGCCCCGCTGCCTCAGCAGCCGAGGAGTGCAACAGAAAGAGATAATGTGTGACCAGTCGTAATCATTAAAACTGCCCGGTGTGTTGTCGCCCAGTCATATGCTGTACTATAACTAGTGTACTATCTGCATCTCACTCCCTTTAGCACGTGACAGGCTATACTCGTTGCTCTGCAAATGTATGCACACCACAGTCTGGGGGATGCACTCCTTCTGTCTTATTGTGAAGCCTATTTGTATATCTTGTAATTTTCAAATGTACAGTAGAGAGCTTTATTACTGTCCTGCAAACATTAAGCATCAAAATTGTGTTACATGCCCTAAGACCAGCTCTTTTCTTGCAACCTTGCCAGTTTGTCAGATTCCACATATATGGTGCTTTCTTTGTGACAAACAGTGGAGTTGTTTTTTTGTTTTTTTTAATGTTACCACAGCAGTGGAGGTGCAAAACCAATGTCTCTTCTTTTTGCTAACAAAGTAAAATATCATTTAATTCAGTTAATGCATTGTTTCCTGTTTGTTGTAATTTGAACAAAGAAAAGCACAGAGTTCAGTTTTTTCCTTTATCAGATTGAGATTCTTCTCCCCAGAACCGGCTTTTGCTATTTGGTAATATATAGACTTCCCCAAGTATTTTTCTTTAGGACAAAGTATTTAATCCTATAATATAAGTAATATTCTATGTATTTATTTTTCGATTTTTACTATTTATACTATTATTTTACATTAGCTTAGCCATTCTTGTCTCTGTTATTTTTGTGTGTCACTCATAAATTTTGCATGTACTTCTATTGGTCTATAATCAGTAATTAGCTGGTTGAACACTTCAGTTGTTCTGTTAAATCTCCTAAATCTCATCCCATGACCCACTTCTTTCTTTCGTGTCACTGATCTTGCACTCTGAGTCTTTTTCTCATCCACCTTTTAGTCAGCAGCCCCTTTCACTTCTCCCCCTGTCAGCATGAGATTATGTAACAAAGCACACCGATTGTTGAGACAAGCTGGGAAAATGTCGATATATTAATATCAGTGGAAACCTATCAAACGGGAGTCTTCACACACAAATACTGCAGTCACTGGTCGTTACGTTAAATTGGGATCTGCACCACTCCCCCGAGGGCCTCCATAATCCCGGCAGATTTACTGCGGTCCCTGTCGCCAGTCTGCAGCTTGACCTAGATTAGGGAAAGTCACATATGTGAGAGCGCTCACATCAGATGGATAGCATTCCCACAGTTTACACTTGTGTCAATAATTGAATTTAAGTGAGCTTTTATTTCTCAATCACATATGTTACTCTGTGTATTTAAAAAACAAGTTTATTCTGATTTTATTCTTTTCAGTTTATGTTTGCATGTGTTACACAAGAAACCAATGGCCTTAAACATGTTGTAGTCAATGTATACTGATGTCCAAAGCGAAAACGCTCAGTCTGAATGGTTCAGTTATTTATTTGTCTGATGGAGAGAAACTGTTATACTGCACACCATGCTTTGAATTATTAAACCAAAACACAAACATAGGTAAGAATGTACACTAGGAGGCATTTGGCATAGTTTTAAAAAAGGAGTCAGGTTCAAGAGAATTTTGTACAACTTTGCACAGTTTGCAATCTACTGTCTTGTAATTTTGTGTCAGTGTTCTGCTTTTAATGTCAGCCCGGTAATAGATATTCATACTGTGGTGCTTTTTTAAGCTGAACGTTCTCACAGTTATAAATGGTCCAAATCTTTTCTTACTTCTGAGTAGTATTGTACTCTGTTCTCTGCACAAGTCTCAAATCTTCTTCTTATCAAGTCTGTTGTGGTGAATGTCTATGTAAAATGCAAAAGACTAAAAAATAAATGTTTTGAAGCAGCATTTACAAAAAAAAAAATACTGTGCAGAGTTTGATTTCAGTCTCTTAGAGAATCACATCCATGTAGTATTCACATCCTTTTGTTGTTTATAATAATCATAATAATACATTTTACCTGTAGCCGCCTTTCTAAAACCCAAGGTCACTGTACAGAGCATACAAGATAAACAGTAAAAGGATAAACAGGTATTATACAACAATTGCAGTCAATGTTAAAAAGAGTAGGCTAGTTTCAACAGATGAGGGTTTAAACATCTATTCAGGGTTTTGATTTTTGACTTGAATAAGAGAAGAGAGTCAGTATTCCGGAGGATATGAATTCCAAAGTTGGGAAGCAGAGTGGCTGAAATCTCTGTTCCCCATAGTGGTGAAACAGGCAGAGGGAACAATAAGGTGAATGGCGGATGAAGACCTAAGGGAACGAGTGGGGCCAGGTTATGGATACATTTGAAAGTGAAAAGCAATATTTAGAAAGAGAATCTACAGGCAGCCAGTGAAGCTGTCGAAGAACAGGTTGATGTGCTTTCTGGATGGTGTGCAAGTTATGATCCGGGCTGCAGAATTCTGGAGGAGTTGGAGTTTGTGAAGAGATTTGTTAGGGACACCAAAGAGAAGAGAATTCCAGTAATCAACTCGAGAAGTGACAAGGCTATGGACAAGGACAGCAGCAGCATGTGGGGTGAGGAAAGGACGGAGACGACTGATGTTGCGTAAGTGGAAGTAAGTAGACCGGGTGATGTGATTAATAAGAGACTGAAATGACAAAGTGCTGTCGAGGTACTTGTGGAAGAGTTGTCAATATTAATGGAAAACTTGTGGGATTTGGTTAGAGTGGAAGCTGTGCTGATGAGTGGATCTTCAGTTTTATTACTATTGAGTTTGAGAAAATTGGTGGAGAATCATGTTTTAACCTCCATGAGGAAGTCACAAAGTGAGATGGGTGGAAGGGTGAAATTGGGTTTGGAAGAAATATACAGCTCAGTGTCATCTGCGCAGCAGTGAAAGTTAATATTGTATTTCCGAAATATGTGACAGAATGTAAGCATGTAAATAATCAATAAAAGAGGCCCCAATACCGAACCCTGGGGCACGCCAACAGAAACAGGAAATGAACTTGAAGAGTGAGATTTAGGTTTAATGAACTGAGTGTGATCTGAGGTGAACCAGGCAAGTGGGTATGACTAATGCCAATGAATGCTTGTGTCCAGCCAAAAGCACAAGATAAGAACTACAATTACATCAGTAAGCAATACTGACATGATTGTTTATGAAATGGAGGAAAAATCAAAGCATAAACAATTTGGGGAAGAACCTAAGCCTACAAATGGTTTCTAACTATGCTACGGTGGATCTCCAAAAGTTGATTCTGTTCATCTGGACGTAGCGTTTTGTGGGAGAAACGTTTCGTCACTATATAATCTTGATATTGATATAATCTTTGGCTGTTCAGCCATAGGGAGCTCAGTTCTTGCAGTCATGTGGGCACCAGCCTGATAATGAAGACAGACTGCATCGTGACATTGAACACAATTCACATTTAGTTTGTTTTCAAAACTACAAACTCATTCTTTATTCAAGAAAGTCACAGCTACACACCAACAGTACACTGAGGTTAAATGAGGTGAAGCACAAATTTTCCATTAGATCATAGAGGCACATTGAAGTTGTTGTTGTTGTTGTTGTTGTTTTTTACATATGTATATACTAGCTAAATAAACAATAGTTTATATTTATTCATGGCAAACTGCTCATTGGAATGACAAAATATCTTTCTTCATAAGAATGAAATGTTTAGTCAAGCATAGCATTAGAGATGACTTTCAGTGACATCTATGGCACTGGTTGAAAGTGCTTAAAATTACCTTAAATTATATGCTTGATTACACAGCTATAGTTAAGCCAATTAGGGATTAACCTTCAGGTCACATGCTGTCTGTGAAGTGACTGAAATGACAGGTCATGTGTCCATTCAGGTAAAACTGGTAAAAGGTCAGTGTTTATACTAACACGATTGTTTATTCAATTCAATTTTACTGAAAGCTTACACTGCAGGGACTGACCTGAAGGTCAGAAGGGATTCAGTGAAACCAGCAAGCACTTGTGTTTCCCTGGAAACTCCCACATCCTTGTCAGCAAGCACATAAACAATGACACTGACATCTGTCTCTGTGACGTTCAAGGTACTTTACCTATTTACTTAGAACCATGTGATCAATCCGGAGGGAAGGCTATCCATTCAGATACATCCAGGCTTGTTTGAGAAAGCATATCACATTTCATGAAACCTAATATGCAGGGGCCATAACTGCCCTATTTTAACAGCGGTGAAAAACAGTCTTTATTAATAATGTGTTTATTATGGAGCAATCCATCTTAACTGTAATATTAACTGCCATAACTGTACATAATGACAATATGTAATCACACAAACTCAAAAAAACAGAATTTACGTAGAAAGAAAATTAGGCACTTGTAGTTGTTGCCAGTAATTCTTAACGAGGTATATTGCTTGCAAAAACAGCTTCTGCTCACACCTCCACTGTTTCATTTTTTCCTCTGATTCCAGGCCCGGGAGTGATAAAGTTGAGAAGGGCTGTGTACTTTTGCAGGGCTTTTAGCAGCAGTGCACGCTGTGTTGAGGTGGAGTGTTTGAAGGTGGATTTGTATGGACGAGGGGGAGGTGGATACACGATCCTCTGACTCCACACCACTCTCTCCTCCTCCTGCTTCCTTTCCTCTGTTAACGTACCCCAGCCTTGCTGCATCACTGCTCTGCCTGTGGAGCAAAGAAGAAGGCAACAATGGATGCACAGTATCACTCAGACTAATCTAAAGAGCAGAATACTTACGCTGGACGTTTTTCCGTTGGTGTGCTGGGCAGAGAAGCAGTGTGTGTCTGCTGAGTGGAGGCTTCCTGTTAAAAATGCATATATATGATGTTCAGCAATAAACAACCACAAAACCCTGTTTGAAGTTGTTTATTCATCCATGATATACGTCTATTCACGTGTTTTCTATTTATGTAGCATCACAAGAATCCTACCTAATGACTTACCCTGCTTGCATTATGTTGTGCTCTTTCTCCCAGTTTCTCCAGACTTCTAAGAAGGGTGGAATTTTCCTGCTCCAAAACATTTATACGAATGCTATTTGCTTGCAGTTGCTGCTGCATATCCAGAAGCACATTTCCTGTACCTTTTTTACATGGAATAAAATGAGAAATATTCCTTAAAAATGACAAGATTGAAGACAAGAGCAATACTTTAATGTGCACTGATTTTTCCGATTTACTGTCTCTTTCATCTGCAAATGCACTGGGTCATTTTTGTGATCTTATAATTCCAAGTCTGTCAAACTAGCACTCTGTGCTTTCTGAAGTATTAATAGCCGCAGTCAACTAGTGTTTGACAGGTGCAAAGCCACATTTATTTGAATACACACAGGTAATGTTAGTTAGTAGGTGATTCATAGCGGCCTACTCTGTGGTTGAGCCAGTGGGCTGAGCTCTGGGAAAGCCACCAACAGCCTCTCCCTCTCTCTCAAAGCTTGCACATATTCCTTCAACTCATCCACACAGTTGTTTAGCTCATCTGTGTGTTTTTGTAGGGTCTGTTTCTCATTTTGGAGCTTCAAACACAGGTCCTGATGGGGAAAAAATATAGGAGCATATACTACTTGGTTAAAACATGTCTTCTTTGGGTATTACTATGGGTAAAGTGCATTTAAAAGCTCTGATCTACCTGCTGTTGAGTGAGCTGAGCCCGCAGTTCTTCCTTCTCCTCTGACATCTGTTGCAGCTGACTCTGTAGGCCGATCTGCCTCTCATCTCTCTCCCCCAGCTGCTTCTGCAGCTCTTCACACTCTTCGTAGAGAGCGTCGACTCTCTCTAACAAAGACTTCTGCTTTGCCTGCATTGACTGGATTTCACAACCAAACAACACATGTATGAATCTATTTGATTACTGCTGTGTGACTCACACATAAGTGAGTCTGTCACAGTGCCCAGTGGAAAACAACTAATAATCAGGTGCTTGCTGTGATGCTGACCTCTTGCTGACGGCAGGCACTCTGGTACTTGGCTTTCTCCTTATCAAGCAGGAGCTGAATGTCGGAGATCTGACTCTCTAACTGCTGGATCCTGTGCTGCAGTTTAGAACAGGCCTCTTCCTCTATTTGTAAGGTGTTCAGACTCTCCTGCAGTCCTTTCTTTTCATGTTCTAACACACAAAAAAAATGCTTAGCCTGCATAAATATGTATTTTGTGTGTGTTCTGCAAAACATACTTTCTTTTTTTTTAAATGAAAGAAAGGTTGTAGATTAATCTTAGGTGCGTGTCTTACCCAGTGCTTTTAAGGTATTTTGCTGCAATGCTATTTCCTCCTTCAGTTTGAAATTCATCTCTTCCAAGGACATAGTGTCTGTGTTCAAAAATGTGAAAGTAGAAAAGTGATTCCAGTGAATTCTCATCATGTTTATTCACAATTTCACTCACCCCTCTTATGTTGCTGTTGCTCCTCATGCAGCCTTTTCTCTGTTTCTTTAATGACTCTCTGTGCTTTCTGCAGCGAAAATTCAAGCTGGACTGAATTTATTTGAAGCTTTTCCTTCTCTTGATTGAAGTCTTTTTGTGCTCTTTCCAGCTGGGACCTGAATCTTTTCTGTTCCTCTTCTGCCACTGCTAGTCTGTCTTTAAGAGGCTGCACCGTACAGCGCACATCTTGAAGGTGTTTTTCCAGCCTGCGCGTGTCCCTGCGCTGTTCATTGGCCCACTGGGAAACATCGCCTGCTGTCATGCGTCCCAGCTCCAGAGAGTCATCCACAGCTGCTAAGAGAGGCTGCAGAGATGAGGGCAGGCCCTCGCTCTGAAGCAGGTCTACCAGAGCGTCTCTTGTCTTTCTCAAAAGAGTTTGCACTTGATGACACGCATCGCATGGAATGAGTGATGATTCGACAGTCTGGCAGCTTTTGTTTTGACTGCTAAACACAGGAGAGCATGGACTGCTGTGGGTGGGACTGGAGGATGTGAGATTCTGTGGGGAAATTTCAAATGTGCTCGTTGAAGACCAAGCAGACAAGCAACGGCTGCAAAAGTTGGTTCTTGAGCTCATTTGAGGTGAGACAGGTGATGCAGTGTTTGTCTCATCACTGTTTCTTTCCATCTGCCTTTTACTGAGTTCAGACTCCTAAGAAAGGAAAGACAACCTAAAGCACTGAGATCTATCAGTTAACTGGCAACATTATGCCATTATTTTTAATTATGCCTTCACTAAAATGAAGCAGTCTGCCTACCTTTATGTTGGCAAATTGAACTAAATTACTCCAGTAGTTTGTGACTATGAGACCAACTGACAGGCATCCCTTCTGTGGCGTTTGTTCTCTCCTGTGGCTGCCCCTCAGTCGGTCAATGTAAGCACTGGAGCTTTGTACAAGAAGCAGCAGTCTTGTTCAGCCAGAGAGGGAGGGGAAGAACATTTTTTAACAATTATTATGTGTTTATGTAATGTAATGTCAATTTTTGCTGATTATTTCTTTTGTCAGTTTCAAGTTATTTCAGTGATTAGTGTGAGTTTTTCCTCCTTCAACAGAAGGGTACCAATGATTTTGTTCATGTCTATTCATCAAACAGCAGCATTATAAAGTTCACAGATGATACCGCAATCATTAGGCTGATCACTGATGGCATATAGAAAACAAAATGGCAGGACTGGTGGCTTGGTGTCAGCAAAATAATCTCTTCCTAAGTGCAGATAAGACCGACAACTCTTGATTTTTTTATGTGAAGAGAAGGATAAAGCAGCATACACACAGCAGACATCTGTGAGACAGGTAGAGAGGGTGAAAACCTTTAAATTCCAAGGGACACAAATTAAGGAAGATCTCACAACATCCAGAAGTTTCTCAAGAAATCACAGTAAAGACTGTACTTCCTAAGATGGCTGAGAAAGTGGCATGTCGACTAAAATCCTCATTTTTTCCAGCATTTTTTTTTGCAACTCAACATACAGTTGAGCGCATCATCACCACCTCAGTTACAGAGTGGTACTGGAAGCTGCACTGACAGGAAGGATCTCCAACGTGGGATAAAAACTGCACAGTCCATCACAGGAGCAGCCTTCACATCACTACACGGCATTTACACGACCAAGGGCTCACAACATTTTTAGAGACAATACACACCCACCACCTCTCCACACTTTTGCCCTCAGGTAGATTCTATAGGAGCCTGAAATCAAGCACTAATACTCTCTTCTAGCTGTTGGCCATCGGACTCCTGAATGAGACAATCAGCACTGCCCCGCTCCCACACCAACACTACTGTTGGCTGTTACTGTACTATCATTATCTGCTACTGCACTAATTTGTACAGGTCTGTTTGCAAACATCCACAAGGCATGGGCCCAACGGGACACTGGCAAAATAAGAATTTCATTGTACAGTGTAAACCGCGTTTATTTTCACTGTGTATGTAATAATAATAGCAATATTAAAACATCTAACATTTTTATGTTTCTTAATTTTCTGTGTTAGGCACATGAATTTTCATGTAAATGTGCTATATAATAAAATTGTCATTGTTATGTATTACCTGTCAACCACCAACTCCAGTAAAACAATGTGGGAGTGCTGATTGAACGCATCTTCCCCATCCACAAAGTCATACTGCTCTAGCAGAGCTACCATGTCTAGATTACAGGAGTGCTTGTCCGGGAACTTCCAGGAAGAAAAGCGGAGCGGTCCGGTTCGAGAAAACACGTCCAGAATCGCTCCCTGAAGGTCAACCAGGTCTTTTCGGAGGCTTTCGATACAGTCCTGACTACCCAGCAACTGACTCATGTCTGACAAACTATTTTATAAATGACACAGCTCTGAAAAACACTGTGCAGTCTGTTGATACCGTATCTCCTTGGCAACGTCCAAAAAAAGTACTCCAAGTTCCACAATGCTGTGCGGTTTATTTCCGGAAGTAATTCATCTCCATTGGGTCAACGAAAGCGCGACGTAGTAAGTGTGTTTAACCACGGCAAATTTTAAGCTTTTAGCTCCTGTAGCCTTTATTGTTGACATAGCATGTGCTAAAAAGTAGTGTTTAAAATACGTTTTGGTTTTTTTGTTGGTTTTGTGTTTGCAGGTTACTTCCAGTTTTACAATAAGTCGCAGCCATGCCGCCTGGGCCTGTTCAAATCGTTCAGCCGGAGGCTAACAACAAGGTAAGGGTACCGCTGCTAGTTAGCTAATGCCAGCAGTGTAGCCTACATACTGCTTGCTTTTTGTCGGCTAACTTGTGAACTGGGTTGATTTTTGTCTTTCTATACTTTGAACTGTCTCTTTGATTTTTGAATTTAGCGAACAGCTAGCGTCTATTTCTTTTTCTTTCGCTAAACGTTTGAGGTCGCAGCATTAAACCTTGCTAGCCCGTAGTTAGCTGTGATGGTAAATCTACACACGACGTCTAAAATCTCAGTTCGAACCTGAAGGTAATTGCTGAGACTTTGCTGTCACTTGCTAAATTGAAAACGGATATTTGGATCAATGTGTCTTGTACCACATTTTTTCACGTAGAAAATTCACCGACCCACTTTCATCACAGCACTTGGTAGTTTTTACCGTATGGTGTGGACTACTGTAGCGAAATTTAAAGTTTTTCAAAATGTTGTCTATGCTTTGAGTGTTGTAAATTGTAGTAGAGCAGGGGAAATATTACTTGGTGTAGTTGGAAAAGCTTTAACATCGGGTGGGTGTTAAGTAGACCACTGTTGTTTTTACTTTATTCTTTTATTTATTCATCTAACCCTTCTTTGGTTTATTCTAACTAACAAATGTGCTTTTGCGGCAACAGAATGATTCAACAGCAGAAGAAACGCCAGCCACAAAACCTATTGTTGGTATCATTTATCCACCTCCCGAGGTCCGAAACATTGTTGACAAGACAGCCAGCTTTGTTGCAAGGTTGGTTATTTTATATGTGGCAGCTTTTTAAATATGTAATGGTAACTGGATTTCATGTATATGGCATAACTAATTCTTGCCAATTCACAGGAACGGGCCTGAATTTGAGGCAAGAATCCGTCAGAATGAGATCAACAATCCAAAGTTTAACTTCCTCAACCCGAATGACCCCTACCATGCCTACTATCGCCACAAAGTCAATGAATTTAAGGAGGGGAAAGCTCAAGAGCCATCTGCAGCTGTGCCCAAAGTTATGCAGCAGGCTATGCAACAGTCCCAGCAGCTTCCTCAGAAAGTAAGTCATTGAACTTCACTTTGCACTTTATTTTTTATTTTTTTAATAATAAAAAAAAAGGTCTGGTAGTCTTTGACCCTGACTAATATTTTACATGTTTTTTTAGGTTCAGTCACAGGTGATTCAGGAGACAGTGGTCCCCAAAGAACCTCCCCCTGAGTTTGAGTTCATTGCAGATCCTCCATCAATCTCAGCATTTGACCTGGATGTTGTCAAGCTCACTGCCCAGTTTGTTGCTCGCAACGGGCGCCAGTTTCTCACTCAGCTCATGCAGAAGGAACAGAGGAACTACCAGTTTGACTTTTTGCGACCACAGCACAGCCTTTTCAATTACTTCACCAAGCTGGTGGAGCAGTATACTAAGGTGACTTAACAGATTGGTCTTCTCTGGGTGTGTATTTATTCAAGTGGTGATTCTAAACTTTCTAAGCATTATATTGATTCTCGACTTTAATCCTTTAGATTCTGATCCCTCCCAAAGGCTTACTGACCAAACTCAAGAAGGAAGCCGAGAACCCAAAAGAGGTTATGGACCAGGTATTCTGTTTTAACAGTGACTGTTTCTCAAAATAACCGTTTACATTTGCTCTTTCCCATGGTTGTAATATGTCCTGTTGTCCAACCATCAGGTAAGGTACCGTGTTGAATGGGCAAAGTACCAGGAGCGCGAGAGGAAGAAGGAGGAGGAGGAAAGGGAGAAAGAACGAGTTGCATATGCCCAAATTGACTGGCATGACTTTGTAGTGGTCGAAACAGTGGATTTCCAGCCTAATGAACAAGGTAATTATAATCACAGTAACTATATCTTTAAATAGTAACCCCCACCTGTAAATATTGGTACAATCATTTAATCTTTATTGGCATCTCAAATTCCTTAGGCCACTTCCCACCACCTACCACACCAGAGGAGCTCGGTGCTCGCATCCTGATCCAGGAGCGCTATGAGAAGTTTGGAGAGAGTGAGGAGGTAGAGATGGAAGTGGAGAGCGATGGTGAAGATGATGAGCGGGAGGATAGGGGTGAAGGCCAGCCTTCACAGCCTGATCAAGACACACAAGTACAGGACATGGATGAGGTTAGAACTGATGGAGTAATTAATTACTGCGGATTGCAAGCTGTTTGTGTCTGACCAGTTATAGATTTGATACTATATGTTTTTCTTTTAATTAAATGGCATCTTTTCTAACCCACTGCTTGGAGAAAGAAAAAGAAGAAAACTTTAAGATCTTGTAACAAAATCGATTCATCCCCTGCTGCTTTCTTTAGGGATCTGATGATGAGGATGATGGCATGAAGGCTCCACTTCCACCGGACACCCCCATGCCACCTCCACTGCCTCCAACTCCAGATCAGGTTATCATTCGCAAAGACTACGACCCCAAAGGTAACACTGTTCGTTATGTGAGCAAGTTTTTACTTTGTACAATTTGTTTGTTTTTGTTTTTTAACTAATGTTACCTTTTCATTACAGCATCCAAGCCTCAGCCTTCAGTTGCAGTTCCAGACGAGTACCTCATCTCTCCCATTACCGGTGAGAAGATCCCGGCCAGTAAGATGCCAGAGCACATGCGTATCGGTCTGCTAGATCCACGCTGGCTGGAGCAAAGAGACCGCAGCATCAGAGACAGACAGACTGAGGATGAAGTTTATGCTCCTGGTTTGGATATCGAGAGCAGCTTGAAACAGCTGGCTGAGAGGCGTACTGATATCTTCGGTGTGGAAGAGACGGCCATCGGTAAAAAGATTGGGGAAGAAGAAATCCAAAAGCCAGAGGAGAAGGTAAAAACACTGAGTAACTGCAGCTTTTATAAAACTGTCTTTAACAATAATAATAACAATAATAATTGTATTCTTTTGCATTTCAGGTTACCTGGGATGGGCACTCTGGAAGCATGGCTCGTACACAGCAGGCAGCGCAGGCCAACATCACCCTGCAAGAGCAGATAGAAGCCATTCACAAGGCCAAAGGACTGGTGGGAGAAGATGACACTAAAGAGAAAATTGGCCCTAGCAAGCCAAGTGAAATTCATCACCAGCCACCCATCCCCTCCTCTGCACCCAGTTTGCCTAAACCTAGTCCCCCTGTCACAGTGGTGCCTCGCCCACCCTCTGTAAGTTAAAATTGTAATTGTATACATTTGAATGCTTTTTGTTGTACCTTCTTATCACGTAATGTTGTTATGTAACAGGTGGCACCACCAGTACGCACCACTCTCTTGTCTGCTGTACCTGTAATTCCGAGACCACCTGTGGCTCCTGTGGTGCGTCTTGCACCAGGACAAGTTATTACCCCAATGCCGCCCATGATTCCTGCTCCCCGCATTAACGTGGTTCCCATGCCGCCTTCTGCGCCTCACATCATGGCTCCCAGACCACCTCCCATGGTTGTTCCAGCCCGTAAGTTAACCCCCTAGGGTCAAGGGTATAGTGGCTGTTTTTTACTACTTTTGATTTTGCTCTTGAATTAGATAAAATGCAGGTAATGGCTCAGGCATTGTTTTGTAAGTAGTTGTTCCAAAACAATCAGGTGTCACAATAAGATGCAACACTGATTATTCCTGACTACACACTACCTTTAAACTCCAGACTGGCTTGCAATTCTCAAATCTTGCTATCGGTGTCACTGTTCTTTCTTTTGCCATTGCTCCAAGAACTTCTCCTCAGCAACCAAATGCCACGTGTTCCATATAATTTTCTAATTGGTTGATGTGTTATATTTTTCCACCAGTAGGGTGTTGTTTTTTTGTTTTTATTTTATTTTAATTTAATTTTTTTTATTTTTGAAAGCACTTTCCTTAGAATATCACATTTTCTTTTTTTCTTTTTTTTAATACTTTCTCTTTATTGATTTTCATCTTATTTTACATACAGAACTAAAGAGGGCAAGGGAAACCAACACAGTCACATATGTTCGCATATTCCAAAATACACAACGCCTTGTTTTACTTACACATATTACATATTACACAGGTGCATGTTCCATTCAAACAAATTCGCAGCTGTCCCTCTGCATCACAGAGGTATCAGTTTCTAGTCTCTTGACATATAACGATCCCATCGTTCCCAAAGTCTCTCTCCTTTCTCCTTCTGTAGCCGCAGTGAGAGGGTAATCAGTTCCATATGATGAATTGTGTTAATAATGTCTATGACCAGCTTCCGTGTGGGGGGAGAATATCACATTTTCAAGCAAAAGCATACCATAAATTATTGATCGTAGGTCAAATAAAATCATACTTATCAAGACAATTTAAAAAAACTGGAACATAGTTTAAAGTCTGCACGTAATCCCATGACTCATGTAAGATACTATAGCAGCTATAGTATCTTACATCTATCATGTGTTCTGGACATGCCTGTGCATCCGTCAACTCTATAAGGTTAAAGCGCTTATGAGAAACAACTAGATGACCATTGTTAGGGAAAATATTACTTGTCTTGGAGTAATTTGGTAACCAAACCTTTTATACATAGCCTTCCTTATTTTTATATTTAAATTCAAATAACCTTATTTTTTCCCCTTCCTCTAGCATTTGTTCCTGCTCCACCTGTGCCACAGCCACCAAGTGCTGCTCCAGCACCACCTATCCACCCACCCCCACCTCATGAGGATGAGCCTGTCAGTAAGAAGATGAAGACTGAGGATAACCTGATTCCGGAGGAGGAGTTCCTTCGTAGAAACAAGGTTTGTTGGATCAATAAAGTGTGGAAAAGGTGTTACGTTACATTTATAATTTACCAGTGCTACCACATCACTCTCGTGGTTCAGTAGACTGGATTGGGACTTTGTGTGACCATCAGATTCATTTAAAGATATGCAAAAAAGAAAAGTTCTTTTTGTGCACATGGTAGTAATATAGGGCTTTGTTTCCAGCTGTGGTAGTTGAAGATAAACACAGCTAACCTACTTAGTAGAACATGGATATGTAGTTTCATCTGTTTTTGTGTCTGAATCTTTTCCCTGTCTCTAGGGTCCAGTGGCTGTTAAAGTACAGGTTCCTAACATGCAGGACAAGAGTGAATGGAAGCTGAATGGCCAGGTGCTGAATTTCACTGTCCCAGTCACAGACCAGGTATGCAACATGTGGTTTGTTTTCTCTCTTTAAGGTTAAGTCGTTTCTCACACACAGCATTCTTATTGATGTGCAAATGTAATGTCTCCGCAGGTGTCTGTCATTAAAGTCAAAATCCATGAAGCTACAGGCATGCCGGCAGGAAAACAGAAGTTGCAGTATGAGGTAAAGATTTGCTCATGGCTTTGTTGGAATGTCTGATCTCATCTGCATTAATTAATATAAAGTGCTGATTTATTAATTTGTTGTTTTGTTTTGTTTTTGGTTCCTTTTCAGGGTATTTTCATCAAGGATTCCAACTCACTGGCTTACTACAACATGAGCAACGGTTCGATCATTCATCTGGCACTGAAGGAGAGAGGTGGAAGAAAGAAGTGAGCCATCCTTGCAGAAAGAAGACATGATTTTTTTGTTGCTTTATTTTGTTGTTGTTTGTGTCATAAAATTAATTTTTGTTTGCATTATATGGCATTTTTCATACAATTGTGTGCAAACAACGTGTCCTCCTTAAAGGTTAAAAGGATAATACTCTGGATGGCAGTCATGATTTCACACTTTTGCTTCAGTCTTTTTCTTCTCTGTGATGCAACTTAAGTGGTAATTTGTAACAACATGTAGAGCCCACGAGATTCATTCATTGAAATAAAGGAGTTTTAAATGGTCTGGTTTTGTTGCTGCTGCGTTTGCAAATCTAGCAACATGACATGGATTAGGACAGGTCACATGTGCTCACAGAAAAGAGCAGACATGGGATTCGCTTCCTCTTTCTTCTGCAGCCGCTAGGGGCAGACGTAACATTAGGATGTTAAAGCCCAGGCGAGGGCGGTAGGCTTGGGATACTAGGAGATGTAGAAATCCGTATAGTGTTCTCGGGTGGGATGACAGGACGGCAAAACCAAGCCACAGCTAGCCGAGGACAAAATGTACTAGTTCGTTAACCAGGTGGTTTAGTAAGTAATCGGCTAACTATGTAAAACTAGACAATAATGTAGCGGCGGTTCGTTGAAGGTGGGGTCAATGTAGAAATAGTTTGGGATTGTTGTCACAAGCAGTTAAGGCTAACTTTTAGTACGTTAGCAACGCAGAGTTAGCTGGCTAATGTTAAAACTGGGGGAAAACCCATTCAAGTTAACTCAAGCATAACCAGTTTAATGTGACCCAGCGGTTGGAGCACACCCTTAGAAAAGATTTACGGACAAAACAGCGGTTGGAAAGTTTAACTCGCGCCCAGAAATCATGGCGTCGGTGCAGTTTGACTCGACTGCATATGCACAGGAGCAGATTTGACTCTGGGTTGTCCACAACCTCGCTGACGTTAGCTGCCCCGGCTAGAAGGCTAGTTTTTTTTCTTCTTCTTATGCTACCATGGACAAAATGGAAAACGGCCGTCGATCTGTGGACACGGGGAGCATCAGGACTCTTAGCAGCAGTCACATTGACGACGAAAGCTCCTTGGGATCCGACTCTGAGATCAACGGCTTCGCCAGCGAAAGGCAGGCGGATAAATATGGATTTATTGGTGGGGCGCAGAAGTACTCAGAGGACACGTAAGTTTACTTTAACTCTGAGGCCATCTGTGTTGGTTTGCCATGCTTAATGATAATGATAATAATAATAGGTAGTAAATTTGCAGCCTACTGTTGTCCATTAGTTGTGATGACAAGTTGTGCAGGTGTTGTTATGTGCCTCAGACAAACAGAGCTCCCAACCAGCTGCGTGGCACCGTGTTGTTTTTATTTTTTCCTTTCTTTCTTTTTTTTTTTATTACCCTCTGTTTGCCACAGTCACCACAAGCAGTAAACGCGTAGATGAGGTTTGAACGAGTCGTATTAATCTTCTTATTTCTACCATGTAATGTTAAATTGTTTTTCGTTTAGCCTGTCACACAGTTTTTTGCGGTGGTGGTGGGGGGGGGGGGGGTGCTGACCGAGCACTTCTGGCTGTCTGTGTCATGCTTGGATTTAATTTATCTCTGGCCTTTTGGCAATACAGATTAGATCAGTTTCTTTTCTTTCTTTTGTAAGAAATCTATTTCGTTTTTCTTTTTGTGCTGGGTCTAAAGCCTGCATGACAGCAGTGAAACAGTGGAAGGAGTGGGTGAAAGTTATGGCAAGCACCGGCTGGCTGGGAGTTTCCTGTCTTGTGGAGTTTTGGCAGGCTTGGAGCCGCAGCTCTTGGTGCCTCTTTAGCTGAGGGCCTCTTTTGGCTCAGCTCTGTAGATAGTCAGTGTTTAGCTTGTACTGTTTGGCAACAAACGTATCTCTTTATTGTTTAAAGGCTCTGGGAGCTGAAGCTGCAGTATAGTCTTGCACTGATCTACAACACATAGGCTGCACTTTGTTACCAGAAGAGGCCTGTCTTAAATAAGAAGAGCTCTTTGAAGACGTTTCAGCCCTACAATTACAGGCTTGTGCCGATGAGATAATTACATACCATAGTAAAGCATCAGACCACAATTCCTAATGTAGGTTATACTTGCTTACGTTTTCTTTTTCTGTTTGAAAATATAATGTAAAGTCCTTGACTCCCCCTTCCCTCCTTGCCTGTAAATATTTTACTGTTAAATTATCCTGACTGCAGCTCCTTCAGATCAGAGAGCTTTGACATTAAATAGGTCTTGAGTTTGTATCTTTTATAGTTCGCTGACTGCAAATGAGTGATGGCCACACACACAGATCTGATGGTAGATGCAGAACGATAAACTGTCTTTGTGAGATTGTTTTCTTTTTAAAGCTTGGGCCAATTTGGAGGCTTATTTCAGACTTGCCTTATTGCAAAAACAAGCAAACTTTTGTCACCTGTCTAATTATTTCTGTGCTAAAAGAAGAGAAGATGTGTCGTTTGCTGTCATTTCAAGCAAAAAAGCGCAAAAAATGATTTGAGCTTTGTAATTTTTTTTCTCCCTCCTGTTGTGTAACCAGAGCTCAGGATATACCTCCAGCGGTGCTCAGGCAAAGAGAGGTGAAGTGGCTGGACATGCTGAACCACTGGGACAAGTGGATGATCAAGCGATTCAATAAGGTCAGCACCAGGTGTTAAATCAGTTACATAAAACATGTGGCTTGGTTGTATGCCTTCCATGGTGTTAGCCATGTGAAGCTCACCAGATCAGTTTCTTTTAAAGAGTTTCTGAAGGTGGTTTGCTGAATTGTATTGTGTCGTTTCTAGGAAGTTTTTGTTTTTGTCCCCCCAATCACAGGTACTCTTACACATGATCAAACAAAGCAAACGGTAACGCTCAAATGATTGCACAAGGACCAGACTTTGTATACACTTTGTTTTGCAGCTTCACTTGTCTAGCTGGTTCTGTGTGAAATGCTCTCAGCGAATCGACGTAAAGCTGCAACTTAACCTCACACCCATGAATCAGCAGCAAGCCAGGACACAACCCCGTCCCTGTATCACTGCATATACTGTATGACAAATTACCGGTTTCAGATTCAGGGTGGGATTGTACTGGCTTCATATAAAATGATTCTCTTTCAAAAGGAATACAAAAAGTGGCTCTGTACATGACAGAAACGGCTAATTTAGCGGCGAGAAGTGTTCCTTTTCTCGCTGTACATGTACTAATAAAGGTCAGGGTTTCTAATCCTTTATTGTGCCCCCATGATTGATAATAATTGTACAGTAGGAACTGTAATGTTCTTGAGGAAGTGTGCCAGCTTTGCTTTAGAGCAAACAAATGTGCTCAGAAAGGGTAATGCAATGCAAGTCAAGTCAAAAGTCTCAAGAGGACTCAAATGTGAAGGTCGGGTCAGCTAATCTGTTGCGACAACACCTGTTTGTGATTCCTGCTGAAAGATTGCAAAGCCTCAACTTGGAGAGATGGCACGAGTTGAGATCAAATTTTATCAATGTCATGTTTTGCAGCATTCATTTTAGTATATTTTGGCCCTTTTGAAGGTCATAATGTTCTTCCTACAGTTGCAGCAACAAGCTTTTTTTCTATGCTTATCCCTTCCACACACTCGCACGCTGCTGGATGTCTTTAGATCATTTTGGGGTTCGGTATCTTGCCCAAGATACTCCTCCAGCACGCACGCTGGAGGAGTCTGACTTTCCGATAAGAAGACGACCCGCTCTACTCCCTGAGTCACAGGTGGTAGAGTGTTTGTGTATGACTTCTGTTTATGTTTCTATGCACCTTAAGTAGTCGCCCCCTTGGAGATAATGTTTTGTTTTCTGCATCCTGAAGATATAAATCACGTGGCATGTTTTTAATGTTACATGTATAAGTGAAGCTCTAATAAGAGACTCAGATGTTAGAATATCCCCAAATTTTGGCTCGTCTTTGATCAAATTCTGATCTTGCATCTGCCAAATAAATTGGTGATCTAGATAAGTAGTAACTGGCCATTTTCATTGCTGAAAAGAAGGAAGTCAAATCACTGGGTTGTAAGAGTTTTTAGAGTGCATGCAGTGCTACAAGTCAATGCATCCTAAGTGTAAGTTGTTAGTTTCTAAGTACAAAACTACACTTATTCAAAAAAGGGAACAAATACCAGTGGAAGCGCTCTGATGAAAACCATTTGCTGTATCTGCGCACCAGATTGCCTCTCTTAGCTTTTCTCAAGCTACATTCTCCCATGGTCCTTTGGTATATTGCTTTATTTGGGAAACCCTTTTGTTCTGTGACTCAGGTGAGGCTGCGTTGCCAGAAAGGAATTCCTCCTGCCCTCAGAGGCCGTGCATGGCTCTACCTGTCTGGTGGGAAGGTGAAGCGAGAGCAGAACCAAGGAAAGTTTCAGGTCCGACAGCTTCCTCTTTCACTTCCTCCTCACATCTCTGCTTAAACTCTACTTTGAGCTCATTTCATTTTTAAATTTCATTTGAAATTGGTACTGAAAGTGTGGTCATCCACAAGCATTACTCATTTGAGTGAGAACCCAGATATTTTTACCAAAGAGCTGGAGCAATGGCAGTTTTTATTATTGATCTTTTTTGTTTGGTTTGTTTTCTATTCAGGTTAAGTGTTCAAAATGCATGCTAGCATCAAATGAATAATGATGCAGATCTTGAATCTTTTCAAATATAAAGTTTAAAACTAGCCTCTGCTCATGCAGTGGTTAGACAATTCACTGACCTTTATAGTGAATGAATAACTTAATTTATTGCTGAGATCACTAAATCCTATAAAAAAGAATCAGGGGTTTGTAGTCCTCCTACTTAAAGACAATATAATCACTTATACCGTATCACAAAGAGATCTCACTCTCATGTCCCCCATGCTCTTTTTGTCAGGAGCTGGATAGCCAGCCGGGAGACCCCAAATGGCTTGATGTAATTGAGAAAGACCTCCATCGACAGTTTCCTTTTCACGAGATGTTTGTGTCACGGGGAGGACACGGGTGAGCAGTCTACCACAATGTGACGTACAACACGGGAGTTGTTTACTGCATCTTATTTGAATATGCTAAAATGTTGCATGTTTGTGTGTGTGTGTGTGTGTGCAGGCAGAAGGACCTGTTCCGTGTTCTTAAGGCTTATACTCTCTACAGACCAGAGGAGGGATACTGCCAGGCCCAGGCTCCTATTGCTGCAGTGCTGCTTATGCACATGCCTGCTGAGGTACGAACTGCCTTCAATACAAACACACACCATCACTCACCATATAAATTGTGTCCCTTGGTGTGGATGATCTGAACACTTGAAGACTTGTTATGGTCTTTAAAACTAAAATCCACACTGAAAATAGAAATAGTGCTGTTTCTTTTATTTTGTAAGGCTCAGTTTTAGTTTGTGACCTCGGGAAAGTATTTTTGAGCTGAACTGCAGAGGGACTGAGTGTACAAATGATGTAATCTGTAGATGATTTCCAGAGCTGCTCCATAGTATAAATAATACATCGAATTTGAGATTATGATAGCAGCCAAGATGACTGTAAAAGGGTTTGGAAATTTTGAACTAAAAAACGAGGCAGATAGCATCGCTGGAAAAATCCTATCATTCCACAGATTAAGTCTCTGCATGTATGTCAGAGTATCAGCTAATGGAATCATGAATTCCACTTATTCAGTTTAGCTTAGTTAGACATGGTGTGTGATTTTTAGACACACTCTCAGTTTGAGGAAAGTCTTGTGGTCATTAAAAGCACTAAGCAATTAATATGTTGAAGGAAAATTCTCCTCACAACCTAAAGTATGAACTTCAGACATAAGAGAGAGAGCAGACTTTGAAGTGGATTTATCAGATGTGTGTGGTGGTTATATATACATGCAGTTTTCTGTCCTGGTGAGCATTTCAATTAAGTAAATTACCAGCTAAATAAGTGTCCGGGGTGTTGCAAAGATGGCTTTTTATTGTGGATAGTTGCTTGGGAAAGGATTTTGGTTCGACACCACACTGTGTGACACAATAACACTATACACACCAAATTGGCCAGTGTCCTAAGGGGGCCCGAGTGCTTCATAAGGGTAGAATGGCTAGAAAATCTTGTATTTAAGAGAACATTTCTAATGTTTTCCAGCTTCTCTGTGACCCCTGGAATGCCTCTCTAAGTATAACAAAGAACTACCCTTACATTGTGTGTATGTGTGTGTGATTCTACAGGATGCTTTCTGGGGGCTGGTCCAGATCTGTGAGAAGTATCTTCCTGGTTACTACAGTCCCGGCCTGGTGAGACTGAAACACTTGAAAGCGTTCATGATGATATGGCTCAGTGTTGGAAATGCAAAGAGAATATAGCCTCAGTTGACTCCACTGCTACCAGAGCTGTGCACACCTACTTGTAGGCCTTTTGCTCAGCAAAACTAGAATGTGTATTTTGTTTCCCACAGTGTGTGTGTGACGCAGTGGCACTGTGGTTATGGTTTTCTGATGAAGGCAGTGGGCTGTTTACAGACTTATTTTCTCAGTAAGCTGTTTGAGTAAACTTTCTTGCGTAATAATTGCCTCCTCTTGGTTTCTGTTGCAGTTATGAATTCCATGTTATGAAAGAAGGTTTGCTAATTAAATGTTTCCTCATAAGTGCAAAATCTGGGTAGTTGTGCATAATGGGAAAACAATGTGTAGAAATAAGGACTGGTTTAATTTAATAGATGAGCGTGTATGTGCATATCTCATTTCAGCACCAGCAATGCAGAGTACAATACGTTTTTTGTTTAGTGTCCCCCACCGCTCCCTCTTTCAGGAAGCTATACAGTTAGATGGAGAGATACTCTTCGCCCTGCTGCGACGCGTCTCCCCTCTAGCCTTCCGGCATCTGGAGAAACATAAGATCGACCCCATCCTCTACATGACTGAATGGTTTATGTGTGCCTTCTCCAGAACCCTACCCTGGGCATCGGTGCTGCGCGTCTGGGACATGTTCCTCTGCGATGGTATGTATCTGCAGCGGTGCCTCATAGAGCGTCTTTACTCTGAAATTGACTCATCGGCTCCTTCTTCCTCCTTTTAGGAGTGAAGATAATTTTCCGAGTGGGCTTGGTGCTACTCAAGTGCATGTTGGGAACTCGTGAGAAGCTTAAGGCCTGCCAAGGCCAGTATGAGACCATGGAGCTTCTCAGGGCGATAGAGCCTCGATACATGCAGGAGGGTTTCCTTGTTCAAGAGGTAAGGGGTTTTTCCCAGATTGCTTTGCCTTCAGGCTGAAATGTCCTCGGTGTCCTGCCAGTGATTCTGATCTTTGATTTGCAGCTTCTAGAAGTGTAATCCAGGCCTAGAGTTGAATGTGGTAACTGTCTCCAAAAACTGAAGGTATTGCACTAGCAGCGAGTCGTATAGATGCCTAAAGATGGTCTCTAGTTGTCCTTTAGTTTGCTCTTTCAAGGAGGAACTACATCCCAGATATCATGCTTCTCATCACACGAGTTACCTAGTCATGTGAGGCTACCCAAGAATCAAGGAAAATATAATTTAAAAACAGAGTTTATTTTACTTTGCTGATATCAATGTTTTCTAAACATGTGATTTGACTTTGTTATTGAGAAGTCGTGTCTGATTATTCGGCAGTGATGTAAACAGCATTGTGTCATATTGTGAGGGAGGAGTTAGAGGGAACAATAAATGTTCCTACAAGTAGTCAAGAGAACACCAGTGAGTCTGAGAGAGTGAATTAAAGTGACACACAGACAAATTGACCAGAGTGCTGGCTGCATGGTGTCTGGTTCCTTGTATCGAGCTTTGTGTGAGGGTCTGTCTTCCCAAACAATACCCCCTGTTATATGTAGCGCCGGCTTGACTGTGTGTGGCGGTCATTTGGCATTTGCAGACAAAGTTCACAGTCTCAGTACAATTGCCAGTCATGGAAGGAACATGTGAGCACAGCAGTGACCGGGTGACTTGATTTTTCCTTTTGCAGATTCTCGAGGTGCCGGTGACGGCGCGAGACGTGGAACGAGAGCATCACACCCAGCTCAAGCGCTGGAAGAAGAACCGCGGGGAGCTCAATTTCAAACCGCCTCCAAGAATGCACGGCGCTCGGATCATCATGCTGGCTGAGCCACCCAGGCGTCAGGACCTGCAGCAGAACCCCACCATTGTACTTGAAGTGCCTCAGACTATCCCACAGCTGCAGAAGGGCAAGGAGAAGAAGAGTAAGAAAAAGAAGAGCATGAAAAAATCCCAGCCCACAGAGGAGATTCCCAATCCTTACCCTCTTCTCAGTGACCCTCAATCGTCATCCACAGAACCGCCTGCCCCGCCTCCAGGCAACAGTGTGACGCCAGAGGCCGCGGCGCAGACTGAAACGGACTCAGCTGGAGAGCAGAAAACACCTCCTACAGACCTCCCCTCTGCCAAAGAATCTACTCTTCAGCGATCTACACAAAGCCTCAGCAGCACAGAGCAGGACACATACTTGTAGCTCTGAAAGTGTGTGTGTGGGTGTGGACGAAGCACCAGCACTCTTCCGTCAACAACCAGCCAGCCTTGCCGAAGTCTCTGAGTGGCCAGCATAACCTATTTTTTTTTTTCTAATATTTGTATGCATTTGCTCATTTCCACACAAGTTTGCCTTTGATATTAACAGCATACACTAAAGCACCTTTACCATGTATAAAACTACTTAAATGCTTTTGCTATTTGTCACTACAGAGCTGACGGATGCTTCCTCTTAATGCTTGATTCTCTTATTTAGACCATAAGTCTTAGTATTGTTTTTTTGGAAGGGAGACAAGTTACTGCTTTACTGAGGGCAGTGTATTTCAAGTGTTCGGTAATCTTAGTAAGGTGCCGGATTTCTTGCAGTTTATGCGTTTTCACTTGTAATAATGTGCAGCAGAGGATGTAAACTCCTGATGCACGCGCCACACATTTCAGCCTCTCAAGTCTTTGTATTTCATTTTGGGGGAGGGGGGTTTCCACTAGAGGGCAGCCTTGCAGGTATACATGCTCTTAGGAGAGGCAACCACAGCGAGGATGGGATTCAGTAAAATTGGGAGTAGGTACAAGCGTACTTCTCTGAAGTTGAGATTACATTTTCTCACAGTGAAAAATTGTATTAAATTTAGCGACTGAAGTGGCGAATGTAAGGAAGTCTTTTCCAACAAGCGCGAGTTATTTAAATACAATTTAAAACATGGAGTAATAGGTAGGTGTGTGTGTGTGTGTGTGTGTGTCCTGCTATGCAAAACAAACAAAAACATCTCTTTGTTTTTCCTGAATCAGTTGAACTGCTGTTTAGCTGTGTATAAGCTCCTCTTCTCACTGTGTGAGGCACTTCCAGCCACTTCGGCTCACCAGTCATTCCCAGGCAGCAGAGTGGAGAACACTGGACTTTCCTCACTGTATGACACATTCCTGCCTTCTTAAAAGCTAATCATTTTGAAGACCACCTCTTACCCAATGCAAATCTGCCTGATTGTGTTTGTGCACACGAAGCAAATCACCTAATGGTGCTGACCTTCCTTTTGGCTCTGCTTAAGGTCTATTTGGACATGTGAAACCATTAAGGTGTTGGGTTCATTTTTGTATTTTGGGTGTTTGTTTTTTGCTAGAGCTTCCAAAGCAAATTAAGACTGTTACTCTGAGACCATCTACGACCCCTGCATGTGACCAGGCTCATTTTCTGTGCAGTCACGAGGGATCACGGGATTTAAGGATTTACTGGGATTTCTGTAGCTGTTTGTATTTTTGGGGGGAAATGCGGTAGCATGCATGGATTGTGAGGCTCTTTGTCTTTTCTTTTTTTCCCTCCAAAACACCACAGTTTTATTTTGGTGGCATTCCTAGTCTTTCTCAACTATCAATACAATGGTAAAGGGAGTCTTGAGAAACACAAGTGCACGTGTGTAAAATGTGTTTGTGCATAACTAATATTAAAAGAGTCTTTGCTAATAAAGCGCGTGCTCAGCTCAGTTATAAAACGCAGCGGGGATATAAAAAGATGACATTTATCAAGCGATCACTCTCCCCTTATGCAATAGTTTAGTTGCTTGTGCCGCAAATCCTCACATTTCACTCGTATTATAATTTAATGCTCTTTGTGTACATACGATATAAAAAAAATATGTAATGAACTGTATTTTCAGTGTATACTGCTATATTTTTTGTCATGCAGTTACAGATACTACAGAGGTAGCTATGTATGTCATTTGCAGTCAGAGACGGTATATATACTTTTTTTCTTTTCTTTTTTTTTTCTTTTTTTTTTGATCAGCATTTGTAACACTAGGGGGGAAAAAAAATTTCAGGGGAACCTTTGCCACTAAAATGCTTTTTCTCACTCTAAGAGTGTTACTGTTGCTACTAGGTTTTAAAAAGGAGATCCTCTCCAGAACTCCCGTGGCATGAGTTTTAGGCTTGCAGATAAGTGGCTGTGTTGCATATATGATTGCTGTCAATCTAGATTGTTATTAAACGCCGGGATCTTTAGACCTGTTTGTATGTAATGTCCCATGTTCACCAGCAGATGGCGGACCAGAGTCATCTCTTGGAAATGAGAAGTTTGCCTGTATGTGAGTGACAAGCCGAATGCCCTGTGCGATCCAAGATGTCTCCATTAATTCCACTTTTTTCTTTTTTTTCTTAATGCTGCACTAGCACAAGGTCAATTGTTACATTAAATACTGTTTTGCGTTACATTTTTTTTTTCAAAAATGCCACGTTTGAGAGTGATGTGACAGCTCTACTTATGAATAAATTTGTTCTGCAACCAGGTATTGACTGCTGTTTGTTTTACGTCGGGAGAGAAAAAGCCTTCAAATCAATGGGAAAAGTGGGGAAAAAACCTTGTTACATACGATTTTATTTATTTATTTATTTTATTTTTTAAAGAACAGTTGATGTACATGCCTATAGGCCACTGATTTTATTTCACAGAATGATTCAAAAACAATGAACCAAAAAGTTCTTGGGTGTGTTTTAAGAAGCTGGCCAAATTATCGTTTATTAGTAAGTTGTCTTTTGTTTTTTTTAAATCTGCCTAGCAAAGCTAAGTGCATTTCAGTTTACATAAAAATTTCAACTTACTGTTACACGTCTCAGTTATTTCTGTGTAAGCTGAAATTTTGAGATCCGTGCTTTATGGATAACCAAAATAAATTCTTCAGTTGTGGAAACGGGCAGCTTAGTATGTTTGATTTGGCAGGTTTTTAGGCCAGGTTGCCAAAAAGTGATTTATGATGTTTCTGTGTGTTTATATTGGTAAATGGACTGTAGTCAACCGGTCAAGACATGACTTGTACCTACAGTATGATTGTGATCAATCCGGTCCCTTTTGGCCACTTAAAATATCTTTAATTCTGGCTCGGCATGACTTGATGTCATTCATGAAAGCTATGTTATACATATGTTTAACAGACTATAGACCAACAAGTCATTTACAACTAATTTACAACTTTTTGGGCATCACATCTGACTTCTTCACTTTCCCCTAAAGGCAGCACAATTCCGAATGACACTGGGTAAGTAATAGTTCACACGTACCAAATATTTTACATAAATTACTATTATTATTTTATTTTTGGCTGTCTGTATGTTTTTATTTTTTTCACAGTGTATTTGTTTTCTTTCTGAAGGTCAGTGTGGTTATGCTAAATGTGTAACTGCGAAGCAGCCTGTTAGCTTAGCTTAAAAATGCTAGTGTAGTTAATGGTATGTTTTGTGTTTTTTCTTGTTATTTCCCCCAAAACACTGCCATGAGGGGTTTCGAGGCATTTAGTAGTGAAAGACATGCTGGTAAGTTTATTCTGTTGCTTTTAATAGAGTCAGGCTAGCTGTTTCCTCAGGTTTCCAGTATGTAATGTAAACTATGCTACATAAAAAGTAAATATAGGAGATTGATATCAAGATTTTGCAAAAAAGGAATACAAAAAATATATATTTAAAAACCAAAAGACAAATTTTGGAGTTATACTGGATGAAAGTGTGCTTAAGCAGAAGTTTCCTGGTTGAACTGGAATGGGGTTTAAGGAGGCTTTTACAACAATAAAGATAAACTACATTTAATCTGGCATAGTGTTAGTGTTATATGATGATTTATCCCCTCCAGTGATAAATTTCCTTTCCTATAACGATGTTATTCTGCATTATGTCAACCCTGACATCTCAGATACAACAGTGTGGTACAAAATCTTATCAATTGGGAGTCTGTGGTTTGTTGTCTATTTGTCTAAGTATGAAGAAAGAAAGATTGTAAAGCCACTGTAGGAATGTGTGTCCAGCATATTCGACCCTTCTCCTGTCAGGCTTTCTCAGCAGCTTGACTGACTCAGGCCCCCTCTTAAGTCTAATAACAGGGTGCCATTCTTTTCTTAATTCACAGTTTGACCTCTTTTCTTCACCTTTAAGGTGTGGGACATTTGAAGGTTTTTTTCCCCCAGGCTCTAAAGAGTTGTCAAATTGTTGTCTTGATGACCCCAAAAAGCGTGCTAACTCATTTTTAATCGTCCAGCAAGGTGTGACCTGCAGCTGTTGACCTCTGTTCTTCAGGGTTTAGTGTAGTTTTTTGCAGAATGCAGAGGTTCCTCATAACTGGGAAACTTTAACTTTCTTATTGTTTAAATATCAATGCACACATGTGTAGACATGATTATAATTTTACTGGACATGGGGTACTTGTTCTGATTGCGTTACTCCAGCAAGGCCATTATGGACCATTATAGAATCTGCTGATGTTGACCCGCATAAGGCACAGCAACAGTTAATGTTCTAGGTCCCTGAGGAATGCATGCACCGTCACGCTTTCCCTCTTTGCATCAGACACCTGGCCCTCTTTCAGTGCCACCGTGCTATTTACATCTCAAAGGGGAATGACCAAGAAGGCTCTCTCTGTGCTCCCTTCCTTACTCCAGAAATGATCTGATTTATCTCTTCATCAACGGAAATATATGCCTTTAGAGGGCCATCCCGTGCCTCTCATCCCCAGCTAATACAGATGGGAGAGAGAGAGAAATAAAAAGAGAGACTTGTGATCCTCCGTGTGATCCCAGACCTAACGGACCCCTGTCACAGTGCTTGATTCATGTGATGCGGGTGACTTTCTCTCTCCTCCCAGAATCAATGTGTTAGGGCTCTGGGAGGTGGTGGCGGGCCATAACGCAAAGCAAAGGCGCCTGTGTTCCTAAGGTATCCGATTCCCACGTTTGATGGACCATGACAGGCAGGTTCAGGTCAAATTAAAAGGCCGCAGTAACAAATATGAGGGCAGACGCTGTGATTGTCTGTACAGGTGAACTTTCCGTGGCAGTGGGAATAAAAAGTTATTTATTGCACCAGGGGAAAACATTACTCTTTGTGCAAGAGGTATTTACAAAGGAGGGGGATTCCTGAGCTAGTAGTTGGATAATTGAATCATCCTTGTGTTGGTTTTTCTGTGTGGACCTCTTGTGTTCATTAGCCAAAGGAAAAGCCCTCACTTTTATCTTCCTCTTGCAGCATTATGGCATTACTTGCCCTTTTTTCCCCCTGTAATGTAGCATATTATTAGTAAAAATCACCTTGAGTGTGTTCCCTGGTGCTGCACGTTTCTTCTGGATGGAAACTTTAAAGCCCGCTTTCGAGACAGCTTTGCAAATATTTTCCATCTTTTGGCTCCAGTGTGGTATTTTGGACCATCCTAAATACAGACTACTGTTAAATAATCCCATGCATGAGTGTTAATGTTTTCAGTCTGGAGCAATGCCTGGAGGTTCAGCCTTCCTGTCACGTAGAAAGCTGAGTCTTGCCAGAAAAATTAAAATGCGGTTTTGGCACTTGCAGCGTTTCCATTGTATAATTCTGCTTGTATTTAGAGATTTGGTGGCTACAGATATGGATAATACTTAGAGGGTAACGTTACCGCAGAATAACACCCCTAAATTCACATGGGTGCATTTAGCAAGTGCTTTAAATGTCATCACAGTTCTCATTGTAGTTACTCCCAGTGGACGTGCTGCACTGCTTTAGGGACTGTATGATTAGTGGTGTTGGTGGTGGTGGGGGTTTGGGTTAAAAAAACTAAAACCATTTGAGGTTATTTGGTTAAGACAGTGCACGTGACTTTGAAAGAATACATTAAGGAACAAGGAACTCAAGTGATAGATTAGAGGTGAAATTAACAATTACTGAAATGACCAAAAAAATGACCAAATAATTCAGTCTGCAAACTTTTAGATGATGTTCTTCTTTGCACTGAAACACAAAAGAGCCCTTTCTAAAAAGCTTAGAGTCACATTTGAACGTATGGGTCAGTGGCTAAAAGGTAAGTGAGGCATAGTAATTGTATCTGCTAATCACCTGCCTGCTACACCCACAGGACATTTTGGGCCCAAATGACGGTTGTGTGGGGGTTAGTTGGGGGGTAAGTGCAGCGCACCTGTGTGGCTGTCATACTCCTTGAGGAGTTTCAGTTCAGTTAATCTCCGTCAGTTTCCCCCACCCCTGCACCCATCCTCCTGACCTCTTAACCCTCTACATCCCCTTGATCAGTAGTGCCAGGGGCATTTACAATTATGACTGTGAAGTCTCGTCAAGTAAATGAAGCATAACCGGCGGCAACATTTTTCCCGACACTCCTCGAGTCTTCTGACTTTTTCGCGGCTGGTGGTAATTAAGTCTGTCGCAATAGTTTGTTTTATACCCTTGATCCCTGATTGAGCTGTTTTGCAGTTATGTCTGACGCAAATTCCCTGTGTAATGAGGATGATGATGAAGCAAAGTGAAGTTAATGTGCCCCTGTTCACAGTTGCCTCCTCCTTACCCCCCTTACCCCTTGTCACTGGCTCCCGTCCTCTGCTTTTTGGGTGGCGCTGATAATCAGTAATTAACCGAGCCAGGTAGAGAATTGGCTCTTAAATGGCTCTCTCTGGGTGTTTGTTTACTTGTGTGTGTGCCTGCAGAGCCTCCTGGCCTGTGAGTGATGAGTTAGAGACACAGATGGTGGGCATCAGCAAGCTGGCTGGAGGAAGATTAGCTACCTACTAATGTCTGAGCAGCCCAGTCCACTCCCACTCCCACTGAGCCCCAGAGGAGCGCCTGTCTGTAACACTACTCGCTTTGGAAAGCCTCATGTGTTGATGGAGGCCAACCATGGGCTTATCTCGTCTCATTCCACCACCAGTGAGCCTAGCAGGCTCAGGGCTCCGAGCAAGAGAGGGCGGGGGTGTCTGTGTGTGGATGTCTGCATGAACAGCCTTGTTTTGAAAAAGTAGTGGTGTTGTCTTTACAGGCAAAGGTTTCCCAATTAGGACTCATTTAACACCAATAAATAAAGAGCTTTATGAAAATGCATGCTTACCTGCACGTTTTTAACCTCGCATCCATATCCTGAAAACACGTTTTTCTTTTTAAATTAAAAACTTATTTTTTGACTTTTATGATTGATATTGGTGTGAGACAAAGTTCTGGACTGCATCCCTGTTTTAATCATGTGTGGGAGGGCCACATGTGCCATCTCCATGAGGATATGTTGGTAATCCCCTCCACCGGTGCATGAAAAGTGCCTACAGTACAGATTTTGCCATTATGCTATAGTCACATCGTGTCGGACAGGAAGCACAGTTCAAACAGTCCAGGTCAGAGGTCATCCAGATGCAGAGTTGAGGGTGCAGGAGTGGGGAGACTGGGCAGGCTGTAGGTTAGTGTTCATGGGACTGTTTATTTTATAAACAGTGGGACCAGATTAGTATTGGAGCCAGGCTCCCTCAACCATATGTGGAGGATGTCCTCTGTGTTAGGAGGCTCTTAACAAAGCATTGTGTTCATAGTTGCAAACACACAGTCGCTGGCATCATTTCTGGTCACTGCTAATGATGACATGTTGGTGTTGCCAACACACATGTCTGATTCCAGGCGTGTGTGGTCTACGCCACTTCCATTTCAGGCAGTATTGAATGATTGTGTTAGCGGCCTATAGGTTTTGAGTCATTAGTGGTGTTGGCACATGCAGGCCTCCATCACCGCTTAACTGGGAGGTAAAAAACAGGATATGGACAGCTCTCCCCGTCCTCAGCGCCAGTCTAATGAATCCTGCTTCAAGATCTTTGTGTGTGGCTCATCTCCTGAAGACTTGCAGCCCCTTCCTGCTATTGTTTGGGCTTTTTGTGAGCAGTGCTAGTAGTAAAGTCTCTTTGATGACCTAAACTGTCAGCTCTTGGCTCCACTGATGGCTCTCCATCGACACGTTAGGATTTAAGTAAACACACTGTCGTTTGATGTTTAAACGCTCTCTTCTAAAGACCCTTACTGTATCATGAATGGTCACATTGTACACCAATTTAGCCCAGTGGAGAAACAAGCCCTTAACTTAAAACACTTGTGATTGCACACCCCATGCTTTTCTATTTGTTTATTTAAATAGGTGGTCTTATTGAGATTAAAACCTCTCTCACAAGAGTGAGCCATGCTGAAGAAACCTACCCAGATTAAATATGGACCGAAACTGTAAATACACACACACAGGTTAAGATAAACAAGCACAATTTGAATTACAGAAGATCTTTTTACACTAAGATTCTTCTTTAATGGTGAGGACCTCACTTCATGACATTTTTGCATGTTTACACCACGCCACACCAAGTCAGCATGAAGCCTGGAATATAGTCCGCTCCCTGGGCTAATGTGTAGTTGGTGCATTGTAATGTAAAATTTCCACAGATGAGTCTGTGGACGAGTCCTCATGGTCACAAAAAACCCTCACGCTCACTGTTCAGTGACAAACTATGTCACAGGGACCCAATCGGACTTGTGGACGTGGAAAGTGTTGGAGAATCATAATAAAAGGGACATAGATAATACAAAAGTAGTAAATAAATAAACTTTAGATCAATGAAGAATGGTGACAAGGTTTTTTGTTCTTCTGGCTTTCTCAAGGTTTTTCAAATGTCTTTAAATCCAAATGTGAAATCTTTGATTCAAATTGTAGTTAATTTTTATTGAGGAGATCAGGAGAGAGATGTGAATGATTGCAGTCTTCTGTAAAGCACGGTGGAGACTTACAACAACACTTACCTCAAGGCAACAATCCCCAAAAATCATATGATCCACGATTCAGAAACATCTCATTGGCAGTGGTTTAACTTTTCATTGTGACAATGATCCCAAACACACTGCCAATCCAGTGAAAGCATACATGCATAGAAGGGAACACAAGGAAACGCTATCAGTCATTGATTGTCCTCATCAGAGCCCAGACATCAACATTATTGAAGCAGCGTGTGATCACTTTTACAGAGAACAAAACAAAAGGCAGAAAAATCCAAAAAAGAGCTTTAAATGTCTGTCAAGAATCATGGGAAACTATTTCTAAACTACTTAAAAAAGGGATAAGTGATCACTTGCCACGGAGAGTTCAGGCTGTGTTGAAGAATAAATGTGGTCATAGCAAATATTGACTTTCAAGATTTTCAAACTCTGTTTTTGCCTGATATACTGTGTTTCCATGTGTGTTTGCACATTTCAATAAATCACTGCACTTATTTCCCATGCTTTCAAGTAAAATATAATGAAAAGAGGGCTGGCTCAAGACCTTTGCACAATACAGTCGGATTTCAGCAGTTTGACAGACAGTGAAGTTTGACATTGTCTTGCTGAAATAGGCAAAAACGTCCCTGAAAAAGAAGTAACAAGTATTACTTCAAAAACGGTATATACATATATTGATGTGGTTAAATAGTGCTTTTATTGCCCAAGACGTATGCACTAATGTAGGAATACTGACTTTTAAATGATGCGCTGATAACAAGTTTACCTGGAAGCTGCTTTTGGGGGGTAAATTTCATGTAAAGGTGCTTGTAGTATCAGACTCTGACACAATATGTTAAAAGGTGCTGTGGTTTTGGAGTCTGTCCTGCATCCTGAATAAGGCAGTGCAGATTCCCATACTTGAGCCAAGCTACCCACTCTTATATAGACCAGATGAGGAGTAACCTGAGCATTGCAAAGCAGGAAGCATAAACCTAACCAGCAATTTTGATGTTTAGCAATGTTGACGGGGCCTCTCTACATGAGCAGGCCCTGAGGAAGACAGGAGTGCAGGACTTGGGCACTGTAGATCTACAGATGGAGTGATACAAAGCAGGATTGTTTCCCATGGAAAGAGCTGTAGTTAGGCTTTTCTGTTATTTACAATGAGCTGTGGGGATGAAGCAGCAGCTCATGTGTCAGCACTGTGTATTGTGGTTTCAGAGCTGCGTGGACAAAGCGCCTTCCTCTGAAGGTTGGGGTATGACTGTGGAGGATCAGAGCACAGCAGTATGACTTGTTAACACTGCTGTTATAGACCGCTGGCTGCCAGTTCCAGATTGAACCGGTGGTCACAAAATATTGTTAGTTTTTACTGGACTCTGACTCAGAATGATTGATTGTTGATAAAATCTATTATGTAAATAAAGGCAATAAAGGAAAGTTCAATAGCGCAGCCAGTTCCAAAACTTTAAATTCTGAAGTATATACACAAATCTTTTAAGTGGATACTCAAAGAGACACAGGTTTCTTTGTGCCGTACAAAATAGGATGATAATTCATTGATGCATAGGACTAACAGTAATTGCAGGAATTAAAGCAAATCTACTTGGAATTTATTTTTATGTTTATTGCTTTTATTGATTTCTGTCATGTTAAGCAGTGTCATAACTATAACACAAGAGCACTTGGACAGCACAACTCCCCCCAAAGAGCAGGGGCTACACTAACACTGATGTTTTATAATGTTTTTTACAATATGATGACGTTACCCCGTTATGGTGTCATTGTGACATCATTGGAAAAATTTAAAAAAGTGTTATGCAGCGCTCTCCCTTTAATATGACATATTACTTGATATGGTTTCTTGACATTTTTTTTCAAGGTCAACTTTAACCTTGGGCATTAACAATGACGGTCAAGGTCAAAAGCTTTGCCAACCTAGGTACTAATGTCCCCCAAGGCCTGGTTTATTCAGAATCAGAATCAGAATACTTTATTGATCCCTGGGGGAAATTATTTTTTGTTACAGTGCTCCATTTTAAACCAACATTAAGACAAGACAGACAATACGCTAACTAAGAATAGTACAATATATACATATATATACATACATACATACATACATACATACATACATACATACATACATAAGTCACTTATAAATAAATAGTTGGAAAAGAAACATGTGTAGTTGTAGCAGCAAACAGTGTGTTAAGTGGATGCGTTGTACAGGGAGATGGCCACAGGCAGGAATGATTTCCTGTGTCGTTCAGTGGTGCTTTTCGGTAATCTCAGTCTCTCACTGAACGAGCTCCTGTGACTGACCAACATGTCATGGAGTGGGTGGGAGGTGTTATCCAACATTGTCTTTATCTTGGACAGCATCCGCCTCTCCGACACCACCTTGAGGGAGTCCAGCTCCATCCCCACAACATTGCTGGCCTTACGGATCAGTTTATTAAGTCTGTTGGCATCTGCGACCCTCAGCCTGCTCCCCCAGCATGCAACAGCATAGAGGATCGCACTGGCCACAACAGACTCATAGAAAATCCTCAGCATTTTCTGGCAGATGTTGAAGGACCTCAGTCGCCTCAAAAAATAGAGACGACTCTGGCCCTTCCTGTAAAGTGCTGTGGTGTTTTTAGCCCAGTCCAGTTTATTGTCAATGTGTACTCCAAGGTATTTATAGTCCTCCACAATGTCAACACTGACCCCCTGGATTGAAACAGGGGTCAAGTGTTTCCTGGTCTTCCTGAAGTCCACGATCAGTTCCTTGGTCTTTGCCACGTTGAGCTGCAGATGATTCTGCTCACACCACGTGACAAAGGAGTCGACCACAGCCCGGTACTCTGTCTCATCATCCCTGCTGATGCATTATTGTTGTGAAGTTTAAAAATGATAATATAGTTTTACTGATTTTCACAGCTGGCATCATTGACTCTGACTCGATTTTCACCAAAATTAAATCAGCTCAAGCTGTTATTGGTATCTGACATTACACAAAATTTGAAAATGATATTTTGAAAACTGTGGACGCTAACAAACAGACAAACAAACAAACGTAAACATTAACCTACTCCCTCCCTTCAGGGACGGATTAGTTGCAAATTTCAAATATTGGATTCTTCGTTGCTGCATTAGTTGCTGACTAGAAGTTAAGTTAGTACATTTTGAACTTTACTGTAATGAAAATAAACTGTTCTTTGGGACCAGGAAACTTCACTGGAGTCAGTGAAGCCACATAAGAGCACATCTGGACTTTGAGCTTCGACTAAGGTTTTATTCATGCATCAATATGAACCCATTGTGCCATATCATAAATCTTGCTGTGGTCTGTGATTGCATGTGTGCTGTTGTCACCTAAACTCAACCCCAGACTTACATCTGCACCGGGCCTCAGATCATGATAGATGTAAGAACACGATTGCTGCAGATGAAGAAAAAGACTGGTTCTAAATCACAGAGAAACACTTAAACAGATGAGCGGTCTAAAAATGCTTGATTAAGTTTGCCCTTTCCATTTAACCACAATTATAAAGAGCTCTAACAAGTAGATACAGTGCATTGCTTTTATTACCTAACAGGCTGAATGGAGGGTCAAATGTGATTCCAGTTTCTCATCATATCAAGCGTTTAATTTGTGCTATCTGATCCTTTTCACTAAATTGCAGGGTAACATGAGGAGATTGGCCTTGTAGGGTGGTAGATATATGAGGGAGTTGGGCCCTGAGAACGAGGAGTTATGTGGGGAGGGCGTGAAGGCCACAGCGACAGTGGAGATTAGAAAATAGAGCAGAGACGAGCAGGCAGTGCCAGCGATAGCAGCAGGAAAGATAATAAAGGAAAGGCGTTTCCTGTGCGTTCCCTCAGGAAAAGTTCTCCTTCATTCAGTGCAGTATGTTAGACTACCCATAGGGTACAGTCTTTGTGAACATCTAAGACTGATTTGCTATAGCATTGTAAACAAAAAACCTAAACTAAACTAACTAATCTTTGCTATCAGACAGGGTCCCTGGGCTAAAGGCTCCTCCACCTCCAGTTTATATGCACATATCCGATCTTAAGGAGACAAAAAATCACTAAAAATGAGGCATGTGATAGGGTCTCTCTGCAGTCATTTAGGTTTGTATAGATATGTAAATTTTACAGTTTTATCTCTTTATGGTTCTTGTGGGTGATTTGTGGTTCTTTTCCCCCATTTTGTTGTAGTCCTATCATGTAATTTTGAGTTTCTTCATAATCAGTGCCATCTTTTTACTTTCATCTCCAGTTGTTTGTTAATAGTTGTTTCTCTTTGTCGTATATTTGCATTCAGTGGGGCTTCTTTGTGCACACACACACACATGTAAACTCAGTCAAGACAAAGGTGGTTTTGGCTCCTAACAAATGACCTCACTAGCTCAGATGGCCGCTATCCCCCCTGTGACGCCATCTCTGGATTTTGTCCTAGCGCTTTGCTCCGAAGATGAACTCATGTGATACAGTTTCAGCCTCTCCAGATGTCACAGGTGCTCTCAATTTCACCACTAATTAGGTGCTTGATCACGTTGCTTCTAACTTCTGTGAACCCCCATCAGAGAGAACCGTCACCGCCAATAATGTTTAGAATTTCAGGCCCAACTGGTGCGTGATGAAAAAAGCTTTGTTTGTCTGCGCTGTGTTACCAAGCTGTTGGTTGCAGCTGAAAGAACCGCCTGCGTGCCCCAGCTGACTTTTAATCACACTCACCCAGGCACTGGCTCAGGGATAGAGTAGCAGGCCTGTAATTAGATGACAATGGGCCCCCTCTCTCTGGTGCACGGCTGACGGACGGCCGCAGAACTATTGATCAAAGACGTAGGCGCAGGAAGCGCAGGCGGAGCAGCAGGCCTGGTATACATGTTTGATGTGTGAACAACAGGTGACATACATCTTACAGGCATGGAACTAACTGTGGGCTGCTGGGAATAAGTGTATCTTAGAGAGGTTTTGCCACAACAGTCACAGATATGCTTCATGAAAGATGTATAATGGGAAAGCTCCTTTAAGATTACATGATGCACAAGTGGCCATTGTAACTGTAACTTCGGTCGTTGCTGTGCTTTTTGGAAGTCGAATTTCCCAGAGGAACCCACCCGAGGGATTAATAAAGTTCTATCTTATCTTATCTTATTATTATCCAAATTTAATGGCATTAATGGTTCAGAGACAAGCAGGGCTTTTTTAAGTGAGGTGTTGCTAGAGCTGTTCGATATAACGATATATATTGGATAACGATATAAAAACGTCTATCGTTTCCTATTACGCTATCGTTTGTTTCGTGGTGTCACAAAAACTGTTTACAGCAATATTTTTTCATCGTTTTGATGGTCACTGTAGTGGCTATATTAATTTATTAAAGTTCTCTCTTTCTCTTATGTTTAATATAACCACATTACGGATGGACAAGCACCTGTTTTTACGTGTTGTCGTTAGCAGCAATGACGGTAAAACCATTGCGTGGCTCCGCTGTCCGCTTGTTTGTTTTCCACGTAAACCTTTCACAATAAAGCTCAAGATCCTGTTGAGACTTTTCAAAATAAACCGAAACACGGGAAAGAGTATGCAGTGTTTATGGATGAGAAGCAAAAAAGAGCCATTAGGTGCTAAAAAATAAACCTTAGACTCAAACTTTGAAAGAAAATGGTGGCCGTTACAACTTATGTCTAAAAATGTATAGTTTCATGCATCGGTTAAAACACTCAACTCCAGGTAAAGGACGCTCAGCTGGAAACACTTCATGCAATGTGAGTTGCCCGAGATTCACAGAATTTGCAGAAAATGTTACATTTTTATGATTTATATCGTTGTCAGGACGATAAATGTCTTATATCGGGATATGAGATTTTGGTCATATCGCACAGCCCTAGGTGTTGCTGTGTTGGAGAAGATCCTCTATTTTACTACAACCTTATGCACATCAGTTTGGAAAGAAATCCAATGCTTGTTAGTTAGTGTGGGTTAGTAAACAGTCAATAGACAAGGGTACCAGCCTCCATCACTCACTGGTTCATCTATTTTCAGAGACTTACAAGCTCACTTGCAAATATGAGTGAGCTGAGAGAATAAAGCATTTATATTTAGCTGTGTGCTATCTGATACTTGGAGGGATTTGTAGAATTGGCCACAGTTAAGTCTCCTGTAAATCCCACTTAGAGTTACACAAACATGAACTCTGAACTGTTGAGCAAACTCTCATCAGATGCCTCTTATAACTTCCATTCATATATGGGCAAGAATTTGCAAAATACAGTAGCTCATTCAAGCATGAATAACCCAGTGTTGGTTGGATGGATCCATGGTGGCTGCTCCATGTGTGTGTTGCTACTTTGTAAGAAGCCCTCGTCCCAGATGGTGAAGTGGAAATGCTCCAGCTGGGGTTCTACCACTCTTCTCTGCTATCTGGCCTGCATGCTTTACGTATCACTCTGATGTCACAAGGCTGCTATGGTCAGATGAGGAGGCCCTCCTCAACTCTTAGCAGAGGTGAAAGTGTCAACTGCAGATAGTGGGGAGGGAGAAAAGGAAATATGCACTCGCTCTCACTATTTTAGCCAAGCAAATCCAAGCATTTATGAAACTAAGAGAATCCAGATGATAAAAGTGCAAAACCTTATATCATGCATTGTTATCTTCTGCAGTAACCTGAATAATTGCACTGTGTTTCCGCAGTCTCCACATGCATTCATTAACTGTATATTAAAACAAAGATATGACCACACTTGGATGACAGCTCAGGAGTTACATCCTAATGCTAGCACTGGCAAACCAACTTGGTTAGTTAGCAAGGTGACATTTGGATCCATATTTCAATGTAAAATTATATGTGATGCTAATTTTGGCAAGAGACAGGCTTAGAATGAAATTGACTAACTGAAAAATTAAATCAGACAGCTTATAGTGCAAATACAGCTGGGAGAGTGGAAATAAGCAAAACACAAAAAAACTTTTTATGGCTGTTAACATGTTTATTTCTGCTTTGAAGCAGATATGAAGCCTGCATCTGTTGACTTGGTTTCAGAGTTAGCCGTTCGATGAACTGCTGAAAGTGTAATTATGAGTGACTGCATAGGATCCAGGGGACTCTAAGGAAGTCATATTAGCAGGGAATCCGCTTTGTTTGATGACAGAAGCAGCTTGACCAGCCTGGGCTGTGTTCATACTGCTGAATGCCGTTCTGTACTCCAAGCTTCTGTTTACAGTTATACACTATAGGAGCCTCCTGTGGACAGGATTTCCCCACAGTAAAAACAAAAATGCAAGGACACACAACTGAGAAAACAGTAGTGATATGTCTCAAGGTCCAGGAAAAGATTATATGGCTCTTATGGTTCACACCATGACTGATCTTCTGATTTTTAAGAGTTGGGCTAATAATCTTCATCAAAGAGGTCGGTTTTTCCTGAAAGACTCGTAACACAGGCACAGCATAACGTGAAAAACATTTTGATGGGTTCCTCCTTTGACTCCACACACTGTGGGTAATTGAAAACCACACAGCTAACGTCGATATACTAACTACGTCAATGTATTTCAAGCTGCATTGCTTTTCATGTTGACACAATTATCTCCCAGTGTTTTCCCTGCTTTGGAAATCACTCGCTATTGATGTGCTCTCTAGGGTCCCTATGTGCCTATAGATAAAAGCCAGTGGTTAATAGTGGAGGTGGGGTTTTTTTTGCCTTTATGTGGGAAAATATGTGCTCAGAACATCCAAACATAATTAAACATTGGTTGGTGTGTGTTGGGACCATTACTCAGATTTTATGTCCTATCATGCACGCACATTTGAGTGACTTAGACATCCTTCCCCAGCTTCCTCTTATCCTTGAGATAATTTTGCATCATGTAAACAGTGCAATAGACTAGCGACCTGTCAAGGGTATACCCTGCCCTTCTCCCAGTGACAGCTGGGATACACTCCAGCTGGGTGGGTGGATGGATGGGTGGATGGATGATTCCTTTCTTATTTCTGTTACTCACTACTCATGTTGAGAGAACATTATCTGAGATCAGTCAGCCCTGATAACCATATTCAGCAGATCCAGAATTTATTTACTCTGGCCTGGCTGTTTTTAATTAATCGAATTTATAGCTTCATTCATAAATTAAAGGAGAGCAGTACAATCTCTACAAAGTTAAAATTACTGTGTGGCCTCTTGAATGTCTTTTGACTCCACTATTTTCTTCATGTAAGATAGGTCCTGCTACAAAGGTCATTATTGATTAACGTCCTCATTCCTAACTGTATTAAAGAAGTCATAATGTTACCTATAATAAGCCATTATCTACAGTGATGTGTTCATACTTTGTTGGCAAGATAAAATACTACACAATCTTAAAAAAGATCTATATGTAAAAGGCAGTAAATCCTGTTTTTGTTGAGCTTAAGCCAAAGACAATATGCTTCACATTTTTATTTAACAATGACCAAATAAATGGATTGATGGATTGCATTTCAACTCCAATTAAGACAGGCACAGTGAGCTACACAGATTTTTGGCCTCCTTCTGACTGTTGAGTAATGATACTTCAGTCTCACCTTCACCCTGCTGTTTCTCTCCTCTTCTCCACTGCTGTTTTTTTCTTATGAAAACAGGAAGAGGGTGTGTTTGAAGAACCAGAGCCCGAGGAGTTAAGTTGTTCACCACTGACTGACCATAGTCTTTATGTCGTGTTCGTATGCATGCCAGGATAATTGCTAAAACAAATCTTCCGAAATCTGCAGTATTTGCTTTGGGCATTGTGCCCTATAGGCAACTTTCCAAGTTTTATGTAAATGGCGTGCTATCTGAAGCATGTCACTGCATGTTGCTCTTTCGCATGTGACTGAATTACCAACTCACATCCAAAGTGTGAGCAGATATTTTCTTGATAACACAGACATTTTTCTCCAATTATATAGTACATCATTAACCACAATATATCCTCTTTATGAGGTTCAACAGCACAATGCTAGCTCTGGTCAAGCATGGGGCTTGTGCACAGTTGGAATCTACAGCACTGCAGGCAGGGTACCAGCCTGGCAAAGTCTTGTCTGGTGGGGATTAGAAGTGAGCTGGGCCCCATCTCTTTCCGTCCCAGCAGGAGCTGTCATGTCAGCATAAGACTCCTTCAACTGAGCTTCACTCCGATTGGGCGTAGGGCAGGGGCCAGCGTCAGGTCACGCCACTGGCTATCCTCAGTTTCTACTGAGCCTGTGCCGCTCTCACAAAATGTATGACAGTAAGAATATATATTATCTGACAGCCCACGCCTGAGCAACAAAAGAGAAGAAGCACAATAAGACTCAATGCAGTCTCTGCATTGTTGTTGGACTGTAACAGTCGAGCCTTTTAACTAGAATCTGGATAGTTTTTGAGCCATTTAACTGCACTTACTCTTAGCACATTGAATTGCTGAAAAGTTGCTACATGCAAAACAGAGCATGTCATTTTCTGATTAAATGACATAGCTGAGGGCTGGTCGTATTTAGTGTGATAAGATGTTCCTGTGTGAGAAGTCAGTGAGCCTCCCTCATGGTGCTTGTTAACTGTGGAATTTGGTGTGTCTGTCCATCCACTATACTGGTCAGATAGATAGTGAAGTGGAATGAGAACCATGTGGAAAACCTCCGTAGTTATGCAGAGGGAGGCCAAATGTACAAACAGAGTTAGTGTGCATCATGAGGATACATCTGTGCAGTATTTTATGACAGTATCAGATTTTTGATCATGTTGTTTTTGTGAGCTGAGCTCCCTCCGGGCAGCTTGTTTAGCAATTTTAAAAAATGTCCATCATAGAAATGTTTTTTTTCTTTTTACATTTGTGTGCAATTGAATGCTGTATAGATGGCTATAGTGAGAATATATGGGCTGATCTGCAGAAGCAGCTGGCTGTAACTTCAGAGGCTCCCAGTAATGACAGGCAGCAGCTGGATGGCAGAAGGAAGTTTCAGTGTCTGCCTTTGAGACTTGCTTCTGACTCAGAGAGGAGTCTGATCGGTGTAGTGTCTCCTGAACAATAGCCACAGTAGTGGCCAAGCTATTAACAGAACGGTGCCCGGCCGGGCCAAGTGCTGGCTGCTTCTCCTCTACTATATCCACACTTACAATATAATGCTGTAATCCTTCCTGTGAAATTTGTTATGAAGACTATAAATCTTTCTAAGTGTGTCTCTCATTTCCCCTTTTAGCTGAGCAGCTGTGAAGGTCTGAGTTCCTCTGTCCCCTTTTCCTATGCCAGAGCAGCAAGATGTGTTTGGAAGCCGTTATCATTTCTCAGCTGCTTAACAACTCCAAACCCAAAAAGCCAAGTTCATCCAGTGTGCTGATTCACTGTTTTGACTCATAATTTGCTTGTTTTTAATCAGCTTTTAGCCATGACTTGGGAGAAAGATATCCTCTCTACTTTTAAGATTAAGCTTTTTTGATAAAGCTTATACTTAGGGCTGGATCAGGCGACCCTGAACCCTCGCTTAGTAACACTGTAATAGCCCTGGGCTGCTAGGTGATTCCCATGATGTACTGAGTGTGTCTACTTCATTCATCTCTTTTCACTCTCTGTGTGTTTATACATCATTTTGCATTTAATCATCATCAATCATCAGTTATTATTAATCTCTGTCAGATGGCTGCCCCTCCCTGAGCCAGTGCTATCAAAGGTTTCTTCCTGTTAAAGGGGTTTTTTTCTTTCTTAAAATCACAACTTGCTCATAGGAGGTTATCTTATTGTTGGGGTTTTCTCTCTAATTTTTTAGGTTCTTTATCTTACAGTATACAGTGCCTTGAGGCGGCTGTTGTTGTGATTTGATGCTGTATAAATAAAACTGATTTGAACAGAATTTTAAAGAACTAACGTTACTGATGTCAAGAGCAGTGTCATAAGAGATTTTCTTTCTATTTCAGAATACCAGCTGATCAAAGCTGGTATTCACATATCCTTTGAATAGTATTATCAACCAGATGAATTGGCCTAGAAGTGGTTACAAATGATAACTCCTCAAAACTTTAAGACTTCTCCTGAATAACCACCAACAGACTTTCACAACCACCTACAAGGCATTCACACATATTCACGCAGATGCTGCTGATGCATCTGGGGCAATGTTAGGGCTTCGGTATTTTGCCTGAAGGCACTTTAAAATGCAGGCTGAAGGAGCTGTGCTTTCTTATCATTTTTATCATTTCGCTTTTTTTTCTAAGTTGAGGTTAAGGTTGGTATTCAGCGTATTTACTGAAATGTCTTAAGGGAAATGTTGATTTCTTAAGAAATAAGGCACCATGGATTTTCCCTTTACTTGCACTCACAGCGATGGTTTTTTTTGCCTTTTGATTTCACATTCTCTTGAGCCTACGCTGGAATTTGGGTTTGAATTAACAAATGTTATCATACTAGAACAAACATGAAAGCTGCTATCTGTCAGCAGCTTTAAGTACATCGTTGCAGAACTGCACATATAACTGCAAATTCTTGCTCTGTTTTCTCATGATAAAATTGAAAGTCTTCCTGTGATTGGTCCACCGACTGATGTTTTGTGGTTGCTTCTACCTTTTTATTGCTCTCATTTAGGCAGTCTTTTAAAGGTGAGGGGTCAAACCTGAGTAATAAAACCTATAGCCTGTAGTGATTGCAGTGTAGACCTGTTGACCTGGCCATTGTCTAAGTCTCAGCCTCAGGTTCAGTAGAGTGACAGGTTGATGTTAGTACAGTCAGTGGTGCTCTATCACTTTCCGGTCTCTGAGGAATGTTACATTCATACAAATGAGTACCTGGTAGGGGTCCTGAAAGGCCTCAGTTTCTAAAGTCAAAATCTGGCATAAATATTACTAAATTCTTTGCAATGTGGTCAGTTCGGAGTTTGCATTGTAAAAAGGCGTTTTCACTTGCCTTTACTCTGAGAAATCTACATATCTGTTTGTATTAATAAACATCAGTATCTGCTGATTTAAAGACCAAACATAAAAAAGCACAGGTCCTTTTTGGGCATGCAAGCATAATTTATCACCTCTGAGATTTTTTTCCCCAGTCCTGAGGATAACCTCCCAATCTGAGACATTTGCATCCTTTGTGTTCCCTTTAATGAAAAAAATATTTTGCTTTTGCTTTGATGTCATGAACAGATTACCACTGGGTTTTCTCGTTTTTATTAATGGCGCCTAAGAGTGCCATCGCAAGGGGAAACTTTGAGTCCCATGCGGGGCCATGCTGTTTTTGACATCTATCCATAAACAATATACAGCACAATAGACTTTAGGCGTAACACAGTTTCTCAGACGTAACAACACTGCGTCCCTGTTGGCCAGTTGACCACAGAAGAGTTCAGTCTCCAGACTCTGTTTGGTTTCCTCTGTTTGCCCAAAAAGGATATTTCACTACCTCCTGTTTACTCTTTACACTGGAGGCCGAAGAAAGTTATGATGACTTGGGGAGACAAATATCTTGACACAGCAAGGGGCATGCATGGCAGCCTGTGTCTAACTTTTTTCATCTTCATGGCAATAAACCATTGCCGGTAAGATGCGACATGTGATGATCAGGTGATGCATATGTATGTGATTTTCAGCAGATATTGCAAATTTAATTTGGTCCAAAATACCTGACAGAATGATGAAGAATCACTTGAACATGTGTCAAATTATACCTAAATAAGAAATCTTGGCTCACGTTCCCATATTGTTTATTGTGTTTGCTGACACTGACATCCAAATTTGAATCAGTGAATCATCTTACTTAAAATACGAGGGAAGTGAGTGGTTAACCATTCATATTGTCCAGGTAGAGGAGCAGGGTGTGGATCAGTTGTGACTTTGTTTCATGCTGGTCCAGCCTGGGGCACAGATTTGACCAGTGCCCTAATTCTCCCCTCTACGGTGGTCTGGTTGATGGATGTGGTCTAATCAGCAGCGGACAGACCTGCCACAGGAAACATCTCCCCATCACGTTTACGGAAACAAGTACTCCTCCAGAGACCCATTGATAGCCACAGAGGGAGAGGGGGAAGGAGGTGAAAAACAATTGGATTCTCCCTCATTTTCTGCGAAGAAAATCAGCAGACTGTCTACTTTTCACTAACCAGAATATGATTTATAGGCCTGCTGCCAAATGACCTCTTTGAACAATACAGTAGTCCAGAGCTTGATTGCCTTGAAAACAATTACCAAAGACCTATTTTGGGAATGCACGACTTGCCGATTTCCCATTGCATTATGTGTAAAATTCCTACCCTTCTTAAAGCGAGAGCTTGATACTTTGGGACTTGGACATGTTTGCTTTGTTATCAAGAATTAGACTGGAACAGTAATGCCACGTTTTGTTTGTTTGGAAGCTTCTTGTGCATTATGCATGGAGGAAGTCAGACCAAGATAAGGATCCGCAAGATGATCACGATCTTATCTTAATTACCACAAGTTTCCTGTTGAAATTTGTTTGCTAATGTTGCAAAATTATTACCTTAGCTAGCATGTATTGCTCAGTGCTGCTTAAAGAGCCTTGTCTTGTGTGTCTTTTGGAAGCATCTGTCCTGTGAGAATGTGCCATGCACTTTGTGTCATGACCAAAAGGCTTTTTTACCTCTGACAGGTGATGCTTCTCTCCTGCAGTTCAAACCTTCGAAAATCCCCCCCCCCCCGCATATCAGGATGAGCATGGTGATGAGTCGCCATTTGCTCTGCCTATGAAAAGAGTGATGTGTCTGCCTTATTGGAATGCTAAGAGCTATTTGCTTTTTGGGCACGTTAAAGCTTGCCTCAGTGCGTTTTAGTTTCAGAGATTATCCCTGAAAAGAGTGTCCTCCTGTCCTCCTTTCTCCTTACTCTTCTCAAACTCTCTGACCTTGAGCTTGCTGTCAAGCAGCTTCCTGCCCTCTGCAAGGACCCATGGAGTCACACTTGCGCAGATGGGAGGAAGAGAGACCTCCAGCCCTTTAATTTATGCAGCTTTAGTGTGATCACAAAGCACTAAACTTTGTTAGTTCATCATAACTGAGTGTTGTAATTAGGTAATTTGTTGTTGCTGTTTATCAGATATGTGTGTGTATCGCTCAACACGTTTTAATCCTGTTTTGTAAAGCCTGAGGTCTTCACAGGACTAACCTTACCTACGTGAATGGAACGTAAGTGAGCAGGTTTAGACTTGCCCTCCCAACCGTTGTCCTAAAGGCCCTCGGGGTGGTACCGTCGTTTACCTGCTGTTAAGAAAAACATCCATTTTCCATGATATTCATGAAAGCAGGTATGTTCCTTTCTGCTCAATTTGCAAGTAAATGCATTAAACATTTGCTGACATTGAAATGCAAAGTAGACGCTGATCTTTCAGGACAGACGTGTAGAGCAAGGGTCAGGCACAAGAGCACCCCTGGTTACACCACCCTAAACAAAGACCAACAAAGGCAGGAAGGGCTGAGCCGGTGAACCCTACGCCCAGGCCAAACCATCCTCATCCATCGCATGCATCGAGTGTCAGTCCACTACCATGGGTGATGTTGACTGTTTTTCCTGTTTTAGTGTTCCCCGCACCTCCTCTTTGTGTAGTACAGTGTAAACACTCTCAAATCATGGTGCCGATGTAGATATTTAGACATCAAAGAGTAAAAGTGTAAATACAGCATTGTCGTCAGAGGCTTACTAGGTGAAGGATGGCATTGTCACAAACTTTCCACTCCTTCACAGCAACAGAAGGAAGAGACTGGTTAACAATAGAGTGTAGCAGCCTAAATTGTGGAATTGTGTAGGAATAGCACTGTACACTATTTGTACACTTTAATCTGGATTATTTGACGGATTCTTGTTACATCCACATGCAGTCATGAACATCAAAGGATAAATTGCAGTGACTCTGGTGATCCCCCGACTTGGTCCTCTATCGTTTTATAGTGAATTGTCTCAGCATTGATTCCTAATGACCTTTCATCTGTTAACATCGTGACATCAAAATATGACATCCAGTACTTTGTTTCATGTCCTAATATCTGCAAAACTAATGGCATTCCTATTAATCTCAGCCATGTTAGTGCTAATAAGAAAATGTTAATAGGCTAACCTGTTAAAAAAATGTTTTCATGTTGCAAGCAAGCTTTGAGGATATTCAACATATTCACACCCATGTACATATGACCAGTGGCCACAGTATATGAACCAAAGCAACTTTTTCAGTGTATCATCCCACCATATGTTCACACTCAAAGGCAAGTGAAAAAAAGAGTAAACTATGGCAGTCATTCACTTGGTAATAGTCATAGTTATATAATCACATGGTCTTGGAGTTGGTACTTTAAAAAAGTAATTTATTTTGCCATTTTATTACCTAATTACTCCGTTACATACTTGTCACATTACTGCTTATTTACACTTTTACCTGTTGAAAATCAAGCCTAGGCTGCATTGCTGTAGCACTGGCTCTTCCTCAGCTGGCATTGTGTTATCATGCTGTTTTTGCAGATGTTTGCATAGAGTCCATGCAAACATCAGCAGCAGTAGATAGTCGTTTCTGGGTCGAGTGTAGTTTAGACTCTGTCGCCACATTGTTTTCCTTTTGTGCAGTAAAAATAAAGATAGTATCCAAATGTCCAGTCCTCAAGTTGTACATTGCATTGTAGTTGTTGTCTGCACATGAACTGAGGTCAGCAGATTACACAGGGCTTTTTTTCTAGCTGCCAATCTTGCAGATAACCAAAGAACTTACAAGTAACGACATAATTGTTTGCTTGGTAAATGTTAATCATGACTGAATTTAGTACACTACTGCATTAGAAAACAACTGTAATGTGATTATAGTAAGACAGTATTTTGCAGCCCAAAGAATTCAATGTTGTAACTACAAAAAAGAATAAGTTGTTAAATGAAAAAAATGTTTAAAAATTATCTACTGGCCCAAACTATAGTTAAAATGATTCCTTAAATTTAGACTTTTAAACAGGGCACTGTGACACAGTGTTAGCCAAGCAGCAACCTTTACCTCCTAGGACCTGGCGTCCACATATGTGGGCATCACATTTTGGGTTGTCTAGACCAAAATACAAAATTTTGCAAGTAATTCTTTGTTTTTACATTCATCGGGTCCCAATCGTCCCAAATAGCAAACAGAAATTAAAAATGCATGCAATGAAAGAGTTTGGGTCTTAGGAGGTTAATATAAAAATGAAAAACATTACAGTAATTAAAGTCGTTTTACAGACTGGTGCAAAAAATAAACTGTTTTGAAGTACATGGATAGTTTTCCCCATCATAGTAACTCTACAGTAGCTGATTTTTGGTGTAACTCATCCATTGGCATACACCTGCTGGGAGAGTGACTATTAAAGCCTTTTAGAAAAGATCTGTGTTATGGTGGGAGTGTAGTCTGCAGCGTTTAGTTTCAGATTAATCATAGCTGAATGAAAGCTTGATACGAGCACAGGCCTTTTTGCCAGCCAGCACATATGTTGGCATTGTGGCCACTATGATACCCAAGATCCTGCTTTGAAAGAGATACTGCCACATAACATCCTGTTAGCTCAAAGGATTGGGCCACTGTTATGAATGCTGATCCAAATTATGAACTTTTAATAGGCAGTTGAATCTATAAATGTCTCTATGACCTTTGTTTGGAAGTCAAAAAGGGTCTTCTCTAATCACAGCTGCCCCAAGAGTTTACGTAGCCCTAAGCAGAATTTCTTTGTTCCCTCAAATTTTTCACGTGTCTGAGCGAACACACAAACTCCCTGAGCGGTCCCTTGGACCACTGTGAGCAACAGCAGACGTGTGCGCTGTGGTCATGCCAGCATCGAATCCATCCAAGTTACATAGTTTATTAAAATAATCAAATTACAGCATTTAAATTTATGTTCGACTAGTTTTAATTAACTTTTTTAGCCCACTTACAATGAAAATTAAAAAAATCTTGTTCATGTCCTGTGTAGTATGTTAACACTATTGGAAGTAAAAATAACTTGAACTCCAATTTTGAAAACACAACTTTCTTTTTTTTCCCCTTTTTTTTATATAAAGCTCTGACTTGTATTATGAGTATGAGTCTGTGGTCTGGGAGAGAGTCTGTAACTCTCTGTCTGCAAAATACAGAATATAATGACCAATATTGGGCAATTAATCATATAGTTACTTCTTCAAAAAAGTAACTGAGTTATGCAAACAACAAAGTTTTTTGCAGCTGTTTACCTAAAAATACAGCCAAGGCGTTTTTTTAAAATAAACATTTCAAACTATTTACAGAACAATCAGCTGTTCTGCATCAAATTTGATGCCACACAAATTATTTGTGCCACTCCAAAAAATAATTTATGTGCACTATGAGATAAAGGAGAACAACAGTCTGATACCTGCAGGCCTGACAACAGGAGATGTATCACTCCTGTAACACCTGTAACATTCAGTAGTTGCCTCATTGCTCTGACACACACAACAAAACTACTGACCACACTACACGCTAAACGTTGCAAATCTCTCACATCTCAAAACACCGCCGTCACTCCTAAAACGTCCCCCCATTCCTAAACAACTAAGTGCGATGTTGCCATATCATTTTTTGATTGGTCAACATGGTACATTTTTCCACCAATAGGAAAGGGTGGGTTTTTTGTTTTTGTTTTTTGCTCACAGGCGGAGAGTGCTTTCGAGCGTTTTCCTTATAAAACGCAGTTTTTACCGTTTCTTCCTGCAGTAAATATAAACAAAGATAGTATTCAGGAAGAAAACCAAACATTGCATATATTTTTATCATAACTCTGGTTATGACTTTTTCCGTCAGTTGTTCCGTCTGTCCTCCTCACATCTCCAATGGTTGTACACGTTGTCATTAACGTGGCTTCATTCCACATCAGCCACGCCGCTTTGCTAGCTAAAACACCGGTGTCGGCACATAAGGACGCCTGTTAACCACGTTGATTTGCTGCGTATATACGAATGTGAATCGCATCATTGGCTGGACTATGGGATAAGGTGGCATCGTTGTAATCCCATACGGGAGCAGCCAGTCACTTACTGACTAACACTGCAAAACAGAATTGTTAAAGTTTTAATTTTAATTTCAATTCAGGTTGGATTTTTGTTTTTGTGCGCAACACAGATTTTCTGTGCGCAGAGACCGTGCCAGCAGTGCGCAATTGCGCACGCGCACAGCTTAGAGGGAACATTGGTGATACCCAAAACCTGCAGGACACCTCCGCTTGAGGCCTGAAGTTGGACACCCCTGGCCTACAGAGAGCCTATGGAGAAGGGTTTTCAACCTATGCAACCATAGCATGTGTCAAGTGTTGATTGGTTGGCAAGCTGATTGGGAAAGGAAAGAAAGGTAAAGCAAAGTTCACCAGGAATAGGAAAAGACGTGAACACAGATTCCTTGGGGAAGTAAATAGGCAACGGGTATTAAAATGTACCAAATCAAATATGCAACGCTAGCTGGTGTGGTGATATCTTGCGAATAAGGGAGAAGCCAAAAGTAGCTTCTATTACATTGTCAGTCAATTAACACATTTATCGATATATTGTGCATTTTCTTGTACGATTACTATTTGAAGTGCTCTTGAGGGCCTCCTGCTGGTGTGCGAGCCCCAAGCAGCTACTACTCATGCCCAAGGCCAGGTCTGTCTCTAGTCATTATTGATACATAAAGTCTTTATAAACCCCTCAGCTGTGTTTTTCAAAGCCCTCAATCCTCGAGTGAGATGAAGTGCACCAACATGTGCTGAGTGCAGAGAATGTGGATCAACCCATTTTGGAAGCTGAAATAGTGCACGGCTTTGTCCAAATATTTTCTTTGAGTCTCAGCTTCTTCTTGAAACCAGTTGGCCTTCACACACACACAGGGCTCAGAAGAGTGACACATGGCTTTGGCATTGACTTTAGACCTGTTCTGGGACCATTAAAGACCAATTTGTCAGCATTCAGCACTGCGCAAACAGTGAGATGTGTTTCACAGGGCCTCACATCTGGACCTTTTGTGTTTAAACAGTGTCCCACTTCCTCTTTTAGAAACCTGAAGTACATGTATAATGGCTAGGCCACGTTCCACAGCCAGTTGGTCTCATTTCATTATTTTATTTATGCACTCTGGCCTATAACACTTATTCAAACACAGTTGTCCCTGATGTCCTATTCCTACTTCAGACACATGTTCTCCTTCTTCCTCCAGTCACATTGCATCATAATAATCATTAGTGGTAATGAGATAATATCATTATCCGCTGTTTGTTTAAGAGAAAAGAATAGTGCTATTAAGTGGACCCCTTACAGACTTCAACATAAATTGTAAAGTCAGCAGAGATGAAGAGACAGCCAAGACAAGGCCAAGGTTTGGTGTGGCAATCAGTCACTGCGAGGTCAGCTTGATTAAAGGAAATGGACTGAGTGGAAACTTTGAATGTGTGTTTTCAGTTGTGTTTTCAGCCCGCGTGATAGCAACAGCGGAACAGATGCTGAAACAATTAAGGCAAGTCGAAGGATGTTTTTACTCCCGCTCTGCCCCCTCCTCTAACCTTGTGATTGCACATCAAAGTTGTGGACAGAGTTTAAAGGTCGTTTTTATTGTTTGGCTGCTTAAAGCAGTTGTCGGATTTTTAAGAGGAACCGTGGCTTGTGGCGGCAGCACAAGCTGCGAGTGCAAACAACCTCAGAACAGGTTTGTCCTGACAATAACTCTGTGTCAAGTAGGGAAGGGATGTGGTCAAGGACAAATGCACATACATGTTTCAGCACAAAACAACAGTAGCTGGCTTTTCTAATGTAATTTGCACTGATGTGCTCGGCAGCTTTGAAGCAACTTCACTTTGATGCTCTAATCTGGCTTCTTTTAGCCCATCACTTTGATATCTGCATATATCCCTACACTAGCAATGGTAAACTATGGCAGGTTTGTAGCGCAAAAAGTTCCAGTTATGAAATTCTCTGTAACAGTTACACACTCTCATTTTTGACTCACCTGCACCACATGATGTGTGTAAAAGGATGGTGCACTGGTAGTTTGAATACGCACCCTATGGTTTGTTTGCTCTGAACAGAGAGGGGGGCCAGGACTCAATCTCGGAGGTGACTGATTTACAGTTTGTTGCTGTCAGTCAAACAGCTGACAGATGGTGAAAAGAGCAGTGCCTCCGCCGCACTGTCGCCGCTCATAGATACTCTGAGGTTTTAACAGTGGCGGGAGTGCTGAAATCTGTTCGTGGGGTTTGATAGGAAAGTTAAGCAGTTATAACAAAGCAATAATTATGAGTAAAATACAACTGAAATATATCAAATCAAAGGGTTATTTATTCAAATACTTAATTTTTAAGGAAACTTGGTTGGTAGAAACTGAATGTATACCAACCAGGTCGATTTTATTTGAGCAGATATCATTAAATTCAACATTTTACTTTGTACTCATGTAACAAAGTTACATGGAATATTGGCCAGTCAGCATTTGGGGCATACATCTTTGTGTTTGAATTAAGTGCGGTTGCCCTTACACTTTGTTTGTCTTACCTAGGATGACCATTGAACCTTCTACATAGCAATTAAAATTGCTATTTGAAAGAGCTTTTTAAAAAATAGTTTTCCTGACATTGTGACATTTTTCTCTAATATTAAGAAAATAGGAACATGGGTCTTGTTCTGTGATGAAATCTTGCGGCTTATTTTAGATTAAATCTTCAGAGAACAGTGTGTTACTGCTGGGTGGGAAAAGCTTGCTACCTATTTTGGATTTTTTTGGTTTGCTTGTTTTTTTTATGTTTTTTGATTTAAAGAGTCTTTTACCATTTCCCTGGAAGATTTCCAGTTTTTGGTTAGACTTTCAGCATAAACCTCTCTTTATGCCCTGCTGCTAAGACCACATTTTCAGGCCAATAAACTGCAAAAGAGTAATTAGTGTGTAAAAAATTGAGAACTGAAGCATTTTACTCAGTAATTATTTTTGTCAGGATAACACTGGGGTTTTTCACTGCCAGTCAGGTCTGTTACAGGTCTTTCATTCCAGTCCTGAAGGAAATTATCAAATAACAGACAGAAGTTCCACACAGACTTTGTGGGGCTTTGGGTGGAAAGTCTGCAAAGCACCTGGTTTTCACATGGGACACTGTTTAGGTTTCAGCTTTTCGTAATAGGCACAGGATTTGGGTTTCGGTTCTCCAATTTTAAAGAAAACAGGCAGTAATGATATTTGGACCTGACAAGGCGTTGAGCCAGACATTTCTTTTGACTTAAGAATACTTCTCCCATTGTAAAATTAAGCACAGTACCTGATTGCAAACAAACTATAAGGCAATAACAAATTTGTCTGAACTGTTTCGTGTTGCATATCATATTAACACTAACATTACCCAAGGCAGGGAAGAAGCAGTGAATCAATTGTGCCAGAAGGGGTGAAGCAGGCTAATTTCCTCCTAATTGAGCCACAGGCTTGTTGTTTTGTCAGGAGATTTTCGGCCAAATGGAGTCAGATTCCTGCAGATCCCCTGGGATGATGGGAGGGCCAGGCTGGAGTCTAGCAGAGCCCTGAGATCCCAGCAGTTACCCTGGCTCCTAATCCCTGTCATTAAGTCAGCTGCAAAGAGAAAATTGTCTATCCTCTTTTCAGCCTTGTCCTTTGTCCCTTCATTTCTTCCATTGCATCCTCTCTATCATTAGACTCATCTCCCGCTTCTCTATTTCCACCCCTGCTATTGTGTTCCACATTTCTGCACGACATCCCGATTTTCCCTGTGAATGCAGGTGACACATAAATCCTAATTGTCACCTGCACAATTTATCCAAACATCACTTGTCTTAGATGTCTCCTGTTTGACATAGGTTCACATTTCATCATAAAGCTGCTGCTCTGACATAGTTTTCAGATCCTACTTTACAAAAAAATATCAGGAAAGGTATGTCACTTATTTGTGTGTATATATACATTTCTAATAACCATCACAGTGTATACCAATTAAGTGGACTGTCTTGAGCAACAATAAAACAAAAGTTGGAGAGAAGCATCTCAGCTGGAGAGACAAACTGTCCTATTATAGCACATCCTGTGGTGCTTGCTGTTTTGTCCACTGACACACAAACACACACAATGTGGTGGGGAGCCAGAGGATGGGTAAGAGGGTGGTCCGGGGTCCTGAAAAGGAGAGAAGGGAAACACCTTGTGACCCCCCTGTTCCTGACCATGCTACTGGAGGTCCAGAGACAACAAGGATGGAAGAGCATAGGGCACCGCTGACATCTGCTTCTGTGTGGGTCATTCAGTGTTGTTGCTTCATATTTAACAATATTTAATCATATAAATAACTGTCAGAAGTCTGTTTACAGTAGTATCAGGAAGACCTACCTACCAACCCTGTAATGTCCTCTGAAGTGAGGGAAGCACAACTGTGTGTGCTTATTTCTTGGCAGCCTAGAATAAGGAAGGTAGACAAATGATAAATAAACAGTCAGGATTTTGCTTCTTGTGGCAAAGACAATCATCAGCATGCAAATGTTTGGGTTTTGATATGGATGTCAAACTCAAATGACTCCCAGACACAAACAGCACGACTCTTGCTACAGATAAGCCAGTTTTCCTTGGATGGGCCATTTCACCCCCCCAAGGAAAACTTTCTTTTGGTGTCCATACTGCACACACTCAGCGCACTGCCACTAAATGCTGAAATAAGTTAATCTGGATGGATTTATATGTAATACCAAATAGGATCAGTTGACAATCACGGTAAAACAACAAAGGACATCATCTGACAGTTCTAAGGCCTCACACATCAGGAACGGTGACTGTAAAAAATCCATGGACGACCTAACAGCTCCCCAAAAGTGAAGCCAAAATGTCTCCGTTGGCCCCCTGATGTCTGGCCGCAGTATAGATCATAAACTCTGTGGTAGTGGGTGGGACTGAGGTTAAAAACTAAACCAAAAACAGTTTGCCTCAGATTCATTTTTCCCAAAGATCTTTTCTGCCACTTTAAGGAGGTCTACTGATTTGGGTTCAAAGGTTCATTTGGATCAGTTTAATGTTAATTACTAACTTGACTGTTAAATGTGATTGAGAGCTGCAGTCCTGGAGAAAGTCATGTATCTGTGTCCAGGAATTACACCTAGAGTAGGCACACTGAAAAGAAATACTCTATTTACCTTCCAAAATGACCCCTGTGCCAATTTCATTTATAAAACACCTTTTATTTTATATAAACTCAACGTGCTTAACACAGAAGATAAACATGTGAAAATCTGTGTGGATTTAAAATTCCTTAAGGCAGTTAAAAAAAAAACAACCTTGTCAATTTGTGTCTTTAAAACTACAACACAAGGTGTTCTGCAGTAACTAACTGACATTCCCGAGGTATTATCACTTTTTTTTTCTCAGTGTGTTAAATGTAATCCTCAAGTTAACATCCTTAGCTAGCTAAGAGAAAGAGTCATTAGCTACTGGAGGAAGCAAGTGTTCGGTAGCTATGATGTTTTAATTTTCATAAATAATCCGTGCACATGAATTAATCTACCCCGACTAAAGACGTTGTTCTATATGGATGTAAATTAATAGTTCGTGTTGCTGTTCAAACATTAGCTCTGCTGCTCTGACAGTGCAGGACAGAGGGGTGTTAAGCTGAAGCAGGCTGCCAGAGATGAAGCACTGAAACTGTTTATATGAGAAGCATTGAAAACTTCACCTGGGCAGGTCTGACATGATTATTAAATACCTACATGAAGCTGTATGTCTCTCTCCACACATGCATGTGCACTAACGTAAAAGCTGACATGTGCGTCAACATCCCCTTGTTATCGGTAAGAGTAAACACTTTATCAGAGGCCGACATTCACAAGCTGCCTGTAATTTGACTTCGCGGTTTCTAGCTGATATCAAAATTCACTGAAAAAAAATACTGATAACATGCCCACAAAATAAAACCATGTTTACCCGAAGCCGTTCATATGTGGCCCAGCTGTTCATCTCAGTTTGTAATGGACATTAAACACAGCCTAAGACAAACAGTCTCTCCTATCTGTTGCCTGTAGGGAGGACTTTGCCTTCAGTCATCTTGATGTTAAAATATAAGGTGATTCATATTTGAGTAATTTTTTAGTAATATCTTTTTGGGTTTATACATTCAACACTGCTGCTTTACACAACAAAACATAAAAAAAAAACCCCACAAAAAACAACAAAGCCTAATATTAATGAGTGGAAACCGTGCAGGATTGGACTTCATGACCGAATCATTGTATATGTCCACTCTTTATGCTGAATATACTTAATTGTTTTAAAATTAGAGTAAATTAGTAGTAATTTTCAGAATTAGCTGATGGAAACGGTACAAAGGCTAAACAACCATATCATTTGCTGTCAGTTAAACCTGGACTTGTGTGGAGATGATTCCTTACGATTCCTCCAAAGCTGATGGGCAGCAAAAATGGCTGATGTCTTTTTCACCTGGCTAATACTTAGCCTCTGACTTTCTATGGAAGCGCAAAGGGTGCACTCAGTTTCTCACACACTGCTTCTACATTTGGGCTTCATTTTTGTGTGATAATCACGATGTGGTTCAGTATTGTGCTTGTTGATTTTTACTTAACTTAAAGACCGGCTAAAAAACACATACTTTTGTAATATATCCTGATGTGTAAAACCTTGGAATCGAAGGAGGGTGTGCGTTGTTTTTACTGCGACTGTAATGTTGCAGTCTTGAATGGCGGTAGTTTAAAATAAAAACAGAAGGGTCACGTATCAACAATCAAGGACTTCCTCATTAAATTCTGGCCCCTGGATTACTCTCCTCACTCACAGACATCTGTAAGTCTTGACGTACTCGGATACTTAGCAGTACATTTCATGAGAACCCATTGTGTTTTTATTTAATCAAAAATGTGTTTTTGGACGATATAGGTTTAAAAAAACAAGCATAGAAGCACAAAAAATAACACTAAATCTGTTAACAAGGCATTTTCTTGCACTGATCAAACACAAATTTGCATCTTCCTGTTCCAGGAAGTGTAACAAAATTTTAATAAAACAGTCAGCAGGTGTATTTCTCATTAACAGAAAAGTGCTGAGAGCAACAAAAATGAAACAATGGGGCCTTGTTATCAAGCAAGCAATTCTTATGATTGGGTGGAGGTCTCCATTCAGTTCAGCGTTGAGGTCAAGATTAAAATATAGCTGCGTGTGACCTCCAGCTTGACGGTTTAATCACAGCACGGCACAAAACCGCCTGGAAGGTTTTGACAGAATTTCCCATTTCGTGCAATGTGAATGTTTTACGTATTCCAATCCCCGCATTTAGGTTCAGATTTTTTGCGTTGTGGAAAATTAAACATTCATGGCAAATTGTTACACTGGAGTCACATGGCGAGCTATCCTCGTATAGCCTGCAGTATGATGAGATACAAACCCCTCAGCAGGAGCAGTGCCCTCACACATCTGAGGGTGTAGCTCTGGCTCCATGGCACTGGAGTGCGACGTCATCTGACACAGCAGAGTCGACTCTTAGCGAGCTGATGTGAAAGCTCTGCAGATGTGGCTCATAGTGCGTTTTTAAGATTTCACTAGATAGAAAAGTATAAATGATTTTTATCCTTATTTCATTCAAAGTCTTTGCATCAGAGACAGCATGCACTTAAAGACCAGTCGTGTCTCTAAAGTGACTACGCTGTGACCCCACAGGTCCCCGGCTCCCTTGGGCTCCAGGTCCCCTCAGCATGATTTGCGAGGCCTAGGGTCTGCTATGTTAGCCGATGTGCTGTCAACATTTTTTACACTTCAAACAAACCTCAGGTCATAGATTAGCCTCCACCTTCAGTCACTTATCTCCTCCAGACTGGAGCTGACGTATCCACTGCGAATGTCCCCAAACCCTCCTGTCGGTGACCCCAGTTAACTCTGTTAAGTTAAATATCACAAACCTCCCTCTATTTAGTTGTTACAAAAACCCATGATAGTATCCGCTTCCCGCTGAGTCGCTCCATTTTGTCCCCGCACCAACAAAATGACAGTCAGAGTGAGAGCAAGGCAGTCGTGTCACAGCAGCAGGGTCATTTCAGCAGCAGATCAAAAGCAGCCACAGCTGTGGCAGAGTCACATGTGTGGTCCAGGCATATAGACATAAACCCAACAAGCTTTCCCTGTCAAGCTAGTGCTTGCAATATGTTATGGAAAGAACATATGACACAAAAGCATGCAATAACCTCTACTTAAAAAACAACATAATTCACATATGTTTTATTTGGAAAAGCGATGTCAGTAAATCTTCACTCACTGCTGATAATCATCCTCCCACCTCAGGAACAGCACCGGGACTTTATCTTGGCACCTATAAAGGCTATGATGAACAAGTAAGGAGGTCTTTTGAAGACATCTTATATGCTGGTCTAATCTGGCCATCTGTTTCTTATCTACTCGCCTTTTATTTTTTAAATTTGCTAATTTATTTATTTAAGGGATACTGACCCTGGAAGCAGCAGGCGCCAATCCTCTCCCCGGGGAATGAAGTAGAGGCGGGACACACCTGGTGTGTGTGTGTGTGTGTGTGTGTGTGAGAGAGAGAGAGAGAGAAGTTTGGTTTAGGGTACTTTTTCTGTGTTTTTTTGTGGTTCAGGATCCAGTAAGGGCATCCTTTTTATAGCAGTTCCAGGAGGAAACTGTCGTTTGCTTAAAAAAGGAAAATAAAACTTTGTCACACATAATAGCAAAATTGTTTCAGTGGACTTCCGTGTTTTTTCACTCGACATCCAGCATGTATGTTTGCATACAAAAAAACTGGCTCTTGACAGTGTCTCCTTGTTGCTGAATTAAGGATGAAGCATCTGCCGTGTTCTGGCTATCCCTCAGACCACTGCTCTATGTACAGTACAATCACCAGTCACTCAGTGCAGGCTGATAAGCTGTGAGCCTTTCCTTTCATCAAAGGCATTTTTTAGTCTGTGCATTTATAGTTAATAATCCATTCTGAGGATTAATGTAACAACATCTTGTTATCACCAATAGGAGCCCTGTTTTTTTAACAGATTACCTAAACTAAATGTGCTGTAAATAATGTTCAGCACTGCTCTGGCATGTCAAGCTCTTTTTTTCCCCACTGATAGTAATTCCTTGGATTGGACCTGGAGTCTGAAAGCCGTTTCACCAGCAACATATTCTGTAAGATGACTAAAAAGATTATCTGAATTTTGTAACATTTCTAATGGAACACATAAAAGCTCTTTTAAAGCAATTTGATAACTGCTACAATACTCTATACTAAATATAAATAATTTCCCCCAGGGATCAATAAAGTATTCTGATTCTGATTCTGATTCTGATTACTACGGGACATTATATGAGCATTTGCTGCAGTTAGTAGTGAAAGGAAGCCAAGGTGGTGTCAATGTGAAGTTTCCTGTTGTTTTTGTTTCAAACTGGTGTGTTTGCTTGGCCTTTTATCATGGAAATCAATCGTCAGACCCGAGACTTGTATTAGAGTTACAGTAAAGATTAAATGAGATGCATCTGAAGGTTTAACAACAATTTAACGGAAGTGATTGTGATGTAAAGTAATCATCTGATATGTCCAGACCTGTTCTGCACATAATCAGAGTCACCATCTCACCACAAAGTCACTGCAAAAATTATAGGAGATAAAATGCTTGTGAAAACATGCACTAAAGAAAAAGGAAAGTAAAGCAAGCAATGTTTGTGCAATCTGTTCACACCACTACTAGGACTTAATTTTAGGTTTGACATGATCATTACTATTATTAAGAATAATAATAGTAATAATAATAATAAAGTAAATGACATGAAAAACACCTTTATTTTGACCAGAAGTAATGGTGGTGTTCCCACATGGACAAATTCTGAATGTTTTATTGATTTGATGTCTTTTTCCTGATATTTTTTATTGAATTTACTAGTAGTAAGTGTTTTGGCCTGTCATCTGCAAGGGAATGCAGGCTTCTTGTCCTCCAGGCAGAGGGAAGGGCTGCGCCTGAAGAGGTGAGAGACAGGAGGAGGAGGGGGAGAGCTGAAAGATGTTTTACTGGGGGGGGGGGAGGGGGTCGTCCTGGGAGGGAACCAGGGGTGTGGAGGGGCGAGTTTAAAAAGGCAGACAGAGCCAAGAGTCACTCACTCTCACAGGATCTGCTCAGAAACCCCAGCTCCTATGATTCACTGAATTTCAATTCACCGTTTGGAACTTTACAGGACTCTTAACTTTTTTTTACCCTTTAAATTAAGGATTTTTTTTCTTAACAACAATCCCTGCAGCATGGAGCCCCCCACTCCGGAATATGGTGACAGCTACGAGTACTATGATGACAATGAGACTGCATGTGACTTCTCAGAGTGGGAGCCTTCTTACTCCCTCATCCCGGTCCTCTACATGCTGATCTTCATCCTGGGTCTGTCAGGTAACGGCGTGGTCATCTTCACTGTCTGGAGGTCCAAATCTAAACGTCGGGCTGCAGATGTCTATATAGGAAACCTGGCACTTGCTGACCTCACCTTTGTTATAACTCTACCTCTCTGGGCTGTGTACACAGCCCTGGGCTACCACTGGCCCTTTGGCGTGGCTCTGTGCAAGATCAGCAGCTATGTTGTTCTGGTAAACATGTACGCCAGTGTTTTCTGCCTCACCTGCCTGAGCTTTGACCGCTACCTGGCCATCGTGCACTCTCTGTCCAGCAGCAGGCTCCGTTCGCGGGGCACCATGCTGGCATCGCTGGGTGCTATTTGGTTCCTGTCTGGCCTCCTGGCTGTGCCCACGCTGCTGTTCCGCACCACTGTGAATGACCTAAACAGCAACCGGACCACATGTGCCATGGACTTCAGCCTGGTGACCATGAACCAGAGGCATGAGTACCTGTGGATTGCAGGACTCAGCCTGTCCTCCTCTGCCTTGGGTTTCCTCCTACCTTTCTTGGCCATGACCATCTTCTACTGCTTCATCGGCTGCACTGTCACACGCCACTTCAACAACCTGCGCAAGGAGGACCAGAAGAAGAAACGACTGTTGAAAATCATCACCACACTGGTGGTGGTGTTTGCCATCTGCTGGACTCCCTTCCACGTGCTGAAGAGCATGGACGCCCTCTCCTACCTGAACCTTGCTCCGAGCTCCTGCGGCTTCCTGCGTTTCCTGCTGCTGGCTCACCCCTATGCAACTTGCTTGGCCTATGTCAATAGCTGCCTCAACCCGTTCCTGTATGCCTTCTTTGACCTGCGTTTTCGCTCCCAGTGTCTGTGCCTGCTCAACCTGAAGAAAGCTATGCACGGCCAGATGAGCTCCATGTCGTCCACTCTCAGCGCCCAGACTCAGAAGTCAGAGGTTCAGTCTCTGGCCACCAAGGTGTAGAGAGCAAAGTGAAACAGGGCTGCTGCAGGACAGCTCCAACTGCTGGAACACTTGTAAAAATACAGACTTTATGTGTCCATTGTTCAAAGCTGGTAAGATGAGATGATGAACTTTGAATTGTCACTGCCTACAGTCATGATATTCATTATGTGTTCCTCCCAATGTACAGTGAGAGAGGCCAATACTCTGTATGCTGTGTGAACTTGGGAAGCTGGAGCCAGCTGGCTGAGCTCCTTTAGCTGCATTGTTCCTCAAATTCTCAGAGAAAAAAAAAGTCTTTATTTTTTCTGTTTAAATTTGTATTTGCAGAGGTTTTTTCATTTGTATCATGAAAAAAGGCAGAAATATGAATTGCTCTTTACACTGGATGAAACCTAAAGCTACACCCTATTTTCATACCATCTTCGTTCAGATATATTGCTGATTTATTGTAGAAGCACTTGTTGTACATGAGCAGGGAAATCAAACAAAGCAGTGTCTCTTCAAAGCTTCAAAGAAGGTAGAAGTCTGGGTTACGGAAGGGAGGGAGGGAGGTGTAAAAGGAGCAAAGGTGTTGCAGCTTAATTACATAGTTTGTGGGGAGGAGATGGGGCAGACAGGCAGATGGCAGTTGACAAATGTTGCTGAGGGACAGGAGCGGGTGGGGCGCTATGGAGGGGTTTTGCAGTGCAGTCACGCACTAAAGGGACAAAGGAGCCTTATAAATGGTCCAAATTGATGTATATGTTTTATTTTTTGACATCGCTGTAACTAACTGCTGTATTAAAGATGTGTGCTATGAACCAGATGTCTTAAATTCATTGTGTGCTTGTCTGTGTGTGTGTGCATGCAAATCAAAGGTAGATTTTCAAGTATCACTTTAAAGGAGAACAATCTTGACAGCAAATGTAAATATTTAACCTCCACTTTCACGTCAGTCCTGTTATTTCAGTGTTAAGCATCTCAAAGGGTTCAAGCTTTTGTTATGAATAACCTTGCATTCAGTTCGCACCTTCAGACTAATAGGTCTCTAATCTCTATTGATTCACAGCCAGTATCCAGACAGTAACTGGATTATGCAAACTACCTGCCATCCTGAGTGTGTATTCTGCACTCAGCTGGGATTTCTGCAGGATTTCTTCATTTCAAACATTAGTATTTATTTAAGGCGAGGAAGAAAGAACCAGCAACATATTCAGAGTGATGTGTGCTCAGTTAAAGTCAAAGTGGCTAAAATTTATGCATAACAAAATTTAGGACAGCCAAACCCTGTGTGCTGAATTACGTGGCCATTACCACTGAGTGACTCTTCTAAGGGATATTCTGATTTGACAGTAATGAGCTCTGTTGGGCATAATTACCGTTTAGAAATATCGGTGGTGGGATGGGTTAGGGGGGAAGTGGGACTCTAATCCTGGCAGAAATCGGGGCCGCCGAACAAGTCAATATTTGTGCCTGCTGACAAGAGATTGCAGTCAGAGGGGTTCTTGGAGCACGGGATGGGGTGTGCAGATGCTCCATCACACTAAAGAAGAAACTGTGAGGTGATTGAAGTGAGAAACTTGGGAAATGGGTCATCTTGCACCACCGTTCTAAAGTAACCACATGTGTGAAGTGTCGAAAAAATGCAAAGCTGCATGATTCATCGTTTCTTTATGTGTGAGAGATCATATGTTATTTATTGTCCATCCTGGCGAAACGGAGCCTATTTGCAGTAAATGCCAGAATGTTCTTTGTGAGATCCTCGCAGACGCTAGATTGCTCAAACATGCAATGATTCTTCAGCTTGATAGATTTATTAGAAAAGATTTTATGTATCTAGTTTACGTATTTCGGATGCATACAGAATCTAACCCATAACACAAGCGTTCACTGCACCATTAACTCTATTGTGTAATAACAGAAGAATTCATTTTTTAGTTCATCTTTATATAAAACAGCAGATATACGAGTAGCAATTAGACCGTGGAAGCAGAGTCACTCACGCGTGCCGGACAATGCGAGACATGTTGTTATTATTGAGATCAGTTGGCCTGACAGCCTGTCTGATGCTTCACTTTGAGATAACTCACCCTGAATACCAGCTGACCAAAGCACACTGGGAACACCGCAAACACAAAAACAACAGTTGCACATAAATGTTCTCTGTGTTCCTGTGTGGGCTGTGTGACCTGTTTGTGTGTTCAGGGATGTTTGGACGTGGGCGTCGCAGCGCGCCTAAAGTATTCTTAAAGGGAGTTCAAGCATGTTGGTCTGCTGCCCCTGTTATAATGTTGTTTTCCTGGTCAGGAGGCATGAAGTTTAATGCACAAGTATTGTTTGTCCCAAACAATAGCTGCTATATTGTGTCAACCAATCGCACGCTCTGATAGATAAATACATGCTTTTCATTATTCAGCCAGTTTTATCATTTAAATATGGGTTGCTGAATCAATGAATCCCTGAATGATGGGTCTTATCTAGATCAAATGAGACCTCATAGCTTCAGAATGATAGTTAAGAAATCAACACAAACGCAGCTGCGCAGCTCCCAGCTCAGAAATAAAGCTGGAGATATGTTTTTGTGTTATCCACCTGAATGAATGCGTAATCACACCAGCCACACAATCAGTCTGCAGCTCCACACTTACAGCGAAACACACTAAAGCGTCTCACACAGGTGCCAGTTTCTGAGTGCTGTCATCAGTGTGAGCTGCCACACCCAAATGGGACATCTGAACCAAAGCACAACTGCTCCCCTTTCCTTAGATCTCCCTGCTGTTCCATCCCACCCAAGCAGCAACAAATGCACCCCACACTGTGTGTGTGAGTGCGTTCATATGCACATGTAAACAGAGACCTGACACATAGCACGGGCTGTCAACGCTAACCCTACTTTCTCTGTACTGTTCATCCACCTGCTGACTATAATGCACACAATCAGCTCCCCATTCTTCAAATCACACACGAAACAGTCAGCACTAGGGATGACTCTATACAGTAGAGCTATCCGCACAGAGAACACAGCACTGAGGGGGGGGAATTAGGAAGCCGGTGAGAGGGGAAAAAAAATTGTATTCTGGAGGATCCGCATGACCTCTGAGAGTCCCTCGCCTTTTTGTTTTGTCTGTCAATCCTACAAATCTGGAGCACAATGGAGCTAGTGAAGCCCGAAAAATAGAGAGTGGGAGGGGGTGGTGAGGTGTGGGCTGCGATTGCTCCTGTGTGTGTGTGTGTGTGTGTGTGTGTGTGTGTGTGTGTGTGTGTGTCTGTCTGTCTGTCTGTCTGTCTGTCTGTCTGTCTGTCCAAGAGGAGGAGGGTGAGTGTTTGCAACAGTCCTCTCCACATTTCTGGAATCAGCTGTTATTTTTCTACGAGTTTTTACTCCAAGCAGTGAGAGTCTCAAATGAACTTCGAATTTTGAAGCTTTTCACACATTTTGTATTTATGTATATATATTTAAATTTGATTTACTTTTCACTCTGGGCAATTTCTCATGCTTCCACTCCCTACCCAGAGTTTTTAATCCAATTTAATGACAGTTGTGAGCAGTGTTGGTCAAGTTACTTGAAAAAAGTAATCAGTAACTAATTACTGATTACTTCCCTAAAAAAGTAATCCCGTTACTTTACTGATTACTTATTTTCAAAAGTAATTAATTACTTAGTTACTTAGTTACTTTTTAAAAACACGATTTACAACCTGAAGAGGTGATAAAGCGATAGATCTTTCAGCCCAATTCTACTTTTTCTACATAATCCATCATACAAAATGTAATCAAATGGAAAAGTCTCTTTTTTTAACTTGTTTTATCATTTTTAATCTTTTAACTTTATGCATCAAGCAAAAATTTAATTATATGCAACATTCTCTGAGTTGAATAAATGAGTTTAACATTTAAACCTATTTTCTGCACATTCCAGCACATAAAATAAAATAATTTTTTGTGTTTACACTCACTCTTTCAAATAGATGCAAGTAAAACACAGCAGAACATAAATAAAGTCAAAGACTCAGCGGTCCTGTTGCTCTATTTTCACCTGTAAAGCAGGACTGCAGTAGGCGGAGGTTTACCCTGGTGCAGGTGTGCAGCGGTCAGTGGAAGGATACGGCAGTGTCTCTGTGAGTTTCCCATTACCTCGTTGCGCTCTTGGTGCTTCCTTGGAAGTTTAGGGGTTTTTTTCGCTGTAAAAAGAAGTTTTCTTCCCACGCACGATGGACGCTAATGTTTTTGTCACTTTTTATGGAATCAAACTCAAAGTAAGGTCAGTACTTCCACGCTTTAAACGCTGCATGCTCATACTCTCTCCCGCACTCCATATGTGATCCATTGTTGATCTGCACACAGCTGTTGTCACTAACGGCGCACTCGCTTACGTCACTGTCGTGAGACATTCTGGCAAAAAAATCACGGTTTTAGTAACGCAGTAACGCAGCGTTCCTACGGGAAAGTAACGGTAATCTAATTACCGATTTTGCAATAGTAATCCCTTACTTTACTCGTTACTCGAAAAAAGTAATCAGATTACAGTAACGCGTTACTTGTAACGCGTTACTGCCCATCTCTGGTTGTGAGGGCGCATGCTTTTATCTGTTGGATTTGATCAAATCAGTCGCACACCTATAATAAAATCTACTAGAATGATACAACTTTGATAAATATTCATGTTTTAAAGGCATTCAAAGAATAAATGAGCATAAAATCCTAACATTTTATCGCTGTTTTTTCTGACATTCACAAATAATTCAAAAGGTGTGCAGAAGGATGACTAACTAGATGTGACAGTCTTATTTCTATATGACTCATTTCATTAAGAGCTCACTTGAAGGAAGTTACAACAAGGAGAACAGCATAATTCAGTTGGACCCAGCAGCAGTTAGTTCATAAAACCGACTGGAAGCAGGCAGAAGCAGTGAAAAATACTCCGTAGTGTTTGTTTCTCCCAGCCTCAGAGCTTTAAATAAAAGATGAGATGTTTACGAGCGTGGAACCGCAGTTGTCCAAACTTTGCAGATGTTTCTTGAATACATTTTGTTGACTCTTGTTTTCAGGCTCGTTTGTTTTGTGCCTTTGCTTAAATAATCTCGAAAACAATCAGAAACATGACGGTAAGTGGAGGAACTTTGTTTTTATCCCCGGTGAGGGTTTGACAGCTTTGTGATGAGAAACTGTCCTCAGGATTAAGGCTTATTTTGTGACATGTCTGAGTCGAGTATGAGACCAGCACCAGTCTAGACAGCAGGCCCCCTGATCCACCAAAACAAGTTAGTCCAACCTGACACTGAAACATGGGAAGCTCCAGCCCCCCCATGCCCCCACGACTCCCACCCATTACCACCTTCTAATACTAGGTTTCAATGCTGGGGCACATACCTTTGTTTATGCCTTTTCTCATTTATTTAACACTTCCACTCCAACAGTGTGACATCCTGTCAAATAAAAACCTGCTTCCTATATCATAGAAACTGTTAGCTCAAAGACAAAATTACAAAGCTACCACTCTAAACATGCTGTCACTTTAATGCTGACCATTAAAGTGATGGTAATGAAAATAATTACTAGGCTTAGCATTTATGTAAACACGGGATAATAGATGTTAGACTAAAACTTAGTGAAAGTGTTCACATGTCTCGCAGCATTTATCCTCAGATCTTTTGGAAGGTTTTTTTCTTTAAAGAAAACATAGCTCTAATTTTTTCTGCATTCACAGCTGTATTTATCTCCATATCTCTTTCCTTCTTTTTGAAAGCGTGCTGATAGCAACGGCTGGTATTGCACAGACCTCGGAAAAAGAGTCAGATTACCCCGAATCTTATCCAAACGCTCTCACGAATAATGAGGTATAACATGTCTAATCGTACCTCACACAAGGGGCCGCCTGAGAACAGCTCCAATACACACCAGCGACAACTGTAAATTGCTACCACGTCTGCCCAGGGATCGCTATTGAAATCAGCTTCTCTCAGTAATCTGTCTAGTTTAACCTGAAAGTGGCCCCCTCGCTTTAATTGTCCAAATCCTGAGAACAACGGCCCAGAAAAATACAGCATTTACATGAGACTGGTGTTTTCAGTGTAATGTTGTTATCTTTTGGCACATTTCAAGAGGTGGTTAGGAAACCAGGGTTTACAAATGGATCTCCTCCAACGCCACCTTCTTGCCATTGTTATTCATATCGGCTCAGGGACATGTTCACGCCACCCGATTGGATCTGAGCGAGTGAATGAGAGGTTTTTATTCAACTATGAAAATGTGTGATTTATCTTTCTTCCTATCATAGGAAATATTGCCTAACAGACCTGAAAACTGTTTCATCCACCGATGCATATTTCCTAGGGAAGACCAGACCTGCTGCACTGTGCATCATAATGAGCTGTGCCGCTGGTGGATATCGTTAGGGGCGAGATGCTGCTTCCGAGGGCAGCGTGGTTTGGCCAGACCTGAATGTGCTGGGCCCTCGCCCCCTCCGGATATGGTCGCTCAGGACTCATCGTCCCTGAAACACAAAGGTCCTCTTCACATCTTTCTCTATCCCGTCCACTGTGAAAGGCCTGCTTTAAGGGGCACTGCTCCTGTGCCTGCTTCGCAGCTAAATACATCTCCTGTCACTGGCTGGTCCCAGTGCCAGTTCAGCTGCTGGAAGCACTCAGGTGCTCAGGTCTCCAGTAACCACTTGCACACGGCTTGCTAATAAAAAAAAAAAAACATGAGTTGATTTTTCTACAAATCAGAATCACAGAATTTCCTTTTATAGTTTGACGGGTCCTATGTGAAAAAAATCCACTATCAAAATCTATTGAAATGTGTGTACACTCCAAATTTAGAGCACAATCACTACCAATTATGCAAATGGAGGAACACTCTTAGCTAGAGGAACAGGGAGAAGCAGTTCAAAACTATTCAGCAAGTACTGCATAGGTAAATAGCCACAAAATTACAACACAATTTAAGACGTGTAAGGATTATGAAGTGATAGAGCATATTTCTCATGTGCAAAATCATGTTGGCAGCAAGAACAGGAAGTTTGCAGCATGGCCAGATGACCATGACATGACCAGACTTTGCCATCTGCAGCGACCAGTTGGAGGGGATGGGACGGAGTGCAATCATAAACAACAAGAGTATTAGTTTACTCAGCTTTATTTAAATTCAGCTTCAAGTGACGATGAAGCTATTCTACAAAGGTGCCCCTGGACAAGAGTAGTGACAGAGTTAAGGAGCTGCAGTGGCAGTGTTTCCGGGTAATCCATTGATGTGCACAGGGATTGTATTTTGGGTTTTTTTTGATTTTCCAGACTTACATGGTCCCATCACATGTGGTTTCAGGTGAAGCTAACACAAAGAGTGACATTGTCATTAGTGGGTGTTAGCTGCAAATATAAGCAGATTTTCTTCAATCTCCGATACTTCTTATTACTGCCTACTCATACATCTTCCACTCAGCTTCCACTGGCCTTCCTAAATACGCTTTATATACCACTTATACCAGAACACAACAGACCTTTAGTTAGACCAGATTTGCCAAATGATGTCATTGTTTGCGTTGATGTCTATTGAGGCAAGAGTGAACAGGTGTGGTTTGCTGCGCATGAAAGGAGTTCCTTCCACTCCTTCCAATCCTGGATCTAGTGGAACAGATCTTTTCCTCATGGAGGTGTAGTCAGAATAATTTGGGTCAATGCTGCTGGCTCAATATGACATCCAAATCATTACAGGGTATGGATGAACCACACAAGAAGTCATCAGACACAATGTTGATAAAAATCTCTGGCCAGACCAACACCGGTGACAAGGTGTCGACAAAGAAGATGAGAACTTGTTGGTTAACTCCAAGCAGTTTTTTTAGTAAATTGTCCTTTCTCTGCACATAATTTTACGTAGAATACTGTACAAAATCGTCATATCTGGATATTACGTTATAGTGCCTTAATGGAGTACCCAGACTTTTCACATTAAACCTTTCCTGACTGTACTTACCTAAAAATCTCCAAGCAATAACCAGTATCACTCAGCCAGACAGCTGCCCGGTGGATTCAAACCTAGGGTCTTACCACTACACCACTCTGACACCTTAAAAATATATTATCACAAGTACTCATTTAGCCATTCAGTAAAAGCATACAGTTTATGTTATTTCACCACTGCTTCCACTTACACCAAAATATAAAACTGCTTAATTTCTTGTCTGCTAAGCTGTGTTCATCTGAGCCCAAATACATGAACTCCTGCCATCTGTTGGTCAAAGTGTAGAATCACCAAAACACAGGCCATGACCGTTATAGTTTTAACTGAAAGTTCTCAAGTACTAATTTAATGATGATTATAGGGTAGGGCTTTTTTAAGCCTTTACTGAAACTGACCTACACATATAGGGTGTACAATTAAAGGCACGCATGAATGTTGCTCCTTGTGTCCTGGTCAAGGGATCCGCTCATAATTCAATAAACATTATGTGTGAAGTGAGTGATTGTTGATCTTCATTATTATATTTAAATTCACTTGTCAAGGCTATTAATTATAGTGGAAAATCCAGTTTTTGGACGTGTACTGACATTAAAACTGAGACTTCAAAGAAAGTTGTTTAATTTATTTTACACAGATGAAAAGTGAACAAGCAAAAGTGAACAAACACATACAGTGTATGAATTTAAAGTGTTCAAACGGTTCATGGCCAGCATTGGAGGAGAAGCCACAAGTAGTAGTAGTATATTATCTTTACCTGCAGATATCAACAGTCCTGTCTGCTGTAAGTAATCTCACCACCAGAGGGCGGAACAGTTCTAAAGCAGACCCTGAAACCAAAGCTGGTGCATGAAAGTAAGCATTATTTCAAACAAGCAGCACTTTATAATATGGCCCGGATCTAAAATAAAAGTACACTGACAATTATTTGAAGAAGAGTATAACGGTCACAAAAATCTCTGGTCAGAGCAACATGATGTCCACAAAGATGCAAATGTAAGGTACTTTTTAAAAACTGAACTACATCATTTTTGTGGTTAACTTGTCCTCTCATTGTATGTAATTTTCTCCTTACCACAGTACTTCACTGTAAATTAGGTGCGGTGGTTTACTGAAATGTGGAAAATGAAAATACAGTATATGCAAAAAAGAGTCTGTACAATGTAAACTTTTTACATGTTTGACATGTAGCCCCACCATCTTGAACACAGTGGTCATTCCATCTATTCGAGTTTTTTGTATGTGACTAGAGAACGGCTTCATACGTAGTAAACCTTACAGGTTACTCTTAATATAAAGATCACAAAGCTCCTATGGCTTGAAGGAGCTATATCATATCAAGCCTCATTTCCTGAAATGAAGTCAGGCCTCTTACACATTAAAACATACATAAATATGCTCATTTATTCCAGATATTGTCACAATTACATCTGGTCACCAGATAAGTTGTGCAGCCCTCCCATCTCCAGACAGTTGACAATGACAACAACAGCAGCTGGTTGTAAGCTAGCATAATGGCAGCTAATATTTGGCTCGAATGTCCAAGAAATTATCTCTGATAAAGGTGTCCAAATAAGAAAAATGTTAGCTCCACCTCAGACAGTTAACTAACAGTAGCAAACAGCAGCATTTACCAACAAAAAAGTCCAGGATGTCTTCAGCAACTCACCTCAGTTTCACAACTCGTATCAGACTCCCTTCACAACATTTTACAGCCTCCTCCAGAGTAGAGGTAGATACATACTGACAGCTGAGGTAAACAGCAGCCTGAGAGCGTACACTCACTACACATGAACATGTTTGTCCTACAGCAGCCACTGTAGCTAAGATTATCCACGTGTCCCAAAACGTCGGCTGCATCCTTCAGAGTCCGCATTTGAAGGCCGATTACGTCACAGCCAGGCGACGAAGACTGTCCCAATTCGTCGAATCCTTCAAATGCGGCCGACAAATGTGTCCTTCATTTCCCCGAATTTGAAGGATGGGTCGGCTGTGTCCCAACTGGGGGTCTGCACGCTTGAACTACGCGTACTACGCGTACTACGTACGGTGCGTACTATATCTGTGTCCCAAAACAACGGCTGCATCCTCCGGAGGCCGCATTTGAAGGCCGATTACGTCACAGCCAGGCGACGAAGGCTGTCCCAATTCGTCGACTCCTTCAAATGCGGCCGACAAATGTGTCCTTCATTTCCCCGAATTTGAAGGATGGGTCGGGTGTGTCCTTCGTGGCCCACCATATCCCAGAATTCATAGCGTGGCCCAGCCAAATTTCAGCTGCCAACAATGGCGGCCGCTACTGAGTTTTAAAATTAATGTTGTTAATCTTTCTGGGTCACAAAATAAACATTTAACATATTTTCACGGTCGAGAATTTATGCAAGTGTCCTGTTATATTTTAGATAGCAAGGAGCAGACGGCCGAGTTTATTAAACTCCACCGACACAGCGGTGACCCAAATCTGAAGGCTAGACCGTCCCATTTCACAGCCTTGCACTTCCGGCCTTCTCAGCCTTCGAAGGCCGGGTCCTACCGAAGGATGCAGCCGACGTTTTGGAACACAGCTGACATCTACTGACATCTAGTGTGGATACGTACTGTACCTTTAAGTGATAGTATGAATTTTTGGAGGCTCTGTAAAAAGGCAGCTTACTTTCCCCAAGTTTTTGTTTTGTTTGTTGTACTTTTTGAATGAGGCTTTTATTTTAGCCCTCAAAAGTAACGCGTGTTTATAATGTAAAGTGAGGAAAAACTGTTTTTTGACTAAAATACACTGAAGTTATTCAGTTCTTCAAATTTCTGACCAATATTTTTAGGTGATTTAAATCCACAATTTCACAAAAGTTACTTTGAAACTTTATTTTAAATCTGGGGACATTACACCCTTAATGACAGGCCGTATTATGGAGTGCTATCTTTATATATTTTATAGCCCAACTCTGTTCTGTGTTAAAATATTTTGAGGAATGCAGACATCATGGTTTGGATCCTTGCATAGTTTCTCCTCTAAAGAAGTTCAGAAATAGTTCACATTCCCAAAAAGGTTTTTGTTGAAACTGCTACAGCTGTGTAACTGTAGGATAAATGATGACACAGAAGTGTTTGAGCTGATTCTGATCTAAGTAGGATATCTCCTTTGAAGCTTTCAGAAGATGCTTTATTATTTTAACAGTCATGGTTACAGATTTCACTCAGATTTCATTATACAGTGCTGCAGTGGTATAACAGGTTAAAGGTAACAGACAGTAGCAGTAACATTTGTGCTGCATGAATGAATACGATTTTGATGAGTCATTTTCCCGGTTTAGCCTTTCCCTGGATGGACCTTTTACGCTGATGCATTTGGGGCCGAGCTGGGGGGAGAGGTTTGTGGCTCTGGCAGGCTCTGTTTCCTAATAAAGAAAGAACTGGGTCTTTAGGAGGAAATCGAGAGCACTCACACTTAAAGGAGCTCAGTGTCTCTGATTTGGCACGTGGGCCAATCACGACAGGAGGACAGGTTTTAGGGATGATGGTGGTCATGGTCCGAGTCAGGACCCTTCCTCTTCTGGACCCCATAGAAGGAGCTGGTGAAGGTTTCTGCTTCTTGTCTGGACTTTTGCTCTCCTGTTCTTTGGACTGTGCCTGTTGCTGACTGTTGGCCTGCCAGCTTTGCATCTTAGACTCCAAGTCTTTCAGAGCCTGGTCAGTGTAGGCCTGCAGTTCAGTGCGCACCCCTGAAATCTGAACTTGAAACTCATCCTTTAAGGCCTTTGTTCTGGCCTCGAGCTTTTCCTCAAACGTTGTACACATCTCCTCCTCCTCCTTCAGACAGATCTCATTTTTGCGCTCATGTTTCAGTACTTGTTTTCCCTCTTCACCACTCGCCTCCTCACCATCAGCTTCGACGCTCACCTGTGCGAGCTCCATTTCTTTGACTTTTTGCACTAGCTCCAGTATGCTGCTCTTTGGGAGTCGCACACCCACTTGTGATCTGATCTGGTGACGTACCTGTTGGAAAACAGACTGCATCTTTCCTTGCGACTCCTTTTCTGCAGGTGCATTGTCCTCCAAACACTTATCATCTGGATTGAGAGAACAGGCATGCTCCACTGTTGCAGCAGCATTGTTCTGTGGTTGCTCCTGTTGTTCACTGTTCACCAGTATTTCTGGATTTTTCTCAGAGAAAGAATCACTCATTGTTATTTTCAGGCTTGTCCGCCTCCTTTGAACTGAGCTACTATAATAATTCGAGGAGCGCAACTCGGTTGAACAGCACATACTCTACCCCTCCCATGTCACACTATTAAATCATGCAATAGTAGTAGTTGTGTAATGCAGCTACAATTATTTGATCACGCGTGTTATGTTCCTTGGTCTGCATGTGTGTCGCTGCATCCCTTGACAACATTAAGCCTCTTGGTAACAGCATGAAAAACAACGATCTTCGGGGACAGCTGGAACACTGAGGGCTGGCTTTGAGTTTCTCATTAGTGATTAGTGAGCCATTACTGGAAAATAGAGCTTCAACAGATGACTAACAAATCTGCTGTTTGACAGACGATTAGACTAGATATGTTCCTCTGTGAAATACACGAGGATGACATGCATTTAATTATAGTGCTTGTGTGCACGTCTGTGTACTATACACACTCTGAATGTAGCTTTTTTGCATTGACAGGTTGCTCTTTGCTTCTTTGGGCCATTTAGTTGATGTTTAGTGCAGAGAAACCTCAGCTGTGCTGTTTGTGCTCGGGGTCACAGGCTCAACAGCTCATCTGGATGCAGTGCAGGATTTAGGGATAACTGACAGGATCTATCATACATGCACCGCATTTGTAGTTCTTTCAGCAGGATCCTTTAGATTTGATGCAGGATACTTGAATGCGATTGGTTCTGCCTTTAAGAGCTGTTTTGTCTGCTCTTCACACTGAGGCCCGTCGATTTGTATCATATGGAGTCTTTAATCTCATTAAAACATCCTCTATTTTTTCATTATCTTTTCTTTTCTTTTGTGATGAACATTGTCGTATAATAAACTTGCACAGTCTGACTCATTCCTATGCAGGTCCCATTTGCTCTGAGATCATTTGCACCTTCTGTGAAAACATTACATGCACCACGACTGAGTTCGGGTCAATTAGATTTTTAATGATAATGAAATAGTTTTAAGATCAGTAGAAAACTGCACGTGAAGGAGGATGATTGATGGGATGGGGGGTTGAGGGTATTTTCAAGCACATGAGGGTTCACTCAGCATAAACCCTTTGAGCCAATGAGAGTTCGGGATGCGTGAGCCTCCTCTTGCCGCTAAACACTAACATATGTTCCTAGGTCCTTCTTGTCCTAAAAAAATGCAGTTGTAATTCAAAACCTGTGTGGACAATTCGTTTTTGTGTTTCCTTTTTTGAAGAATAATGTTTGGATGCAAAAACGCATTCTCATACAGAGCAACTCACAACACAAGCAAAATTACATTTTCTGCACATCTCTGGATGGGTCTAGCCGTCGTCTCTCATACTGAGCAGCATCAGTCAGTGAATAAGGTGATAATGAGTTTTGTTTTTGTTTCTTTTAATGACATCTTTAAAGTTTTGAAGAGATTTTTCCCCCAAGTAATCATTGCATAACAGCAAAAGTGCACAAAGCATCAGCACGCTCTCCTCCTCCAATCTCTCCACCCCATTGGTGGGAGTGGGTTTAAACACTTCCTGCCCGGCTTTTAAATTCAGACGTTCGCCACAGATTTCATTCGGACTGTCAGGTCTCATCACCTCCAGCAAAGATGGTGAGTTGCTCTTCGCTGATGAATCCTCTCAAATGGCTTCTTTCTCCTATCTCAGGTCGCTCTGAGAATTTGTGTTTGCATGGAGATAATATTGGTTATGCCAAAAAAGCAGTTCTTTTTCTGTAAGTAGTAAGTTTTGGTGTGTTACTTTTAATTGCAGACAACATACACAGACAAAGGCGAGAAGGTAAATAACTGATTCGTGTGTGTTGCACTGCAGAGATGATTTAATCATTGACTGCAAGCTGGTTTTGGTATTATTAGATTTTTTTTTAAACTTGCATATGTGACTGATTTTTGTTATTTCTTTTTGTCTTCAGCATGAGCAGGGCAGATTCCTCTGCTTTGATCACTTAACATTCTGGGTTGGAAATGCAAAGCAGGTAAGTTAGTTCCAGCTTTCTACTTTTCTTTTAGCTGTTTTATTGGTCATCCAAAGAGGTGGAGGGAACGCAGCACACAGAACACTCATTTTCCCACCTCCCAGAATCCCTGCTGCACAAACACCATCAAAATTCGTCACCAGGAGATGGCGCTAAAGCCAGTCTGCTGCAAACATGCCCAGTTTCAGCAGACTGTGAATCGGTTCCCTCTTTGCTCACGTTTTTGTTTGTCTCCAACAGGCTGCATCGTATTACTGCAACAAGCTTGGATTTGAGCCTGTGGCTTACCAAGGTTTGGAGACGGGCAGTCGTGAAGTGGTGTCACATGTAGTCAAACAAGGCAAGGTAAAGAGCACTCAGTGCCCGCAGCCCACAAGAGGGGAAATCAGTTTAAAGCACCTAAAAATGTTTTCTTACAATGTGTAGATTTGTTGAGTGATGTTAATTGTAACAAAATACACCTAGACTCAAGTGAAAGCTAAAGATGCACAGAGGCAGGAGTTTAATCATGTCGATGTGTTCACTCTGTATTTCACAGATCATTTACGTGTTCTCATCCGCCCTCAATCCTGGAAACAAAGGTACAGCACTGATAAGGAGCTGGGTTCCTGTAGTGGTCACAATTACTTTTGACTTTAACAGGTTCATTTGTAACATGTCTACACTTCTGTTACATTTTTAGATATATATACTACTATACTATTTTGTGCATTCTTTCTTTTGCCAGACTTTTTGCAGTTCCATGTCTATAAAATATATTTAGACTAGTCTGTGGTAAGAATATCGGCGCCATGACTGACCCCTATGATCAATTTGAATAAGCAAGGAAAGAAGAAATTGTTGAAAACATATTATCTTGATATGCTTTGGTGAAAGTCCCACTCGAAACAATCCCTTTTAGTACACATTCATTATAAATCACAAAAATGTAAAAGAGTTTTAAGAAACCTGTGAATCATATGTTCATTTAAGCTGAAGAAAATGTCTGTTCTTGTCATGTTTTCAGAGATGGGGGATCATTTGGTTAAGCATGGGGACGGAGTGAAGGACATTGCATTTACAGTGGAGGACTGTGACTTTCTCGTGCAGGTAATGGTTCAGCTTTTATTTTACAGATGCATCATGTTAGTAACTGAAAAAGCTATTGCTTCCATAATTAACATTATTTCCCAAACAGAAAGCCCGGGCGCGAGGGGCAGTCATTATAAAGGAACCCTACACTCTGGAGGACAAATATGGTAAAGTCAGGCTGGCTGTGCTGCAAACTGTAAGTGTTGTATATTTATAGTGAATATTTTAGATACCATGATTCAGGGATTTATGAAAAAAGTTGGAAACATCAGAAAATCCAGGATTTTGGATTTGCTTTTGTTTCCTTCAGTATGGTGACACCACTCACACATTTGTGGAGAGGACAGGATACAGTGGACTGTTTCTGCCTGGGTTCCATCCTCCTCTGTTCAAGGACCCCTTACTCGACAAACTGTGAGTAAACAGAAATTATTCTGGATGTGATGTTTTTGTAAACTGATAATGTGTATTTCTGTCTGAATCACAGCTGACTGAATTATTTGTTTGTTTTTCCCCTCCGTGCAGCCCAAGTGGAAACCTGGACTTTATCGATCACGTTGTAGGAAACCAACCAGATGATGAGATGGTTTCAGCAGTGGAATGGTGAGGACTTGCAGCTAGTTCTTGTAGAGAGTGTGAAATAGCAATGTACCATATAAATACAACTAAAAGCCTCTGTGTTGGGACGAAAAAAACTGCAGAAGATGTAGGGAGGCTTGAATATTTCCTAGAATATTTCCTTGTTTTTAGTTGGTTAGGTTTAGAAAAAGATTGTGCTTCGGGTTAAAATATGCCCCGTCAGTTATCCACATCTAAGAGGGTTTGTCGAGCAAAAATCCTCGAAGGCCAACTTTTGCCATGTGTTCTGCAGAAACACAAGCCAGAGGGTGAATGAGGGGCGGAGTTAAAGGGTGTCTGATTCTTACATAACTCAGTTTTTTTGGCATGACTTGGGATCAGCATGACTTTGCATTAAGTGGGCTTTCCACATCTGGATCTTGTTTTGTTTTTGTTTTTTTTACTGCATTGTTGGAAGTAAGGCAGTTCTCTAAATGAGCAAGCTCATTGGTTTAACCTCTGAAGAGGCGTGTTACACTGGCTGGCGGTTTTCAGATGTGAAGAACCAATTTTTTTCTGGCTCATAAAAATGTCAGTCACTGATGTTTTTACAGGCCAAAAATGTAACCCCTCAAATTTAGTTAATGTGGTGTCTGTGGTGTATGAAGCCCAGGGTATCACTATAAATGTAAATTGCATTAATATGTACATTGCTTTTGCAGCTCTGGTTCTTTTAATATAATATATGAGGCTATATTTCTCTCTCTCTCTCTCACTCTCTCTCCATATATATATATATATACATATATATATATATATATATATATATATATACATATATATATATAACAAGAAGGCATCGGTGGGCAAGAGACGAAAACAGGGCGTTGTTGGAATGCTACTACGCAAGTAACCCCGGCGGAAGGGGCTACATGAATAGGATGAGGGACCTATGGATTCTTCGATACTCAACATCCACAATGACGGCGAAACAACTAGTAGCTCAGTGTTCCAACATTCGAAAGAAGGGACTGCTCTCACAGCTAGAGATTGACGAGGTACAACACAAATGCTACGGCAAGGAGGAGTCAGGACGCCAGGTCAGGGGGGCGATATCATCACCCCCACCCGAGATTGGGTACATAGCCCCAAGTGCGATAGGAGAAGGATCGTTGAGTGCGAGAGGAACTGACCTGAAAAATAGGATCATGGCCAAGCTTGAAACCTGGATCCCCCGTAGCCGGTTACCAAGATTACGTGAAGTACCCTCAGAAGGTCTGCTAGATGATGTTAATGCAGCACTACGGGCAATACCTACAACCACGATTACCGACACTAACAAGCTGATCTACAATACGGCAGCAGTGATCAGTGAGATGCTTGGCTACAAGTTGAACAGCGACAAGGGGCAGTACCCTCCATGGAGAAGGAGGCTAGAGGGCAAGATCAAAGTAGCACGGAGGGAGGTTAGCCAACTAACGGAGTTGCAGAAAGGTAAGACAAATAAGGTGCCTAAGAAATACAGCAAGCTGTCCATACCTGAGGCCTTGGAAACTGCCAAGCAAAGACTCACAGCCTTGGCCAGCCGCTTGAGGAGGTACACCAGAGAGATAGAAGGCAGGAGAATAAACCAGCTGTTCTCCACAGAACCAGCAAAGGTGTACTCTCAGTGGCAAGGGAACAATAAGAGAACAGCACCACCAAGGCTGGAGACGGAGCAATACTGGAAGAGCATATGGGAGAAGGATGCAACCCATAACGGCAATGCTCAGTGGCTAGAGGATCTGAGGGCAGACCACAGCGACCTCCCTGAACAGGGTCCAGTAACCATCACAGTGGCAGATATCCAAGAAAGAGTCTCCAGTATGAAGAGTTGGACAGCACCAGGGCCCGACATGGTTCACGCCTACTGGCTGAAGAAGCTGACTGCACTCCACGAGCGTCTGGCAGCACAAATGAACCAGCTGCTAGTTAATGGCTAACTGAAGGCCGGACGGTCCTGAGCCCCAAGGACCCCAAGAAGGGACCGGTCCCCTCCAACTACCGACCAATAACCTGCCTCAGTACTACATGGAAGCTCCTGTCAGGCATCATATCGGCTAAGATGAACAGGCACATGGGTCAATACATGAGCGGGACACAGAAAGGAATTGGCAAGAATACCAGAGGCGCAAAACACCAGCTACTGGTAGACAGAACAATCAGCCGAGACTGCAAGACCAGACTGACCAACCTGTGCACTGCCTGGATTGATTACAAGAAGGCCTATGACTCAATGCCCCACAGCTGGATACTGGAATGCCTAGAATTGTACAAGATCAATGGGACCCTAAGAGCCTTCATCAGGAACTCAATGGGGATGTGGCATACAACACTAGAGGCCAACTCCAAGCCCATAGCACAAGTCACCATCAAGTGCGGGATCTACCAAGGAGATGCTCTGTCCCCACTGCTGTTCTGCATAGGCCTGAACCCCCTCAGTGAGATCATTAACAAGACTGGCTACGGATACCGACTACGGAACGGAGCAGTTGTCAGCCACCTCCTGTACATGGATGACATCAAGCTGTATGCCAAGAGTGAACGAGACATCGATTCACTGATCCACACTACCAGGCTATACAGCAATGACATTGGAATGTCGTTCGGACTGGAGAAGTGTAGCCGGATGGTAACAAAGAGAGGGAAGGTAGTCAGAACTGAGGGGATTGAACTACCAGAAGGCAACATTGCAGACATAGAGGACAGTTACAAGTACTTGGGGATCCCGCAGGCGAATGGGAACCATGAAGAGGCCGCTAGAAAAGCTGCAACCACCAAGTACCTGCAGAGGGTCAGGCAAGTCCTGAGGAGTCAGCTGAATGGTAAGAACAAGATCCGGGCCATCAACACGTACGCCCTACCCGTGATCAGGTACCCTGCTGGGGTAATAGGCTGGCCAAAGGAGGAGATAGAAGCCACTGACATAAAGACAAGAAAGCTCCTTACCATGCATGGAGGGTTTCACCCCAAGTCCAGCACCCTGAGGCTGTACGCTAAGCGGAAGGAAGGGGGCCGGGGACTGGTGAGTGTCAGCACCACAGTCCAGGATGAGACAAGGTACATCCAAGAATACATTGGGAAGATGGCCCCAACTGACCGAGTGCTCAGTGAATACCTCAGGCAGCAGAAACCCAAGAAAGAGGAGGGAGACGAGGAACCATCATGGAAGGACAGGCCCCTGCACGGTATGTACCACCGGCAGATAGAGGAGGTGGCTGATATCCAGAAATCCTACCAGTGGCTGGACAAAGCTGGACTGAAAGACAGCACAGAGGCACTAATCATGGCAGCACAAGAACAAGCTCTGAGCACAAGATCCATAGAGGCTGGGGTCTATCACACCAGGCAAGACCCCAGGTGCAGGCTGTGTAAAGATGCCCCAGAGACAATCCAGCACATAACAGCAGGGTGCAAGATGCTAGCAGGCAAGGCATACATGGAACGCCATAACCAAGTGGCCGGCATAGTGTACAGGAACATCTGTGCCGAGTATAACCTGGAAGTCCCGAGGTCAAAATGGGAGATGCCCCCAAGGGTGGTGGAGAATGACCGAGCTAAGATCCTGTGGGACTTCCAGATACAGACGGACAAAATGGTGGTGGCTAACCAACCGGACATAGTGGTGGTAGACAAACAGAAGAAGACGGCCGTAGTGATCGATGTAGCGGTTCCGAATGACAGCAATATCAGGAAGAAGGAACACGAGAAGCTGGAGAAATACCAAGGGCTCAGAGAAGAGCTCGAGAGGATGTGGAGGGTGAAGGTAACGGTGGTCCCCGTGGTAATCGGAGCACTAGGTGCGGTGACTCCCAAGCTAGGCGAGTGGCTCCAGCAGATCCCGGGAATAACATCGGAGATCTCTGTCCAGAAGAGCGCAGTCCTGGGAACAGCTAAGATACTGCGCAGGACCCTCAAGCTCCCAGGCCTCTGGTAGAGGACCCGAGCTTGAAGGATAAACCGCCCGCAGGGGCGTGCTGGGTGTTTTTATGTATATATATATATATATATATATATATATATATATATATATATATATATATATATATATATATATGTGTGTGTGTGTGTGTGTGTGTGTGTGTGTGTGTGTGTGTATTTTCTTTTGTTTGCCATGTGAAGAAACGTGTTTCTTTACTGTGCATATGACACTATGAGAGCAACTTCAAGAGTATTTGTGCCACAGTGGCTCCTAATCTGTGTTTCTTCATTTAACAGGTATCAGAGAAACCTTCTCTTTCACCGCTTCTGGTCCGTGGACGACAAGCAGCTTCAGACAGAATTCAGCGCCCTGCGCTCAATCGTCGTGGCAAACTACGAGGAGACCGTGAAAATGCCCATCAATGAGCCTGCGATGGGGAAGAGAAAGTCTCAAATCCAGGCATGTTGCTTACAGTTTATCTACTTTAATTAAACATCTGGGTTACCAGATTAAAACCAGAGTTGAAGTATTCAAATGAACAAACATTAACCATGTGGTATGTGGACTAATAAGAACATTATTGACTTACAGGAATATGTGGAGTACTATGGAGGTCCAGGAGTGCAGCATATCGCCATGAACACTTCAGATATCATTACTACAGTATGGCAACTAAAACACCCTGCTTACCTCTGCAACAGGCTGAGTTATAACAGCAGCTTAAATGTAATGTTAATTACCTTGTTTGCAGATCCGTAACCTGAAGGAGCGCGGGATGGAGTTCATGTCTGTGCCTGAGACCTACTACGACCAGCTGAGAGAGAAGCTGAAACACTCAAAGGTCAAAATCTCAGAGGACCTTGATGTCCTGCAGGTCAGAGCTAAAACCCTAAATTAACAAAGCTGAAAGAGTGATGATTTGTGATCCTTACGTAGCCAAACACAGTGGCCTTTTTTAAATCGTAGAACATGTTGACTCAGTTCACTCTAATCATATTTTTTTAAAGACTAAAGGTGCATAAAACACATTTTGTCTTCATAATTAACCAAAAAAATCCCTTCAAATTGACAAAATATTGTTTTATGTCCTCACCGTTACCCAGGAACTAAAGATCTTGGTGGACTACGATGACAATGGCTACCTACTTCAAATCTTCACTAAGCCGGTCCAGGATCGCCCCACTGTGTTCTTGGAAGTCATTCAGAGACACAATCACCAGGTGAGGGCACCACTGGCTAAACAAGCAGTGGAAATGTACTCTACAGTATATTTAACATGTTATTAAACAAAAAAAACATGTTCTCATCCACAGGGCTTTGGTGCAGGAAACTTCAAGTCTCTTTTTGAGGCTATTGAAGCAGACCAGCACGCTAGAGGCAATCTGACTGTTCTGACAACAAATGGAGATTTAAACAAGATGTGAACTGGGTGATGCATTAATTTAGGGGTTCAGAAAACATGCTATATCCATCAACTTAGTATAAAACGAATGCTTTAATAAACATCCTTATGCCTGAAAATGTCTCATCTTCAGAGAAATACACAAAGCACGTATACTTATGGTTTTCCTTATTTTTTTATGTGTTGCATGTTTGTTTTTTGGTTTTGTTTTTTTTACATTTAATTGTTCATTTTATGTCTTTATCATTTTTCCTGATGCTTGCAAAAATGACATGAGTACAACATCCACTTTAAATCACAATGCAGTGCTTCCAGTTTGTATAAAACATCAACAGGAAAACCATTTTTATTAACACAAGCTTGACTCAAGCAAAACGTTATCCGAGCTCTCATAAATGAAAACATTTAACTATACACTTTGTTAACTTTTAGACGGCGAGGTCAACAGAAGTTGGAGATTTAGCATGAAGTCTAGAATGTGATTTTCCCCTCCTGTTTAAAAGAGACCACTCTTGGTTTTTGTTAGTTTTTCTCATAAACTGTGATAACTCTCTGTGAGTCCCAAGTGTTTGTTCCGGTCCTGATTTATATATTGTTTATGGCAGCTTAGTATTAAACCATTATTCACTGAGTACCACATGTCTGCAGTTCTTTCATGAGCTCTTCTACGGCTTCCAAAATGCTGAATAGTTGCTGAACAGTATTAAAAATTGCTTTTTGATACCTCTGGTTTAGGTTGCCACTTTTTCTCTTTACCTAATCAGGCCACTTAACAGGTGATTAGTTCAAGGAGCCTCTGCAGCCGTCTGCCCCACACAAACAAGGGATCTTTGTTTCCTCAATAGGAAACTTGTAGTCATATGTAATCTCTTCATTGATGTTTATAGGCTGGCGGGAGTATATGACTATCTTCTTCTGAGACTCCACTGTGATGATCTTTGCGTAGCAGTTAGGCTGTAAGACAAAAATAAATAAATAAACCCCACAAACCTTTTAATGGGAATACTTTATGTGGAATCACTTTCATCTCTAACCACAGCACCGCTGGTTTTTACTCACATTGCAGCTGTGGTTGATAAACCTGGCTAAGTTCCCACATTTGGTAGCATCAATGATGGTGTCCTGATCCACCCGAAACAAATAGCTGCTTCCAATGCCCTCCTCCTCGTATCTCTGCTCCCTCATGTCAGCAATGACCTGAGGAGAAAGAAAACAGATGTGGCTTTCCATCTATGCGAGGGTTGTTTATCACAGTTACTCTACACGCATGGATGGAAACCACCCAGCACGACCCGAGGCCCCCAGTGGACCGGTGGACTAATTTAGAGAAACAATCAGGGGAAAAGGGGTTTGTTTAAAAGTGCATGTTAGTTTGCATCAGAATTACCTGTCGGATGATTTGGCCCACATACTCAATCACCATCTCGTCTGCAGCAATAGGCTCCATGGCAAACAGGCCCCACTCGTGGATGTAACTCCTGCTGAAACGAATCCTCTTCCTTCGGAACTGACAGACGATATAGCACGGGTTTGGACTGTCGCTCAAATGAGACAGTGCTGTGCAAAAATCTCGAGTCACCCTCATTACTCTATATTTTGCTTTGTGAATTTGAAAGCTAATGAATAGTAAAGTCAATTTTTTATTTGGATACTGGCTGGTTTTTCAGTCACTTTCAGTACAATCCTTGTGCTTGACCATTTTCAGAGGATTTTTTTTATTTGTTTGGTTTAAATTGTATTTTAGGCACTTTGTTGCCATCGGTTCTACAGCCATCAGTAGAGTGCAAAAGAAGAAGCTGCACCTTATTTAAAGTTAAACTATTTAAAACTGATGAAAGAAGAAACAGGAAAAAATCCAACAAGAACCTGACACGGGACCTAAAAGATTCAGTTGATCCTGTTTTTCAGTGTGCTCATCTTTCCATATATGTTTGCATATGTTTCAATAAATCTCTGCACCTATTTCCCATATTCCCAGCAAAATATAAAGAAAGGAGAAGTGGCTCAAGACTTAACAAAGTTAAAAAACATACAATAAGTGTGAAATTATTTCTTTCTTTTTTTAGAGTGCAGAACTAATGTTCTGATTTCTTGTCTGCCCAAATAAAAACCTAACGGTAAACTCAGTTTTAGACTCCACTGTAGACTTCTTTCAAACTGGGCTTTTACAGTAGTCTGCTGATTGTCACTAACTTCCTGCTAACCTTGAGTTGGTTGAACTTGACCAGGTCACTGTCACAGTTGAAAGAGGACAGCAGCCGGCGCTGTTCACACCTGAAGTCAGACCCAGCTCGCAGTGAAGTGGGTTGCTGGGCTGGAATGCACGTTCCCTGATGAAAAATGTCTCAACATTAAATAGATAAATATTAAACTGGACACAGAAATCCTCACCTTCTGTCCTCCTTTAATACCTGAGCGCTTGTAGACGGAAGCTCCGCAGCCAGCCGCGTGTTGTGCAGATACCTCATTTTATCCTTCCTGCTGATTTTGTAAAAACCTTCACTTCGAGCAGAGCCTGTTCTGTGGTGCGGCTGCCAGGATCTGTGCTCCTCATTCTTCTCTGTAAGGACCTTAGTCAGTGAGCAGCAGTTAAGGATGTGAACAGCAGAGTAATATGCAAAGAGCAGCTTCATCAGAAAAAACAAAACAAAAAAACATTCTAAGTATGACTTAAAAACAACTTAACTGTTTCCCACAATATAAAGAATCATTTCAACATAAAACACTGTCTGTAAGGATATGAGGATGAGGCATCCAGAGGGTGTCACTGAGCCACCCACAGCCATTATCCTGCACCTGCAGCCTTTCATAGGTGCACTGCAGAAACCTTACATCTTCTTCATCCAAGCCGTCCTTCCAAATGCTATGAAGGATTTTCCTCTCTTCGTAGGGTGAACGCCACCTGTGAGGAAGCCGTTGAGAGAACAACGGACTGATTCTTTTAAGTGATCTCTCCCAGTGACGGGCCCGCCTTCTCTTCTTCAGCCTCCTCCATCGGTTTAGCCTCAGTAAGATTTTCTCTTTGTCCAACAGCTCAGGCATGTTCTCCAGTCCCTGTAGAGGCTTTGCTCTCACAACTGAACGGATCTGGACATCCCTTCCATCAACGCTGTCACATGAAGAGTCAGAGACGCTGAATGGCGAGGACACTGTGATGGGGGAAACTCTGAAAATATTATTACATGACAGAGGCACTGACGTTGCCGCCACCTTGGATTTCCTTTTGTGGACTATTGATCTTCTGGGCAGGATAATGTCTCTTCCTGGAGTCTTTGGGGCTGTGATGTATGGACTGCTGGGCAAGAGTGGGATAAGTGGTGGGCTGCTAAGGGGCGGGCTCACTGTGCTAAATTCTAAATCTGCGGTCCCTCTTCCAGGTGTTGCAGGAGCTCTGCCTGAGCTACAATGAGTCCACATACCTCTTTCATCTCTGCCAGGAGTCTTAGGCATCTCCTGGCATAATGGGTATGATGCCATGAGGAGATCAGAGGGAGGCTGAGCGAGTCCATCGCTTGCTGGGGAGAGGACTTCCTCTGAATTCTCACTTTCCAGTCCTGCCACTATTCCCTTGCCTGGTGTTGGTGGTCGTTCCTCCTCCTCTGCAGCAGGAGATGATGGTCTGCTTTTTAAAAGGATGTCAGGGTCACTGTCCACCAAACGGCCAGTAGGAGTGGGAGGCCTCAGGCTTTTTATGTTCTCTGGAGACTCCACTGTCCAATCAGGGCTTTCCATCTCCATATCAAGGCATGGCTCCACTGCTATACAGATTAACAAGGAATTTTCATACATAATTATTTGAAAACCTGATACACAACTTACTCTTGTGTAGTTCCGTTAATTTGTAGCACACTGGAAATTCAGGGAGTATTACAAGATATTTTTACATGAGTGACAATTAAACCACTTTTGATTAACCTGATGACACTAACTTAACAGATCTATTGCTTTACAAGGACATGTAACCTGATAGTCCTAGAGGTGATGGGGGCAGCAGGTCCTGGGGGTCGCTGGTATGGAGCTCCATCATAGCATCGAAGTCGCAGTTGTCTTCGTGGCACGATGTGTACTGGTCCTCCTCCGTTTCCTGCCTTGGGAACAGTTCTGACCAGCCCTGCTGGTCCAGATCCAGCTGAGCACCAGGGGTCAGTGGGGCTGAGGGGGTAAGAGGGGGCTCGTGCTCCACTGAGTCCTCATCTGATGATATAACTATACACTCTTCACTCCCGGCATCCTCGCTGTCCTCCTCGGCGTCTTCACCTTCAGTGGTAAGGTCAGACAACGTGTCCTCAAAGCCCACCGAGGAGAGCGAATCTGAAGTTTCGCAGTCCGACGTGTGCTCGCTATCCTCTGAAAAAACCTCTACATTTGAAAAAGAAGCCACACTGTTCAATGTTAAGATATGTGATTTTTAATGAGTGTTCAGTGTTGTATGATATTTTAACATACCGCTGTCTAAGCACTGCTCTCCGTCACATCGATCCTCCATCGGACTATTTTCTTCCGCAGTATGATTACTGCCATCATCATCTTCTTCGTCATCACCATGAGCATCTCTGTCAGACTAATCAGAGCACCAGTTATGTAATGCTGTCTCCAGAAGTTTAAACTTTTTAGTTAAAATTTTAATTTTAAGACTAACAACTGAAAAAGTAAAGGCACCAGACTAAAATATTGACCTCACGGCATTTTTCTCAATTTCTTATTTGCTATTTCTTTTTTCTTTTCTGTCTCTTCATTTACCAGGATGTGCGGCTCATCCTCATCCAGCACAAAAGCCTTCACTTTGTCTGGTATCGCTTCTTCATCTTGAAGTATCTTATCTTCTTCCCCAGCATCACCATCATCATCATCATCATCACTGTCCAGATCCAGTGGTCTTGCGTGTCTGCGTTTGCCTCTCTCAGACGCCGCTCTCACTATGTCGTCCCCTTTCTTCACCTCTAATGCAACAAGTTAGAATCAGTTAAAGCGACAGTCTGGCACAGAAAGTTAATACACACTGAAATTTGAATTAATCGCACTGACCAGAATGATTGAGAGCAGAACCGGAGTCATTTCCTGTCTCGTCTGATCTTTTCCTTTTTACCTGCGTGGAAATTTCTTTATTTAGGCATCACTTGGCAGTCAAAACCAGCTGTGTTTCAAAAATATCCCCAGAACAGATTACCTTGAAGGATGGCAGTGGTGGTTTTCTGCTCTGCCCACCAATGTTACTGAGGGGATTTAGGAATTTGTTCCTGTCTTCCACTCTTGCCGCTCCACATTTCAGAGGAGAGTCTTGTATCTTAAATGAATCAACTGAGTTATAAGACCCACTGGCTCCAAACAACTACTCCCATTAAAAGACATGCAAAATGTTTTGTTAATGTGCCCACTATAAGAGACAATAAAGTATGTGAAAAAGGTTTTACCTTTGCCTTCTTCTCCTGACACTCCCACCAGTCTTCAAATGCCTTGAAAGCGACCCCTTCAATCATTCTACGTGTAATGTCCTTCTTTATGATTGACTTCAGTTCATCCATGAGGATATCTAAAACTTTTTCTGTCGTGATCTTGTGGGGATTTGCCTGCACAGGTGGGTAGAGTGGTGGTGGCACAAAGGGGTTAAACCTTGGAAAAGGAGGTGCAGGCCAGAGAGGAGGAGGAGGAGGGAATGGCAACGGTGGACCGCCATGCCTTGGAGGATTCCCCTTATCCAAAGGACACCCCGGCTGTATGGGTAAAGGGAACATGTGCACAGGAAGTGGAACAGAGGGTGGCGCTATCAAAGGTGGAGGGGGTCTCAGGAAAATTGGTGGAGGAGGAATTGGAGTACGAGGTGGAAGGGGGGGAGGAGGAATGGGGATGGCAGCTTTGTGGCCCAGAGGTGGCATCCATCCTGGAGGAGGGATCGGGATGGTGCCATCTGGCAGGCGAGGTGGAACAGGTGGAAGAGAGGGGGGAAATCGAGGAATGGGGAAAAGGAAAGGGGGTGCTGAGGGTTGGGGGAATCCAGCTGTAACAGTTGGGAGAGCTTTCAGGGTAAGTTGCTGAGTGGTGGAACTGGAAGAACAACCGGATGGAGGATCGGGCAGAGAGAGGTCTTCTGCGGGTGTCACAGCTTCAAACTGTCTGTTATTTGAGGACTTCTTCTCCTGATGTGCTGCACAGTGTTCCTGAATAAGACAGAAACAATAATAATTTGAGTGGCTGATTAATATCACACCATTAACATTTTTACATAGTAACAATAGGGTAAATTCTACCTTTATTATCACTGCAATATATCCAGATAGATTACCTTTGGGCCTGACGATGGCTGGACCCTCTCTGCATCTTCTTCATTGTTTATGTGTGTTAAGTTTTCTGAATAAGCAACATCAGACGGACAGGGAGACTGGGAACTTCTTGTAAGAAATGAAACAGCTCGAGTAGTTTCGTCCTCCTCATTTTCATCCACAGAATCATTGTGGGAGTACTGGTGGCCACTTGTGGGGGATTCACAAGACAGTGGGGTACAAAACTGTGAGTCATCCGAGGAAGAGACCTTAAGAGGTGAGCCAGGTGAAGCCGGGCTCTCTTGAGAGGATGGATCGGTCTCAGAGGTCTTTCCATGAAAGCATAAGGGGTCAGTGATCTGGCTGTTTATCAGCAAACTTTCAATTCGGGAGTCTAGACTTGAAACAGCTGCCTCTGGCTGGTGGTTATCAAATGGAGAAGCTGTTCTAGTTTGCAGGTCAGCTGAGAGATCAACAGTCAGGATGTCGCGAGAGTTGCCATTCAGAGGTGAAGATGCATAACTTGTGTTAACCACATCTTCAGTCTCCTGAAAAGGGGAGGTGAGACTAAAGGGAGCCTCGTCACTATTGTTAGAAGAGGTTTGTGCACTGGGACTCCACAATGCAAGCTGCTGGCTGCTAGTTTGTGTTTTGGTTAAGAGGGGATGTGGTGGCTGTGGCTGGAACTGCTTCAGAATGATGCTAACATTTGAGACGTGGCTAAGTCCCCTGTGCTGTCGTCTACGATGGCAAAGCTCTTGTCTTAAAGGTTTGTGAACACTATAGGCAGAGGGTTCCCCTTGGAGGACGGGAGTCGCCTGAAGACTGGAATAGCAAGAGTCGTGGGAGGAGAGAGGAGTCGCAGGCAAGCAGGGAGTCCGGGGGGTTCCCTGAGAACGTGGTGTAAGCCCAAAGCTGCAAGGTGTGTCTTGACAAATACTGGAGTAGGCTGTGTCCAGAGAGAGGGGCGTAGCAATGCTGGTGGGGCTGCAGACATTTCCCAGCTGCTGTGTGGCCGAGCTTCCCTGCAAGATGTTGATAATGAAGTAAAAAAAGGGGAAAACAATTAACAAATACATTCATATTTAACAGCTGTAATACAAATATTAAAGATAAAATCTTTTCATGGGTCAAATCATTATGAGCAGCTTTTAAGAAATTTAAATGTTCACCAGCAAACTGTCAACTAAGCCCTGAAGAGCCCGTTCGCTGCTGCCCACCGGCAACGTCCAAGGCGTATACAGCCCACTTAACAAGAGCTGGAGATATCGAGCTCTATTTTCCCCTGAGGAGGAGCACATTCTAGTTAATCAGCATATTCAACACTTACATTTACACCTCAGCACACACACAGAGAAAAAGTAAAGTTTACCCTTTGGATCAAGTTCCACATGAATAATATTTCCCATCACTGATGTCTCATGCAGGTGCTGGACAGCGTCTCTTGCAGCCCTTACTGTATCAAATGTGACCTTTGCGATACCTAAATGCTTCTTGTTTGGGGGATTGTAAAATATCTCCACTTCTTCCATGTTCCCATATTTTTTGCACATATCAGTCAAGAAAGTCTCATTCACGTTGTCGTTGAGCTTAGAAAATGTCACTTCTTTTGGAGGAACGGGAGCCACGTACCACTCATCAATCTGGAGACACACGGGAAAACAAGAAATGGGCTATTAGTTGTTTTTAAAGCACGATTACTTAAAATAGGATGTCTGTATTATTACAGTCGTTTTAACAGTTACCTTAAATTTGGGAACCACGAAGTCAGTCTTGATACACCTGCTCCACAGGCGGCAGATGCGCGGATCCCTGACTGTGATCACAGGAAGTAGACCTAGGTCCTCAACCTGGCAGAGAAGACCCTCGTTATCATTATTATTATAATAGATATAATACATGTGCTGACATCACCTATGTGGAGAGGCGGACAGGTGCTCACCGGCAGGTTAAAGTATTGTCCATCATAACGGTACACTTTGTACAGCCCGTTCGTCAGCGCAGGATCTATAACCAGCTTGAAACTTCTCCAGTGTAGAGGCTGTCTCTCGCTCTCAGTACTTTGTTTTTCGCTTTCCATTACATTCGTCAAAACCTTAAAAAAAAACCCCAAACAACAACAGTTACTTCCAGTTTGCTCGTTTTGTGCCACACTGTCAGCTAGCTACATTGCTGCTCCGCGAGAGGTTAACACACCCCAACAGGTGATGGAGAGCATCACCTGTAACCTTATCCTCGGGAAAAAAGATAACAGGTGGTGGTAGGAAACACAGAAATACTCAAAGGTTAGTCTCACAAAAGATTTGTTTCTTTAAATCTTGCTTACCTGTGCCAAAGTTGTATCCTTTGAAGGAGCAACATTGTGGAAAAACAGCTGGGATTTATTTTTCTGTGTTTTCACGGATCGTCGCTAAGGTTGGATAATGATCCATCCGCCAGTCGACGGAGAGGAAAAAATAGATCCTGAACAAGGCGGAAGAACACCTAAGGTGGGTTAACAGGTGAGGTGTATATATAGGCACCTTTGGGACCTTTATTAGACATTAATAATCCAAAGACTGGTCGAATATTTGTGTTAAGCTTGTGACTGAGTAAAATACAATTTACATACTAAACATAGGTTATGGCCACATGCTGGTAGCCTGCAATAAAATAAAAGGCAGCTGCTATGTTTGATATTATACAGTACATGGATCAGTACGGTAAAAATGAAAAAAATTAAACAAAGGATACACCTTTTTATTTAAAATGAAGTGACATGTGCAGGTATTAATATAAAAACATGTATTTCCTGGTCATTGTCTCTGGATAATGTCTACATTATATGCAGTGCAGGATCAGCCTTTGTTTTTTGTTTGCTTTTTTGTTTTACAGAGTCAGGTAAGATAGCCTACTGCACCGTTGATTACATAATTGCAGCATTTTCATTACTTTCATCTCAAAGTTGGAATAAATACTAAATAATAACAGCCAACAAAATAATAAAATAATAATATTGATACTCTTATGGGATTAAGGTGTTATCCTTAACTTACACATCACCTTCTAAACCAAGCATTTATAAGGTATTTATAAGTGATGTCTTTATGGTTTGCCATTTTTATTTGTGCCGTCTTGTGTTGTGGCACTTCTTAAATGGGGTGACCAAAATACATGTCAGTTGCAAAGTACACCTGCACAAATCCAAGATAAAGGTCAGATTGAAAAGCACATTACCTTAACAGCGGCTACTATTACTGTTGCTAGTTAATATTATTAGTTTGTAACTATAGTATCAGGTAACCCATTTTTATGATTCACAGGTCACTTGTGGGAATAAAACTCTTGAGTGGGAAAATGGAGAGAGGAAGAACCAAGCCTGCGCTGCACTTAGAGAGCTCTGCCAACTATGAAACCATGCACAACTTCAGCAGAAAAGCAACAAAGTGCTAATGGTCTCAAAGAATGCAGACAAAAGTCAGCAAGACAGGTGGGGGGGGATTTCTCTGTCTTGGCTTCAGCACTGTAAGCTCCACTCGTCCTCCATTTTTGGACATTTCCTGTGTGGTTTCCCATTAGATTTTGTAATTTTGACAGATTACAATGTTTCCTCATGTATTCCTGTTTTATACATCCACATGGCTACACAGACAACACTGAACACACAATTAAAAAAATAATGAGAACAAATCTTTTTTTTTATTTTGCAAACTGGCAAAAAAAAACCCAAAACCAACATCCTGATAATTCTCAACACTTCATGAAGCTTCAAGCTTTTTCATGAGCTGTTAACGGCACGCATAAGCAAAAGTTACTATGTTCACTTCAAAGTTGTACACTGACAAAAGCAGTTTACACACACACACACACATATATATATAATGCGGAAAAATTAACCACAGTGACCACCTTCACCTGCATTGCTGTGTTTTTAAAGAAGGCACAAGTGGTAATTCCCATCTTACATGTTTCACGGAGGGAGTGTGCACCATTTACCGAAATAAAACAGACTTCACTTAACTCCCGATAAAACAACAACAACAAAAACAGCAAATTCAACTTAAGCAAAGAAAAACATCAACACCATTTTACTGAACTGTCTGTGAACTATTCCCAACAGTCTTTGGTTTCTGCTACGTGTCACACAGATTTTATCACCCAGTCAGGACAATTTGAATGCAAATGTGGTCTACAGTTACTGCAGTCCCATGACTCAGTATAAACCATGTCCACAGATTGCAAGTTAACAATAAAACAGTGTTACATTGATAGAAACACAGCATTACAAGCACCAGTAAATTTAAAAAAAACCAAAAACATAATTTTTCCCAAAGAGGGAAAAAAAAGTTTCCTCCAATATTTTAAATCATGTTGTGAAAGAAGATATTACGTGTACAATGTCCTGAAATTACATTTCTGTTGTGACACTATTCTACATATCAATATTACAGTAAAAACTACAAAGAAAGTGACCAAACCCGTGTAAAACAATAAAGCAGTACAGTACATAGCGCACTTAAATACATCTATGACCCAAACAGGGTGAACATGCTCAATGCTAAAAGCTAACACAAGAACAAACACTCAATATTTTCATGCAACGTAACATTGTAATAACACATTCAAAAACACTTTTTTGAAACCAGTGGCCACCTGTGGATTTTACAGTATATTGCAAGAGTCATTTAACATGAAGAAAATATCCATGTTACAAAGGGATAACACATTTATTTCTACTCAAATATCCATACCGCAGTAACACACTCCTGAACGCAGACTGGTTAAAAGCACACACTGACACATGTTCTTTTCCATCAGATTGCACACAAATACTGTTGGTTTATATAGTACTCTTCTTTATCAAAGACTTACAGAGCTCCCAAGGATTATGAAAACAGCAACTTTTAAATTAAAAAGTAAGAAAAGTTTGACTCAAAAGTATATGTAAGAGTGGCAAACTAAAAAAGCCACTAAGGTTTGGCTTGGAGATATTTCTACAGAAAGCCTAATTTGGTAAACATGATAGTGGCATAAGGTCAGTCAGTCAAGAACCAGAAAACCTGTAGGTAAATGCAACAGTAGGCTGGAGTTTTACAGTATACGCAGAGAGCAAAAAGAACCCGAGTGTGCTGCTCAGATCAATTTAGTACAATACAAACAGGAAACTGATGAAATTTTAGAACTGGGTAACAACAGAGTTCCCAGATTTCTTTTCAGTAAAAATTGAAACAAATTCCTGAACATGTTGAGTCATATTACAAACTTCCTCGTTTTTAGCCCATCTTACTCCAATCAACAGTTTTCTGCTGCTGTTATAACTTAAGAGAACTTAGTTTCTATATTTTTCTCACATGAACTCAGTATTTGATGTAAAAAGCTAAACACGTTAGGGGATCATTCCAACGCATTGAAATGCTCATGTGAAGATCTTTAGAAAGTCCTATTCTATTAGTGTTAATCTATGGTAGCCTAAAAGGTCGTCCTTTAAGGCTACCATAGACTAACTTATGTTGATACTGATGATGATGTTTTCAGCTGAGAGCCAAGCATTTACAAAGAAACTACAAAGAGTAAAATTACTGGATAATTTAGTCAGCATGCAGTATCAAAGAAATGTACAGTAGAAGAAGTTTTCTAAAAACAAGCATCTGGATAAAGTAAAAATAGAGGTTCTACTCTGGTTTTGCTGAAAGTCCCTGCTGTTGTCTGCGTGTACTCAGGGAAAATGGACAGCGGCCTTCAGGTCGTCGTTCTCAGCCCTGTGCTCCAGCTGGTTCTGGAGCCGAATGACCTGCTCCAGCTCTCTGATCTGTCTGTCTGTTTTATGACTGACGAGCGTGCGGTAAAAGTGGACAGCGAACATGATAAAAACAAGTCCAAATGGCACCATGATGCAGGTGGAAGCTATGGCCGCAGCCACGCCAGGACTTATGGTGTCATTTTTCTCATCTGCGTTGCTTTTGAGGGGTAAGAACTTCACCCAGCACAAGAGCACCACCTCCGTCAGGAAGAGGAGGGTACCGATAACTGTGGAGAAAGCCCAGGCCAGTTCTATGTGGCGGTGCATGCGCTCATGGGGAGATTCGTTGACAGAGTTGAGGTTGTGAACATTGCTGACAGCCTCCAGGTTGGGCAGGATGCAGGTGCTGATCATGAGGGCAAAGAGGTGCACTGCAACCAGAACGGTGGTACAGGCGCTGAAGGCTATCAGCAGCCCTGGAGGGTACTCGTAATCCCGCTCCAGCTGTACCTCCACCATGGCAACCTGAGAATATCAAAAAGGAAACAGCTCCGTTAGGTGAAAAAGAGATAGTAGCTGACTACTAAGAGGAATCAGAATTCTTGACCTGAGAGAAAAATGTTTGTAACAAATTAGGAAGTGCTGGAATTAAACCAGAGTGTCACAGTTTGCACAAATAACCGGAAACAAGGTGAATACCCCACTAAAAGTCTATTCTGTCAAACCTAATATTGAGACAGAGAGATAGACAGAGAGCTGTGTATGCAATCCTTTATGCTGCATAGCTTAAACTTACTCGACATCAGTAGCACATTTGCTACGGCTGTTATATATACAACCACTATAAATATAGTACTGCTTTTCACAAAAGAATCCCAGGCCACCCAAGAGTATCTTGTGTGTACAGGTATATTTTATAAACAGAACTGTTTACAAGTGTTCTGGTATTTTTGAATACCTGTGGAGCTTCTTACTGCAGATGCATCCCTGGCCAAGAGTCACTGTACATCATAATTTTTGCATCAGGAAGGGGGAAGGAAGCTCCTATGTGTTAGGCTTTTAGTTTTACAAAAAATATTTGTTGATTCATTGTAACTGCATGTCGTTAAATTAAAAACAAACATTTGGTGGCACTATAGGCTAATATTTTCAAAACTTTTCATGTGTTATTTTTTTCTTGTTTCTTATGTATTTTAACGCTCCTCCGCGGACTACTTGTTAAAGCGGAAGATAAACCTGGACTTTTAGGGGTGGCGCAGGCGAGCCCCCACTAAATTTCCACGAAGTTTTGCTCTCAGTCCACAGGTATTACAGTCCCGCAATGTGGGACGTGCAATGGAAGCCAAATATGACTTTAACAAGCCTACACTAGTAACCCGTAGACTTCCAGTAAACAAAACGGTCATTTATGCTAAGTATCAGTGCACCGTAGCTGTCATTAGGCCTGTAACACGGTCACGGTCCTTCAAAACTAAATAAATAAATTGTGCCTCACGTAAACTATCTGCAGCGTCAAATTAAAATGTAACTTACCATTGCGAAGCCCGACAAGAGAGCCGAAGTGCGACTGGTTGCTTTCAGTTTGGCTCGGCTCAAGTAGAGTTTTCTCCAGGACAGAGCCTGCATTGAGTGCTCGTTCAGACTCATTGCGAAGTAATTTTTGTTATGAATATATCGTTACAAACTGGTATGAGCTACAGGACGGTGCTCGATGACACGTGAAATTCGCGCGCGGGGAAGGCTGTTCCAGGGGGATCCAACATCTAACTACAGCAACAAAAAAAAAATAAAGATAGGAAACTTTACCAAAAAGAAAAAAGTTTTCCCTCAACAGCTGACCGACTGTCAGAGTCTATCAGGAAACAAGATACCCACAATCCAACGCACCGCAGAGGCGCTGCCGGCTGCTGCAGATCGCCGCCCTGTGTTTAGCGCCGTGCGATTCTGCAAACTGTGATATCGATCAAATACCAAGTAAACACGGGGACAATATTGGCGAAACAGATATGATAATTTTACTCTATAAAGAAAGCGTACGTAGGGGAGAGCAGTGTCTCATGACTCATGAGACGAATCATCCAGTTCTGAACGTACTGGGCTAAAATCACTGTGGTTAAGGCAACAAAACACACCTTTCAGCTTTTCATGTATTTTGAAACTAGTTTTTTTTTCCTCGGAGATTGTAAAGAAGAGGACTCCCTTATTTATATTATAATTTGTATTGCATTTTAGGACCTTTTACTTTATTAAAAACACCTTATCTAGCACTTTATTTAGCATTGCACTTTAAATATAGATTTTGCACATGAAGAACATTTGCACACAGGAAGTTTAATTATTTATTGAATATTTATTGTGTATTTTAAAATCAGTTGATCGCCTTTGTTCCAGGTCCTGCACAGCTGCTCCTCATCAAGAAATGTGGTGGTTGTCTGTGAGGAGAAAGAAATTGTGATTGAGAGAAAATAAGGTTTAACAGTAAGGAAAACTAACGTGAATGTGAAAATTAAGCAGTAAACGTGGTGCAAAGAAGGGATGTGATTACTCACCTTTCTTTCCTGTGTCCTCTTCAGGGTGTTTGGGCAAATGTTGTCCCGGAGGTCCAGACACTATTTAAAGGGTCCGGGAGAGGCCATGGGTTAAGGGAGTGTGGGGAATCTTTTGTGCTTGGGTTTTTTCTTTTTTGGTGTTTTAAATAAGATATAATGTATGTATTAATATGTATTAATGTGAAAATGTAAATGTATTTATATATTTATTTATTGAAATTGATGTATTGTATAATGTGGTAAAAGGTTGGGATTTGAGAACTCACCTGTTAGTGGAATAATGGTTTAGCCTGTGACAGCTGAAAGTATTTAAGGCTGCTAGCTGTCATTGGATGCAGTTTTGTGAGGTGAGCTATACTATGAATAAATTCTTTGTTCCACTATACTTGTCTTGGTGTGCCTCATTGTTACAAGTGGTGTCAGAAGTGTGTCGTTCACGCTACAGTGAGAAAATAATGACAAGAGGTGGAAGAAAGCTGGAGATCTGGATATGTGAGCGTGACCCAAAGACGGCAAAGGAAGCAGCTAGCCTCATTGAGGTTTTCACTTCCACCAGAAAGGGAAGCAAGAGCACCTACTTGAGCTGGGAGACCCACTATGCTAAACCAAGTAAGCCCAGTGGGGGTGAAGAGGACTCTGGTCAAGTTCAGGCTAGAAATCCTTCTAGTTCCTAGCAGCTCCCTTCCCAAAGACCTCACAATGTTAAGAAATCTTTTAAGTCTTCAGTTCAGGATATTAAATGTTATCACTGTCATAACTTTGGCCATTCGAACCATTTCTCACTCACCATCGATAACTCCACAGTTTTCCCTTCTCCTCAGGTTAAGAGCCTTGGTGTCATCCTAGACAGTTCACTTTCCTATAAATCTCACATCAGTAATCTCACCCGTTCTGCCTACTTCCATCTACGCAACATTAACAGATTACTTCCTTCTCTTTCCACCCAGTCTACGTCCATTCTTGTCCTCAGTGTTGTTGCCTCCCAAATTGACTACTGCAATTCTCTTCTGCATGGTCTCCCCCAAAAATCCCTCCATAAGCTTCAACTGGTTCAGAACTCTGCTGCTTGCATTATCACCAGAACCCCCTCCTACCAGTACATCACCCCCTGTTCTTCAGGAACTTCACTGGCTCCCTGTGAAATTCCAGATAATATTCAAACTTCTTCTGCTCACCTTCAAGGCCATTCATAACCTCGCTCCTCCTTACCTTTCTAACCTGTTAAGCACTACCTGTTCTGCCCGTTCACTTCGATCTTCTTCTTCTATCCATCTTGCTGTACCTTCCTTCCGCCTCACCACCATGGGAAGCAGAGCTTTCAGCTGCTCTGCTCCCAGGCTGTGGAACGCTCTACCCCCAGAAATAAGAAACAATGGTTCTCTCCATCTGTTCAAATCTGCATATTCACTGTGAATCCACTGTTTGTTAATTTTATCTTGTGCTTTTGTTTTATTGTTCTTATTTTGTCATTGTTCTATTATGTGTTTTATCCTATTGTAAAGTGTCCTTGGGTGACTTGAAAGGCGCTCATAAATAAAATTTATTATTATTATTATTATTATTATTATTATTATTATACACAACATTTTGCCATGCCCTTAAATCAAAACCATCTCTTTTGTGTGCAGTTCCAAGACCAGCCACAGAGCCAGTAGGAAAGAAAGCTTATATTGTCCCTGTTTTAATTTATGGGCGTAAAGAAGAAGCTTTGCTTTGAAACTCTTGTACATTCTAGTTTGAATTCAGGGGAAAATCTAAGTGATGAATCTAGAGGCTCACTTCCTCTAGATATGAGAGCAGAACCATTGAAACCCTGTCATGTAGGCACAAGACCATAAAGTGCAAAGAAAATGATCTAAGAGCTACCCCCCCCCCCCCCCCCTTTTTTTCTTTCTTTCTTTCTTTCTTTCTTTCTTTTTTTTTGAGGAGTCTCTGAAAACAGAGAGCAGAAAAGGGAAAAGGTCAAAGGCTCAGGGGAAAACGGTACACCATGGTTTCCCAAGCCAAATAACCAGCTTGAGTTTGACATTCCCTCAGATTTAGGTGCACTCCAAAGAAGCGACCCTACTCTAAAACCCTGGTTTGAGAAGGTAACAGAGGTAGAGGGAGCTAGTCAAGGTCAGGTAAGATCTTGTAGACATTGTTTACTTAATTAAAGGAAGCATCTTGTACCAGGAAAAAGAGGAAGTGTGAGGCGGTAGCACTCCCACAACAGTTCAGAAACAAAGTTACGGATTTAGGCCATTCAATTCCATGGGCAGGTCATATGGCTTTTCTCAAAACACTGAATAGGATCAGCAGCAGTTTTGTGTGGCCAGGGATGTATGTCCAGGTTTCCAGTCCTTCTCAGTTCCGATGACAAAAAAGGAAGGTGAGAGGTTTTCTGGGTCTGGTAGGCTGGTGCAGAAAATTCATATTTTATTTTGCAGAGCGATCCACTGCACTGAATGACCTCACAAAGGGTTCAGCCCCCGACAAAGTGTGTTGGACAGAATGTGAGCATGCATTCAGAGAGCTCAAGGAAGCAGTATGCACACATTCAGTTCTATACAGCCCAGACTTCAGCAAGCCATTCATCTTGTAAACAGATGCTTCAGAAGTAGGCCTTGGAGCTGTGCTTCAGCAAGATGGTGAAAGAAGGCCTGTGGTGTTTCTGAGTCGGAAACTACCTGACAGGGAGACGAGGTATTCGACAGTGGGGAAAGTGTTTGGCCATGAAAATGGGCTATTGAGATCTTGAGGTATTATCTTCTGGGACATCACTTCACTCTAGAGACTGATCGCTGTGCCCTCCAGTAGTCGAACCGCATGAGGGATGCAAATGCTTGCATTGCAGGATAGTACCTGTCTTTGCAGCATCATGACTTTACGGTCCTGTACAGGCCAGGGAAGTCAAATGTGGTTACTGACTGTTTATCCAGGATGACAGAGGACTGAAGCACTTTGCACTTAAGAGAGGGGAGGAAATGTAAGGAAGAGGACTCCCTTACTACTATTCATATTATAATTTGTGTAGCACTTTAGGAGCACCTTTTACTGTATTAAAAGCAACTTATCCAGCACTTTATTTAGCATTGCACTTTAAACATAGATTTGCACATGAAGAACATTTGCACACAAGAAGTTTAAGTGTGATTGTGTGCGAGTCAAAAATTTGAAGTAAAGGTGGTGCAAAGAGGATATGATTACTAACCTGTCTTTCCTGTGTCCTTTTCAGGGTGTTTGGGCAAATGCTTCCCCGGGGGTCCAGACACCATTTAAAGGTTCCGGGAGAGGCCATGGGTTAAGGCTTGGGTTTCTTGGGTTTTTTGAGGGTTTTGTTTGTTTGTTTATGAAAATGTAAAATGTATTTGTATGTTTATTTATTGAAATTGATGTATTTAAGGCTGCTAGTTGTCATTAGATACAGTTTTGTGAGGGGAGCTATACTGTGAATACATGCTTCGTTCCACTATCTTGGTCTTCCTCACTGTAAATCCAGCCACAAAAGGCCGCACTGTTACAGAGATGTAGAATATAAACACATCTGTCTGGAAAGCACTTTGGGTTTGCTCTTGTTTAAATTTGCCATGAAATATAAATAAAAAGGACGTGACAAAGTTCAAACATTTTTTCATATTGTGTTTGAAGTATTTTATTTCAGTTTCCTAAATATACAGATAATAGTAATTTAACACAATTCAGTGGGCTACATATTCAACTTAGAGGATGGAAACAAAGTATCAATCCTGCTATGCAACTTCAAGATGAGAATTTACAAATATCTGGTAAATCACAAATCTTTCAAAGTTTCTTGTTATCTTTAAAAAGGATATTACACAATGATAATGCAATGAATTTAAAAACAAGCTACAATACAAATTTAAAATATAAACATTTCTGCTTTGGTACAGCAGGTCCTTTTAGTGAGGTTTCAGTCAGAAAGTTTTGCAACACTTGAATTACCACAAGGTAACCACTTGTATATTTCCTGGCATTCAGTAGGCGGACGCACACTTTTTGTATCAGTGGGGGGATCTAGTTGTGGTACTTCTCTGTGAACTGCCAGAGTAGTCTGCCAGTGGGAGGGGAAACCATTCGGGGGCCAGACATAGCACAACCAAACATCTCACAGAGAATATTAGAAATGTTACTTTTTGCTTTATGTTGAACTGCTCCTGTGTCGTGAATACACTGACCTATGAATCTGTTCTTACACCGTCAGGAGCCCTAGACAAGATAATTCCAAAGCCATTACACTGTAGCTGGAGCAAACTGAGTTTCAACACTGGGTGGCGTCTATATGTTCATGTTCAATCTTTACACACACATTCTTGCTTTACATAACTCTGTGTTTAATCATCATAATTATATAACTAACCAAACAATGAGTAATACATACTTCACGTTGTGTTGAATCTGCTGTCAGGTA